>NC_140123.1:46975766-47273850 GCF_964035555.1 Netta rufina | reverse complement strand
TAAAAGTTTTTGTAGGACAGGGTCTGCAATGATGGCCTCTGTGAGAAGAGTTAAGAAACTGCCCCTTGTTAGATCAGAGCCAGTTCCAGCCAGCTCCAACAGAGTTATATTGCTGGCTAAAGTTGAGACAATGGCCAAAGTTGGTTGGGCCTCTGCTAGGGCATATTTATGGAAGCAAAAATCAACTGTGCAAGAACAGCTGGGAGAGAGGAGTGAAAAAATGTGAGAGAAACAACCCTGCAGACACCAAGGTCAGCGAAGAAGGAGAGGGAGGAAATGCTCCACGTACTGGAGCAGCAATTCCCTAGTGGCCCATGGTAGAGAAGGTAAATATGGCCTTAAGAAGGCTGCAGCCAACAGAGAACCCCTACAGGAGCAAGCCCTGGGCCAGAGCTGCAGCCCATGCAGGATAAGGTGATCTGGCAGGAGCTGCTGCCTGTGAAGGACCAATGCTGGAGCAGTTTGCTCCTGACAGGTGGACTCCATGGTACAAAACAATATTGGAGCAGTACTTGAAGAGCTTCTGTCAGTGGGAAGTTCATGTAGGGCTGAATCCCATGAGAGGGATCACATGACGGAACAGGAGAAGACAACGAAGGTGAAGGAACAGAAGATGACAAATTGTTACAGACTGTCTGCAAGACCAATTCCCCATTCACCTACATTGCTCAGGGGTAGGAAATAGAACAGGCTGGGTGGAGGAAAGGTGTTTTTAATTTGCTCTTAGTTTCTCACTGTTCTAGTCTGCTAGACAGTCAGGTATATTAATCTCCCTATGTAGAGTCTGTTTTGCCCATGATAATGACTGATGAGTGATCTCCTTGTCCTTACCTCAACCCTTGAACTCTTTTTTTATCATATTTTTTCACCCTTCTTCCTCTGAGGAAGGGGAATTAGAGGGCAGTGTGGTGGAGTTAGCTGCCCATCCGTGTGAAAACATCACACTTCACAAATTGATTCCTTCCTGGTCCTGATGTTTCAATGATGCTTTTAAAAATACAGTGACTGAGCACTTACTTCATTCCATAGATTGTAATTGTATTATACATAGTAAATATTCCATATTACTTTTCTGAATAGAAGCAAGAAGCTATTGTCTCCATAAATAGAAAAACATCTGTAGGAGCAGTTTTAACAGTCCTAAATGGTTCACAAGTAGTCAGTTACAACATGCAGACTTCAAATACTGAAATTGTCTTCCTGAGGCTTTGCATATTGATTTTTCATTGCTGTTAAATCCTTACTCACAGGAAAAGGAAAAAAAAAAAATCTTTGTACCACTCAAATAAAAGTGTTTCTTCTATACATCAACATGTTAGTTTTTAAGTTTTATGGTTTAACTTGGCAGGGAGCTAAGCACCACACAGCCATTCACTCACTCACTCTCTCCCCACCAGTGAAATGGGGGAGAGAATATGGAAAAACAAATAAATAAATAAATAAAAACTTGTGGGTTGAGATAAAGACAGTTTAATAGGACAGAAAATGAAGAAATTGATAATAATAATAAAAATATACAGAGCAAGTTATGTATGATGCAATTTCTCACCACCTGACAACTAGTGCCCAGACAGACTCAGAGCACTGCCCCACACCGTCCTCCCCAGCCAACTCCCCACAGTTTTATTGTTCTCCGTGATGTCATATGCAATGGAATATTCCTCTGGCCAGTCTGGGTCAGCTGTCCTGGGTCTGTTCCCTCCCAACTTCTTGTGCACCCCCAGCCTCCTTGCTGGTAGGGCGTTATGAGAGGCTGAAATATCCTTGACTTGGTGTAATCACTGCTCTGCAACAACTAAAACATCAGTGTGTTATCAGCATTATTTATTATTAATCATCCTAAAGCTAAATGACAACAACAGACCAGCTAGTAGGAAGAGAGTTAACTCTATCCCAGCTGAAACCATGACAATATGTCAGGACCTTAATCCATTTTAGAACTGCAGTACTACTTTAGCTGAAAATTCAAATAAACCCATTTTTCACATAGGCAGACAGGAAAAAGGGTGATAGTTTTAAACTGAAAGAGGGGAGATTTAATTAGATCTCGTGAGGAACTTGTTGGAACTAGATGGATGATCTTTAAAGTCCCTTCTAAACTGTTTCATTCTATGATTCCATGAAGATTTGTATAATGGAAAATATTGTAAACATTATTTTACTAATAGTTAAAAATAATCCTCGTTAAATTGCATATTGCAAATAAATCTTTCCGTGGTATGATAGGATTTTTGTCAGAATTGTAAGACAAATATTTTTATCATCATTTTTTAATGAAATTCAATATATAATTCTATTAATACATAGTATTTGGCATAAACTTGTCTATATCTTGCTTCCTCTCTGTCTCTCTAAGATTAAATAGGCCATAGTTCTTCTGAGGGCCACATTCTAAATGAGAATTGAAGTTTTGTTTTTTTTTCTCTTTTTTTTTTTTTTTTTATTCCCAGAAAACAGAACTTTCCATCAGTTGTCCATTCCTTACTGTTCTTGTTCTTTGCCAATGTTCCCATCACCTTTATTCTTTTTTCTCTGACAGATTTTTTTCTTTAAACAGATAGTTCCTAAACTCAGCATCTTCAACATTGAATTTTATGTGTTCACTGAACTGTCAGATAGAATCATCTTAAGTATCCAGACTACCAATATCGAGTGCATTTTACTATGAATGTTTTTTGTGTATAAGGTAGACCAGAAGAATATATTCTCTTATCCTATGCCACCTGACAAGAAGAACAGCATGTTCTTCTGAAGTACTAAACATTACACAAGGCAAGGACATCTGAAGTGGGCACAGATCTTAAAGTCTGGACTATGAGCACTCACAATCTTCATAATAAAAGTGAAACCCTGCACTTATTAGAAGGGAATTTCTTGGTTTTTATTTATTTATTTATTTTGTTTATTTTATTATTTTTGTTTGTTTATTTGTTTTTGCCTTGGGTCAGGAGTATTATTTGAAGCTTTTTCCATCTTACTCTGCAGATCACTGTTGAGTACATGAACAGTCTTCTTTTCAGGCGAGAATTCATGAGAAAATGTGTTCTATCTTAATGAACTACAGTCAGTAATATAACAATCAGCCCAATCTAGAGCTGTTTCAATGTAAACCTCCTGTGTTTGCTGGGGACATGGAGTTCTGTTACATTATTTGACAATGTAGAACTGACCCTTGTTCTTATTGCTCCAGCAGGATCCTCAGAACATGGCTACATTTGTTAAATGTGACTATAAATCTTAGCTGATAAGGTTTACTTGAAATGAAATTAGAAAGAAATATTTAGCCAGCCTACTACAATTATTTTTGAAAATCTGAAAATAGGTACTTCAAAAACATTGATCATTTAGTGTATGTTCCAAGAACTCCCTGTTCCTGAACAACATGCTACTTTGCATCAGTACTTTGCTTTTCATGTCGCCATTAACACGGCAACACCTGAGTCATTGTTATCTCAAAATCGTGAAATTTTCTGTATATTAAGATCCTAGAGAACAAAAATCTGAATTTTATCCTTAAAAATATGTTTATTTTTGTTGTGTTCTATTTTCCATCATGTTTCTGCTTTTACCAAAGATACAAAGAATGTCAAACTTTTATCATATTCACTTTAAATATTTATTTTATGAAGCACAGTTTTGAATTTGTAGGCAATGCATGCACTCTTCTAAACAGGTTTATAAATATAAGAGGACATCTTGCCAAAAACATACTTATGCTTTCAGTGAAATTGCCTTATCTCTTCCAAGAATCATAGAATGATTTATGTTGTAAAGGACCTCTCAAGGTCATCTGGTCCAACCACCCTGCTCAGTCAGGGCCAAGTAGAGTTGGCTGCCCAGGAACACCTAGAGATAGATTTTGAATATATCCAGAGAGGAAGACTCCACAACCTCGCAGAAACATGTTTCATTGCTCAGTCACCACCATAGTAAACAAGTGTTTCCTGATGTTCAAATGGAACCTCCTGTGTTTCATTTTGTGTCCATCATCTCTTGTCTTGTCATTAGGCACCTCTGAAGACACCCTGGCTCCTCTTCTTTGCACCCACCTTTCAGGTTTTGTAGACATCAATGAGATCCTCCTTAAGCTTTCTCTTCTCTAGGCTGAACAATCCCAGCATGTCATCATAAAAAGTTCAGGATTACCCCTGCAGAATAGTTCAGAAATTTTGTTGGTTTTGTTATTTTCAAAAACATAACAGATATTTGCAATTTTTTAAAGTGCTCATATTCAGCAACTAGAAGAATCAGGACTATTCAAAGGTATAAAGGGATAAAGAAGTGAGGGAAAGGTAACGCATCATACATGCGCATGGGAGTAGCTTTTGTTCTCAAAGAAGACAAGTAATTGTTTTAAGGAAGACACTATTCAAATCACTATCATTCATCTTGGGGAGTCGAGTGCTGGAATATATTTATATGCAGTCATGACAGTTCAGCTTAAGCTAAATTACCTTGCGTCTGCAGTCCTTTTATAGTTCCACATCTTAGATGAAGTCCTAACCTGTAGAGTATCAGAAATACTGAAGTGATGTGATTTCAGGACTAGATCTGAGATTTTTCATAACCTAAAAATTTTTCTACTAAAACAAATGGATATATTCCTAACAAAATTTTCAGTTTCAACAAAACTCTAGTGTACATTGGAAAGTATTTCCATTGGAAGCTTTTTTGCTATCTCCAGAATGTAAATTAACCCTTTGAACTTTCTCTTCCATTTGACTGTCATTTCCATGTTATGTATGCACATCTGTATGTTGCCTATATATTTCAGTAATAGTTTAATTTCCCATATTTATATATTTCATCTAAATGAGTCTTCTAGCAAGGATTGTGATGAAATTCAAAATATCTTCCAACTCTGAAATTCTTTTTATTTTCTACCCACTACTGCAGTCTTGGAAGCTTTAGGCAGTATGTTTTTTATAACTACTTTTTCATTTGTAGTTGATTTGTGGTTTTTAAATTGGTACTTGCTCTTTCTTCCTATTAAGACAAAGGTGTTTTTTGTTTTTGTTTTTGTTTTTGTTTTCTAATTGCCAGGACTCTTGGAAATCATATATCATCTCCAGTAATAACATTGCTCCACACTATTATGCCAAAAAATGATACTTTCCATCTTTGCAAATTACTTTAAAATTTGCACGCTATGCAATATGAATACTTCTGGTGTTAAATGTATTTTGAAAAACAATCCTCAAAAACAGTATTTGTTAAATAATATTACAAAATCACCAAACTTTGAGCTTTATGTCCAAAGAAATCTAGCAAAATTGTCTAGACCATGATGGTCTAATGGTAACATTTAGCTACAGTTGCCTAGAATATCATTTTGAAAGTATTTTCTACATTTATGTCACAAATGATGTTGCTATTCGGTGTATGAGACCTCTAAAATTCCAAATGTAATGGTATCCTCTTTTAAATTTTAATCTCCTACAAACTTCTTTATGCCCTTTACTTTTTGTCAATCACAAAAATTTGCTTCAAGTGTTGTCATGACATGGTGAACATTAGGTATTTTCACTAATTCTTCACTAGATTTTACCTTTGCTTCTCATCTGTATTAAAACATGCATTACATCTGGCACATACGTTATATTTTTCTTATTTCTTCTCATAAAATTTTATTTTCACAATTATTCATTCATCCAAGTTTCATTATAAATATTTTCCATGTAGACTCTCCTTACTGAAAAAAAAAATAAAAAAAATTAAAAAATTCTAGAGCTGTGCTCATGTTGTCATTATTAAATTCAATTAGGACTACTTTCACTATGCAGTCTACATTATTTTTACATAGAATGACAGAATTGCTGATGTTGGAAGGGAACTCTGGAGGTCCTCTGGTCCAACCCCCATGCTTCTGAAGGCTTGCCTAGAACCAGTTGCCCAGGACCAAGTCTAAGTGGGTTTGGAATATCTCCAAGGAGGGGGACTCCAAAACCTGTCTGGGCAACCTGTACAATGCTCAGTTACCTTCACAGTAACAAAATGTTTCCTGATGTTCAAATGGAACCTCTTGTGTTCCAGTTTATGCCCATTGACTCAGGTCCTGTCAATTGGGCACCACTGAAAAGAGCTTAACTGCATCCTCTTTGCACCCTCCCTTCACATATTTATAGGCATCGATGAGATCCTCTCCCTGTGCCTTCTCTTCTCGAGCCTAAACAGTCCAACTTTTTCAACCTTTCCTTATAGGAGAGATGCTCCAGTCCCTTAATTATTTCTTTGACCCTATTTTGGACCCTTCCTGTTATGCCTACGTCTCTCTTGTACTGGAAGCCCAGAACTGAATGCAGTACTCCAGGTGTGGCCTCTCCAGTGCTGAGTAGAGTGGAAGAATCACCTCTCTTGACCTAGTAACAACACTCCTTTGAATGCAGCTCAGGATACCATTAATGTTCTTTGTGGCAAGGGCACATTACTAACTCATGTTCAACTTAGTGACCAGCAGGGCCCCTAGGTCCTTCTGTAAAGCTACTTTTCAGACAGTCAGCCCCAAGCTCATACTGGGAGTGTAGGACTTAGAGCTTAGGGATATGGTTTAGTGGGGATTGTTAGCGTTAGGTAGAGGTTGGACTCAATGATCTTGAGGTCTCTTCCAACCTAGAAATTCTGTGATTCTGTGATACTGTGACTTTGTCCCTCCCCTTGTTGAGGTTGTTAGGTTTCCTATCAGCCCATTTCTCCAGCCTGTCCAAGTCCCTCAACAACTGCCGCACAACCTTATGACATATCATTCACTCCAGATCTGCTCAATCATCCAGATCAATAACAAAAATTGTACACAGGAATGGACACCCTACTGGGGAGAAGTCTAAGAAAAACATTGGACTGATACTTGATGAAAATGGCCATCTAAGAAGTAAGGATGAAGAAAAGGCTGTGGCATTTAATGACATTTTTGCCTCAGATTTTAATATTAATGATAGATCTTGGGGTGCCCAGTCCTCAGAGCTGGAAGACTGTAACTGGGGGAGCAGGATTCACAGAGGAATATATATAATTAGATCACTTGGCAATCATCAATGGAATTAAGTTTAACAAAGGACAATGCTGGGTTTTGGACCTAGGATGGAGTAATGCTAGATACATACAGACTGGGAGATGAGTGGCTGGAGAGCTGTTCTGCAGAAAGCAGTGTAGGGATACTGGTCGATAGCAAGGTCAACATGAGTCAACAGAAAACGTAAACATAAAAGAAAAAAAGAAACAGAAAACGTAAAACTTCATGGATTGAGATACAGTTTAATAGAACAAAAAGGGAAGATAAATGTAATAATAATAATAATAATAATTAATAATATAGAATGTACAAAGCAAGTGATGTAGAATGCAATTGCTCACCACCCACTGTCCAATGCCCTGCCTTTTCCCAAGTAGCAGTCATCCCCACCCCAGCCGAACGCTCCATATTAATTGTTTAGAATGACATCATATTTTACGGAATATCCCTCTGGGCAGTTTGGTTCAGCTGTCTTGGTTCTGTTCCTTCACAGCTTCTTGTGCACCCCCAGCCTGCCCACTGGCAGGGAAGTGTGATAAGCTGAAAAGTCAGTTGCAGTGCACTGCTCTGCAACAACTAAAACATCACTGTGTAATCAACATTATTCCCATCCTAAATCCAAAACACAGCACCATACCAGCTACTAGGAGGAAAATCAACTCCATCCCAGCCAAAACTAAGGCACTTAAGTATTTGTTTCAGAGTTTTTCCAAAGTCTTTGTGTTAGCATTTTTCCTGTGTTTTCATGATGCTATTGTTCTCATGGTGTTTCTCTCCTGGCCTTGAACATCCAAGACCTGATACTGTTGTTTTAACAGATACTTATGGGAAAATTATGAAAGTGTAAACCTTTGTGAGATTCATCTCTTCTCCCTTCACCCACCTCCACCCCCACACCCCTCTATTTTTTTAAAGCAAGAAGGAGTTAGGTTTTCAATATATTGAGATGACAGTATGGCACGGCACATTCACTTTAAGAATACTGACAAAGTATATAGCCAAGTAAGTTTGATTGTTTTTAAACTTCTCTCTCTCTCTCCAAATAGTGGTTTATATTCCATTCACGGCTGTAGGATCCTTCTTTCATACATATTCGCATTCCAAAATTGAAAAACAGAAATGAATTTTCTAGTAGAGTTAAATTAAATAGGTTCTGATAATCTCTGTGCTTTATGGACATGAGCCATCAGAGTAGTTAAAGCTGTGCTTAAGTGCTTTGTTGGATCAGGGCCTAGTAACTAGTGAGGGGCTCTGGAGTTTTTTTTTCTAAAATGGCTAATAGTTTTGCCCTTAGGCAACATGACTTTTTTTTTTCTTTTTTCTTTTTTTTTTATGAGATGTATTAGGGAAGAAAAAAGCTGAGGATGCAAAATTTGCTCTTGTGATTTTGCTCTGAACATCACAAAGTTGTTTCTTTGTTTTGTTTTATTTTGTTTTCCAGTATAAAAGAAACAGAAAAATGAGGCAAAACCCATAGAATTTCCAAATTACATCTAGATGTTATCTAGAAGTATCTAGATTCCTCAAAAATATAATGACATGGGAATTTAAAAGAACACAGTACCCTGCAGCCTTAGTGTTCTATGAACTTTCAAAACAGAACAGGAAAATGTGTTTTGTTTTTTTTAATAGTGTTCCTCACACCATCTGTAGCTGGATCTCCAAGTTACTAAATCCGAAAAAAAGATGAAATTCCCTAATCAAAATTCAGCCAATATCTCTGCACACATGAATTTCATAAATACTTTCTGCACTTAAAATGAAAAAGACAAAGTGTCCAAAGGGCTTTTTTCTATCATAAGACACATTTCTTTGATCGATAACACTTTGGAATCGTCTTTCTTACTGTACTGATTATGACACAAACCTAAATGACCTGCATTCATATTTTAGACAGCTGAAATGATGTGAGAGTAATATTAATCTTGCAGAAAGCAATGTAGTTTTACACTAAAAACATACATTTCCTTCTTTATTCATGAAATATTGAAAAATGTTATAGTTTTATATCTATTTGTAATGTGCATGGATTTGTATATTTCTATTTTCTCTTTTTTTTTTCTCTCTTTTTTTTTCTATTTGAGAAAAACTTGTGAAAATTTCTGTTCAGATTCACATATAATTGAACTTAAGTATGTATAAAAAACTCGTGTATGCACATGCATGATTGTGAAATTATAAACACTTAACTGAATTTGCAAATAGTGTCACTGTAATCAATATGGCAATATAATTTTGATCTAAAAATTGAAAACATTCCTTCTAAAATCTAACTAGGGCGAAGAAGATGGTGAAGGGACTAGAGGGAAAGACATATGAGGAGCAGTTGAGATCACTTGGCCTGTTCAGCCTGGAGAAGAGGAGGCTGAGGGGAGACCTCATCGCAGTCTACAACTTCCTCACGAGGGGTAGTGGAGAGGCAGATGACCTATTTTCCGTAATCACCAGTGACAGGACCCACAGGAACGGTGTTAAGCTGAGGTGGGGGAAGTTTAGGCATGGCATCAGGAAGAGGTTCTTCACCGAGAGGGTTGTAGGGCACTGGAACAAGCTCCCCAGGGAAGAAGTCACTGCAACAAGGCTGTCTGAATTTAAGAAGCGATTGGACTGTGTACTTAGTCACATTGTCTGAACTTTTGGGTAGACCTGTGTGGTGCCAGGAGTTGGACTTGATGATCCTTATGGGTCCCTTCCAACTCAGGATATTCTATGATTCTGTGATTCTATGATTCTATGATTCTATGATTCTATGATTCTAACTGAATATAAATATCCACTGTTTAGATACCAACATGTTTCAAAGTAGGTGCTTATATTTACTAGCAATGTCTCTGCTGATATCCTATTTTCTCATTGTCATTGGGAATTGCAGTATACAGATTGGCAGCCAGAGTTTCAGCTCTCTGTCATTTCAGTCTGTCCTACAGTCCAGGTGCATACTAGCACATCTCAAAGCATAACACATAAGATTTGCAGTCTCCTGATAGTCTTGATCTTTGATCACAACTAACATTAGTTCCTTTTCTAAAAAAAAAAAATAAAATAAAAACATAATAAATAAAATAAAATAAAATAAAATAAAATAAAATAAAATAAAATAAAATAAAATAAAATAAAATAAAATAAAATAAAATAAAATAAAATAAAAATCTTTAAAGCAATAGCAAAATATAATCGCTCTTCCCAGACAGAATGTAGTAGCCCTGTGAGACATTATCTGTTCCTCAGAAGCATATTTTTTTCCATAGTAAATGCAAGAGATAGATCAGTCAGGTTAGAAAATGCCACAGACATCTTGGTATATCACAAAGCCTTTGAAACTTACACAGGTTTAGTTAAATTCTTTCAGATCCATGCTATAATGGTATTCATAGCAGAATGGGGGGAGTTTCTCACACATGAAATAGCACGGAGAGAAAAGAAAAGCCAGGAAAAGGAATGTGAAGGAAAAAGAAAAGCAAAGAAAAAATAGAAGGGAAAAGAAGTAGTCAAAAAGGCTCCGGGGATGTAAAGGATTCCAGTGTATCTCCACAGCAGACATTTACATGTACATTTCCCTGAGTTTTTTTGTATTTTTCACTAGCTCAAGTGCCATGAGCATTTTTCTCAGTTGCATTCTCAATGTAACCTCTGTGCTAGAATAGGTGAATACAATCCAGGGTATTGTATGTGTGTGTGCTTGTATCAGGAGAAAAGGACATAGTGGCACAATTACAGCACTGCCAAGAATAAGGTGTTTAAATAACAATTTACATCTACTTTTAGCTCATTGAATCACACTCACAGTATCAAGAAGGACAAACAATGTGGTTATAAATTTAGTATTATAATTTAATGCAAATATTTTTGATCATGTATCATTACAGAATAAATAGTTGAAGAAAATAATTTACATTGTAAGGGGATGAATTTTCAGTCTTTATTGCTTAGAATCATAGAATCATAGAATATCCTGAGTTGGAAGGGACCCTTAAGGATCTTCAAGTCCAACTCTTGGCACCACACAGGTCTACCCAAAAGTTCAGACCATGTGCCTAAGTTCACAGTCCAATCTCTTCTTAAATTCAGACAGGCTCGGTGCAGTGACCACTTCCCTGGGGAGCCTGTTCCAGTGTGCAACCACCCTCTCTGTGAAGAACCCCCTCCTGACGTCCAGCCTAAATTTCCCCTGCCTCAGCTTAACCCCGTTCCCGCGGGTCCTGTCACTAGTGTTAATGGAGAAAAGGTCTCCTGCCTCTCGACACCCCCTTACGAGGAAGTTGTAGACTGTGATGAGGTCTCCCCTCAGCCTCCTCTTCTCCAGGCTGAACAGGCCCAGTGACCTCAGCCGTTCCTCGTACGTCTTCCCCTCCAGGCCTTTCACCATCTTCGTAGCCCTCCTCTGGACACTCTCCAACAGTTTCATGTCCTTTTTATATTATGGTGCCCAGAACTGCACACAGTACTCGAGGTGAGGCCGCACCAGTGCAGAGTAGAGCAGGACAATTACCTCCCTTGACCTACTAGCGATGCCGTGCTTGATGCACCCCAGGACACGATTGGCCCTCCTGGCTGCCAGGGCACACTGCTGGCTCATATTCAACTTGCTGTCTACCACGACCCCCAGATCCCTCTCTTCTAGGCTGCTCTCCAGCATCTCATCGCCCAGTCTGTACGTGCAGCCAGGGTTTCCCCGTCCCAGGTGCAGGACCCGGCACTTGCTCTTATTGAACTTCATGTGGTTGGTGATCGCCCAGCTCTCCAACCTATCCAGATCCCACTGCAAGGCCTTTACACCCTCATTCGAGTCCACAACTCCTCCAAGTTTGGTGTCATCAGCAAACTTGCTCAAAATACCTTCTATTCCTACATCCAGATCGTTTATAAAAATATTGAAAAGTACCAGCCCTAAAATGGAGCCTTGAGGGACCACCCGCCAGCCTGACGCAGCCCCATTTACCATAACCCTTTGGGCCCTGCCCGTTAGCCAATTGCTCACCCATCGTATGATGTTTTTATTTAGCTGTATGGTGGACATTTTGTCCAGTAGGATCCTATGGGAAACCGTGTCAAAAGCCTTGCTGAAGTCCAAAAAAATCGCATCAGCTGGTTTCCCTTGGTCCACCATACAGGTGATCTTATCATAAAAGGAAATCAGGTTAGTTAGGCAGGACCTACCCTTCACAAACCCATGCTGGCTGGGACCAATGACTGCTTTGTCCCCCAGGTGCGCCTCAATAAGTTCGAGAACCATCTTCTCCATGATTTTACCAGGCACTGACGTGAGACTGACAGGCCTGTAATTGCTAGGGTCTTCTTTCTGACCCTTCTTGAAAATCGGCACAACATTTGCCAGCTTCCAGTCTACCGGGACCTCTCCAAATTCCCAGGATCGTTGAAAAATAATTGAGAGAGGTTCCGCGATGACATCCGCCAGCTCTTTCAGCACCCGGGGATGAATCCCATCCAGACCCATGGACTTGTAGGGATCCAGGTGGAGTAGCAAATCCCGCACACGTTCAGGGTCAGTTGGGAGTTTGTCATCCCCACCGTCCTGGTCCTCCAGCTCAGGGCACTTTGGGTCCCAAAGCCCATCATCGGCATTGAAGACAGAGGCAAAGAAGGCGTTAAGTGTCTCTGCTTTGCCTATGTCATTGTCTGTGAGGAGACCTTCCCTATCAAGGAGCGGCCCTATGTATTCTTTAGTTCTCCTTTTTCCGTTTACATATCTAAAAAAACCCTTTTTATTTTCTCTCACAGACACAGCCAGCTTCAACTCTAGCTGTGCTTTGGCCACACGAACTTTCTCCCTACAAACACGAACAGCATCCCTGTATTCTTTCCATGACACCTGGCCCTCCTTCCAGTAGCGAAACACTCTCTGTTTCCGCCTAATCTCCATTAGAACATTCCTGGTCAGCCACGCCGGCCTCCTGCCCCGCCTGCCTGACTTGCGATATTTAGGAATTGCCTGATCTTGTGCTTCTAGGAGGCATCACTTAAAGAATGACCAGCACTGGTGGACATCGAGGCCTTCAAGAGCAGTTTCCCAGGGGACCTTGCTGACTAGTTCCCTGAGCAGCCTGAAGTCCGCTTTCCCCATATCTAGGGATGAGGTTTTGGTGGCACTTTTCCTTCTGTCACCATAAATTTTGAACTCAACCACTTCATGGTCACTATGACCAAGGCGGCCACCAATCACCACATCTCCCACCAGACCCTCTCTGTTTTCTAGCAACAGGTCTAGGAGGGCACCTTTCCTAGTTGGTTCCATTAGCACCTGCACCAAGAATTTATCATCTAGGTGCTTCATGAACCTCCTGGACTTGCTAGTGTCAGCCGTGTGGCACTCCCAGTTAACATCTGGCAAGTTGAAGTCCCCCATAAGGACAAGGGGAGTTAATCTCAAGGCCTCTCTTAGTTCTGTAAAGAATAATTTATCGGCGCTATCGTCCTGGCCAGGCGGTCTGTAATAGACTCCCACAATGACATCCCCTTTATTCGTTCGTCCCTTGATCCTTACCCAGAGGCTCTCAACTTTGCCATTGCCGACCTGAAGTTCCACACAGTCCAGCCCCTGCTCATATTTTATTGATAAGGCAACACACAGTCCCTTTTTGGGAGCCATGTTTCACTGAACAAATGACAAAGACACACATTTCTAGTACTTTCCTTTCTTAGAAAAGCTATGCTAAGCCAATATTCAGCTAATGGATTTTCTACACTTAATGCCAGTTGCTGTTTTTCTCTTACTTCCTTCTCAGTTTTAAACACTCAACTTACTAAATATGGCAGGCAACAGCATAGATTGGTTAGGAAGATTTATTTTTTAATCACAGGTTATTTTTCTGAGTTCATGCTTCAGAGCACGAGTCCAAAAGTACTACTTCAGCGTAATTATTTGTTAGCAGGGTTATAAATGAAGTCTCAACTCAATCTGAATTTAGTAATATTTATACTTATAAGTGGTATAAAAGCTATAAAAGCTATAAAAGGTATAAAAGGCAAGTAAACAGCGCTGGGTGTGCAGGGAGTCTACACTCCACCAACACGCACACACGAACATCAAACATTCTAAATATACAGAACATTGCTTTACATACTAAACCCAAGTATGCCTATACATACATACAATCAGGAAAGAACAATCCTTTAAGTTCCATGACTTACTAAACTCGAGTATGCCTATACAAATGCACATTCAGAAAAGGTAACAAAGAATCCTTTTAGTTCCATGACTTATCAGTCTCTGTTTTCCATTCCTTTTCTTGACTACAAACAAGTCTCCATTTTCCATTCCTTTTGAACAATATGTCTTGCTTTAAGTTGTCAAGCAACTCGGTCTTCAGGCCTTATGTATCCCATTCTTCCCATATTGAAGGAAAGCATTTCAATCTCCTTTTCAAGGCCAATGCGGCCTGGGTCAAAAGGCATGTTCAGGTCAACAGGGGGCGTAACAGCAAAAGCCTTCTATGGCTGTAGCAGCAGAGGGGCCGATAGCATAGCAGTCGGATCAGTAAACGAGCCCACAGCTCCCTCACTGTCTGGCAAATCACACGTTTCTGACTCTGGTCCCACATGGTTCTATAAGAACTCAGAGATTGCTTGCCAGGTGCCAGGCAATCCCACTGCAACCTTGTCATTTTTAGTTGCAGAGTTTAGTTGCACACCTTGACCTCAATTTGGTTCCATGTTTCAGGATCATAAACTGTCCGATCGTTAATAACGAGAATAAACAGTAAGGCAACCAGGGCAGTCTTTGTTCCTAAGGACTTATGATTCCCCATAATGCACAACTGCTTACCAGCGAGAGGCAGTTGTGTGTGCAGGTCCGCTTCTCTCAGCTTGAGCTTCTTCCCAGCTCTGGTGCACCCATTTCCAGCAACTTTCAATATGAGCTTCTCTGAGCGGTTTGCTGAGTTTGGCCGAACCTATCTTCATGAGGAAATCAAAGTGCCTGTTCCCGTCCTGGTCTCCATTCTGCCAACATGTTCCACTTCACTCCTTTTTCCTGCTTCTTTATTGATGGCATAACTTCATCACATCACGTTGCCTTTTTTTATCTTGAGGGCAGGCTCCCCTCTTATACCCTTCTCTCCACAGCAGTTCTTTTCAAAACAACTTTTAATTGGTCAAACAACTTTGCATATAACAGCAACAGCAAACACCCAGAAACTTCCATGCCTTAATGGCTGGAGAACAAGAAACCAGCTGGAGAACAAGCAACCTGAGACTGCATGGAGTCTCCTGAATCACCCTTCTTTGTTCCCTCTAAACTCTTTTACATTCCTGATAGCCTCATCATTAAGAGTCTAATGTTATCTCAACCACGGATCTTTCCAAACCCCATGGCCACATTCCCAAATCTCCCCCTTCTTTATTAATATCAACCATTATCTCGACACGAGTTACCACTCCATATATAACAGCAGCAATAATAAACCAATGGAATGCCCTCCCAGAATATGAGAATAAGGCTATTTCCATTAAACATTATTATTCTAGTCTGCCTTATGAAAGAATGAGATTTATAGCTATTTGGAGGAAAAAAAAAAAAAAAAAAAAAAAAAGACTAACCCTAATAATTCTGTAAATAAAGTTGAGGGGGCTGGAGGGGGGATGGAACTTTAATCAAAGGCTTGAAAAAAGAACAAACAACTTGAACAAATTGATAATTTTCTATATTCTTCTTACTTCCTTCCCCTTGACAGGATGTACAAGCACATGAAAACCAATAATGATAGCAAAAGAAACTCCAAATAACAGCCCTTTAGATACCATATATCAGTTTGATATTGTCTTTTCTATAAAAGCATAGTGTACTGAATATACCAGGGGACTCTATATGAAGTTAAAAAATATTTGTGATTAATAACTTTCCAAAGGTCAAAATTAGATAATATTAAAAAAGCTTAATAAATAATACCCTTAAAATTGTTATACCTAATCTCTCTAGCATCTACCCTTTTTCTATGGTATTATGTTCATCCTCCTAATGCTGGGTAAAAAGGTTTGGCTTTCCTTAAGTAGAGAGGAGGAACCATCAATACTGGGGTCCTTGTCAGGAAGAATGGGCTGCCTGTGGCCAGTTCTTCCCACTCAGCCTGAGTTCAGGTAATTCACTGCACAGTGTGTCTCTGGCTTTAGGATGATCTGAAGCTTCAGCTCCAAAATAAGGCAAAATTCTCTACTTCTGAAAAAAAATAAAAAATTAAAAAAAAAAAAAGTAGTTATATAGATGTATAACACCTACAGATCTGTGGGGCAAAATGAGTAACTAAATCAGAGAAATGTGTGTACAAAGGGGAATTTATGATGAAGGACTCTGCTAGATAAGGACAGGACATAATCTAGTTATAAGTGTTACAAACTTCTGTTCAGTAGCCTCTAAAAAAACATCTAAAGGGCTTATGACCATTTTTAGACAGTATTCTGAAAACATTTTACCAAAATAGATTGAATTACTTTTTTTTTTTATTGTATTGTTTATATACTTTTACTATCTATTGTTCAAATCCTACAGATATATGAATTGTAAATATGTAATGAATGTATATTATTATTGTCATGGCAACCTCTTCTTGAACAGATTAGGCACTCAATTAACTTATGTTTTAATGTGATTTTTTGAAATATATGGTGGTAAAATACATTGCCCAGGAAGAATAATGGTTACTTTTTCCTGAATGCAGCGTTCAGTTATGTGGCAAGTTTTTTGTAGCAGGGGGGCTGCAGGGGTGGCTTCAGTGAGCAGAGCCCAGCAGCTGCCCCATGTTAGATAAGGGCTTGCTCCAGCCAGCTCCAAAAGGGACCCACCACTGGTCAGATCTGAGTGAGAGATGCTGGTTGGGTTTCTGGGAGAGCAGATTTAAGAAAGGGAAAAAGAAAACAAACAAACAAAAACAAACAAACAAAACCTGCTGTGTAACTGCAGCTGGGACAGAGGAGAGATAAGCAACCCTGCAGACACCGAGGTCAGCGAAGATGGAGAGGGAGGAGGTGTTCCAGGTGACAGACAAAGTTGTGGAGAGGATCCTGGTGGAGCAGGCTATCCTCCTGCAGCTGATGGTTACCATGGCAGAGCAGATCTTCACACTGCAGCCTGTGGAGAACCCCCCAGTGGAGCAAATGGATGTGGACTGATGGAGACTGCAGTGCATGGTGAGCCCCCACCAGAGAAAGACTCTGGGACAGATCTGTGGCCTGTGGAGAGGAACCAAAAAAGGAGCAGGGGATCTGGTAGGAACTGCCACCCATGAGGGACCTGTGCTGGAGCAGTTTGCTCCTGACAGATTGACCCTGTGGTAAGGACCCATATGGGAGCATTTCTTGAAGAGCTGCTGCCTGTGGGAAGTCTGCAGTTTCAGTTCAGGAAGGACAGCATCCCACGTGGTGCAGGGGGAGAGGGTGACTGTGAAGGAGCGGCAGAGACAAAGCATTAGGGACTGGCCCACAGCCTTCATTCCTTGTTACTCTGTGCAGCTTGGGGAGAAGGGTATAGAAGAGATTGAGAAAGCTGAGGGGAAAGATGTTAGTTTGCTTTTAGTTTCTTACTGTTCTAGTCTGCTAGCGAGAGGCAATAAACTATATCAATCATCCTATGCTGTGTCTGTTTTGCTCATGGCAGTAATTGTTAAGTGATCTTCTTGTCCTTATCTCAACTCTTTCCATTGTGTTTTATCCCCCTTTTCCTTTGAGGAGGTGAAGTGAGATTGTGGTTGACGTGGAGTGCAGCTGCCCAGCAGGGTAAGACCACCACAAATACAAGTGTCTTAATAGTATGGAGAAAAATAGGCAAACATTCTTTCTTTTTTTTTTTTCTCATTTTTTTTACACACATTACTTATTTCAGTGTAATAAAAAGGAATAATAATAGAATGCAAGTGGACAAAAACAGTGTCTGGCAAAAGTTTTCCTTCCAAAATGACAAAGGTAACTGAATTATTAAACTTCTTTTTCTCCTTTAAACAAACAAACAAGCAACAAATAAGACAACAACAATAAAGGGAAGTTATGTAAATATGGCACATCATTTACCTGTCACTTTGAATTTCAATAAAGTGCTTTGAACAACAATACACTGCTGGACTACAGTGATGACCAGAAATTTCCTTAGGTCTGCATAACATAGTGTAAATTTAGAAAAGAGTCAGATTTTGTTCCTAAATTGTATCTTCTCTGGATTGTATTTTGCTTGTAAAAATGTATTACCCCACTCTGAGAGTAGAGTCAAACTCTTTGCAAACAGTACCTTTTGTTTCATCATTATCTTCTCCTCTGTAAACCTGGTCTAGCATAGTCAGGAAAGGTATCTGAAAATTGCACAATATCAAACATTTTTTATTTATTTATTTTTTTTTTTTAAGTAAACTTCACAAAATCACAGAATCACAGTGGAGGTTGGAAGGGACCTCTGGAGGCCATATGCTCCCCTTGCTCAAGCAGGGCCAGCTAGAGCTGGCTGCCCACAATCATGTCCAGACAACTTTTGAACATGTCCAAGGAGGGACATTCCTCTCACAGTAAAAAAAAAAAAATTTCTTGACATTCAGAGAAAACCTCCTATATTTCAGTTTATGCCTACTGCCTTTGTCCTGTCACTGGTCACCACTGATAAAAACATGTCTAGCTCTTCTTTTCACCCTCCCTTCTGGTTGGTATAGACATTGATGAGATCCCTGTGCCTTCTTTTCTGTGGGCTAAACATTCCCAACTTTCTCAGCCTTTCCTCATAGGAGAGATGCTCTGATCCATTAGTACTATCATGTACTTTAAGAGTCCTGGAAACTCTTGTGTTTATTCGCATAACTGTGAACTTCTGTAGGAGAGAAAAGACCTCAGGTGTTATCTGCAGAATCTGACCTACCATTGGTATTCACTAGTCTCAGTCTCAGTCTCATTTCTTTCAAAACATTTCCTAAAAAAATACAAATACATTCTGTTTCTGTTGTCTGCAATAAACATAATTTGACTTAAGCTTTCGCTGTTGTGATATGTGCAAGGGGAATCTTTTGCACTTTTCTTTTTCACAGTCTTACAAAGTTCAAAAAAGTATTACAAGGTAATAGTACAATTCAGTTTTTAATATTTAGTGCCGACCTCAGTCTTTAGTTTCCCTTGCAGAAAGATAGCGTCAAGTAATAAATCAAACTATAGAGAACAGATATTTTATTCATAGTGAAATTTACTGCATTCAAAATAATTTTATCGGAAAAAAAAATAGTTTGATTTTATTGCTTTTTGGTTAGACAACAATTCCTGGAGCAAAGCAGCATAGCACTATTAGAATGCATGCTTTGTTTTGAAAGGCTGGAATTGGCAATTTAAAATCTAAAATAAATTAAAAAAAAAAAAAAAAAGAAAGAAGGAAAGAAAAGGGAAGTATACATTTTTTATCTCTTTCTTTATGCTTCAATATAGACCAAACAATATTATTTACAGACCACTTTTTATTGATTCTATATTCTATATTGATTCTATATTACTAGAATACCATATTTGAAAAGAAATTATAGAAAAGAATTATTGCTAATTATTAAAGTCTGGCACTTTGTAAGTACATATATCTAAATGTCAAATGATACTTGTCAAACATATCATTAATACTGTCAGAATCAAAGTATCTAAATGTAGATCATTTTAATTAAAAAGCAAATCATTAATGATGTCAAAAATGTTAAAAGTATTGCATTAATGCCTTCTCTCTCTTTTCCTGTGAAGTCTGTCACAGTGTTAAAAACACAGTAAAAGCAAAGAAGTTTAATTTTGCTGTGAGACATTTTCACTAAATTTGTTTATAGACTCCTTCCTGGATCTATCAAGCTTCCTTCACAGTAAAGTTTCTTATAAGGGAGAATGTACCCACTTTAAGTTTGACCTTGCCTACTACTTCTGTATACATGTATACCAGCAATAATAACCATAGTAGTGATTATTATGATGGAGAGAATGTTAACCTGCAATGCACTTGTAATTAAGAACATTTTACATGCACTTCATCTTTGCCTTTGCTTGTTCATATGTTTTAAGGGAAAGTTTTCCAGAATTGTTCATAACACACATAGACACACACATAAAAACCTTGCAGATTAGTATACAAATAATGAATTTTGAATTTTGTTTGAATATTGTGATATTTCCTGGCTTATGAGAAAAATTCATGAAAGACCAGATGGTAAAGTGAAGAAAGCAGTGAGAGACATAAGTATTCATTTTACTGTAGTACTATGGAATCCTTTCCGTATGTCATCACTGGAAAATCTTATCTTGAAACACTGACCTCCCGGTAGAACTTCTAGAAACATTATATATCATAAATAAACAACTGTATAATTAATTACTTTGGGCTTGACAGGCCAAAGTAGATGGAAATCTTAGTCTTGGAAGCCCAAGGATAGATGGAAAGTGACATATTATAATTGAAATGTCTGTGACTGATCATCTTAATGATCAGCATTTTACTAACACTTAATGTGTTAGTAAAAAAACAAATGTCATACTACAAACAATTCTTACATTAAACAATGTAATTTTAACTCACTTTAATTCAATT
Organism: Netta rufina; assembly: GCF_964035555.1. Lineage (NCBI taxonomy): Eukaryota > Metazoa > Chordata > Aves > Anseriformes > Anatidae > Netta > Netta rufina. The sequence goes on along the minus strand of NC_140123.1, from coordinate 47,253,310 downwards.
ATTTACTTACAGTTTTGACACTTGTAACTTTCTTTAGATGTAGTTTTACTTTCAATCACTACCATAAGGTTTATGAGCCAGGTGCTAGCAATTAGTCACTCATCACAACTGTCATGCAAAATACAAAAGAAAATTAACACTAGCAATTGAAACAAAGGCAAAATCATTATATTATCAGTAATCAGGTAACATATTTCTATGGTTTGCATAATCAAACAGATGTATAATTCATTAAGGAAGTCTCCCAGTTATGTCAGAGTCATAGGCAAGATTCATAATATGTGAACAAGAGGGGATATAGATTACTTTTCATTGAAAGAATGGTAGCAGATAAGAGGCAAACAGACCATCGTAAATAAAAATAAAATATTAATAATTTCACTGTACCATATGGTGTCATCAGTCATTCCATGTCATTCCAGACCAACAGTGGCAGTTCTAGTCAGAGTGGATTGTGTAGAGTGGTACTATAGTTTATTTAAAAAGTACTGGAAACAAAGGAAACTTATGTCAAGGAACACAAAATTTAAAATGTGATCCAGAAAGATTTGGAAATATCTGATGCAATTTTCAGTTGTTTTATGAATTACAGTAATCCACGGGTATCAAATTTAGTAGTGAGTAAGAAACAATAAAAGCATAATAAGAATCTCTTTATTTTTTTATATAAACAGTAAAGTTAACAGTGTTGAGTGTGGGCCAGTACTGATTAAAATATGTGAATATCTATTTATTTTTACTCACTAGGAAACAACGTATAGGAGGATCTGCCAGTGTCATATGTTTTTTAGTCTGTAAGTACTGAGTAAGAAGCTTTGCATTCTACGAGCAATAGGGATGACTGGTAATATTCACAGACCACAATTCTGTTTTGTATCCTGGTGGATTAGTTAGAAGGTATTGTCTTAGGTATTTATGAAAGCTTTGTCATACCAAGTCAACCAAGGTAGATGACAGGAGAAAATGATCCATACTTTAACTTCTGTTTTGTTTTGTTTTGTTTGTTTGTTTTTGTCTTGTGCCTTTCTATTTCCAGCTCATGAAATAATTGCCTGTACTTACAATGCAGTCTTAATCTGTCCTCATGTTGTTGCATCTCTCTTACTAATTCTGTATGTTATTGGTACTTTTTACCAATCTAGAAGACATATTTAATGTTAAGCAGGCTTCTCAAATAAATGAAATTATAATACTTTAAAAACACTCTGGAGCAAAAGAATCGGGTCTTTCAAGACATGCTTAATGTTTTTAAGACCTTTTGCTAGCATCTAATAAGATATCTTAATAAATCAATGCTTCAGAAAATAAATGAATGGCTAACAGATTTTATGAATATTAAAATATAAAACATTTAAACTCAGAAAAGGCAGATTTCGCACAATCTATATAGTCATAAAGTAGAATGACCGATACAATCTCAGTCAAAAAATCAGACGAAAGTCAAAATTGCACACTTTCTTATTCCATCTTCAAATCCTAATCTCAAAGCAAAATTACTTTGATACTTTGGGGTCAGTGGGTTTTCAAAGGTAATTCATTAGACTTTGTTCATACGTTTTAAGGGACAGTTTTCCAGAATTTTTCATAACACACATAGACACGCACACATAAAAAGCCTTGCAGATTAGTATAAAAATAACAAATTTTGAATTTCATTTGAATATTGTGATATTTCCTGGCTTATGAGAAAAAGAGTGCACTCTGTGCTCTGCCACTAGAGCACAGAGTGATTTCAGCAGAATTATACTTCATTTTCTTTGTCTGTAATGTGGGCAAGCACACTGTAAACCTTTAGGTAGTCTACTGCTGGAAGCACTACTACTTAAATCATTCAGCTACTGGATATCCACATGTATTCCTGAGTAACACTTAATACTTTTTTACAATACAACAATCAATTAACCAAACAAGTAAAGAAAAAAATAAAATAGAATTTCCTTCTGTTTGATTTTTTTTTCCTGTGTACAGGTTTGCAACATTGTAGAAGAGGCTGACCACACAGCTTAAAGGTCCAATTTCCCATCTATAATTTTTTTCACATTTGATTTGTTGTCCATAGTTATTCAGATATTCACATATTCTTTTTAAGATTAAAAAAGAAATAATTTTACTAAAGTAACTTGGAATTGGTGTTTGGATTTCAAGTTGTAGATGAAGTCCTAAGATTTAACAGACAGCTTCATTTCCAATAAACCTCATAGTCATTATGGCTGCTTTTCGTAGATTTGATTGAAAATGCAATTAATTTTATTTCCCCAAACTCATTGTCTTATTTGTTTTGTTTTCTTTATTTTTGACATTTGCTTTCATTACTGATTTTTTTTTCATTTAACAGAGATGTGAGCCATCAAAACAATACACTATACAAAACAGTATATTGTGATTTCATAGTCATTTTATTGCTTATTTCCACAACTTAATTGTAAATATTGAGTTACTTGTCCGTTTGTTGTTAAACCAGTGAGAACACTGGGATTTTTAATAATGTGAAACATTTATTGAAGTAATAAAATATGAGCTTTTATGAAACAGGTTAATAACAATTTTACAAGATTAACAAAATTGAACAAAATCATATCATTAGAACCATAATTTTAATTATAAGTTACAAGTATTGAACATTCTAGAACTCATACATCCCTATGGAAGCTTTTACCTCAAAAAAATGCATTTCTATATTATATCCTGTATATAATTTAAATAAAATACATCAATAAATAATGTCTTGGAAGAATTTAAAGAAAAATAATACAGGAAATTTCTCTGCATATATATACACAGTTCATTTTGGACTATATTATTTATTCTTTTTGTCTTTGTTATATGTATACAACTACCTACCTAGGTAGACAAATAAAAACCACTAATATAGTTATTTGTTAACAAATTTTTCACTGATAGTGCCTGATTTATTGGTTGTGTCAGTATCTGATATCTGGTATTAATATGTTGAAATTTGTAAACTATATACTGATAAATAAACAAATGAATAAATAAAGTCTGCAGTTGCTAATGCAATGTAGAAAAATGAGTATGCAAAAATAACCTAACATGTTAAATATTTTTTTGAAAAAATAAAAATAAAAAATAATAAAAGTGGATGTGCAAAGCCGTTTAAAAAATCAACATGTAGCCATTACTTTAATTGACAGAATTCATGTTATTTAGAGGAAAAATAAGGAATATTATCATCAGAACAAGAAGTCAAAAAAATATGTCATTTAAAAAGATGAAATATTTGTTCTACTAGATAAATAGAATGGAATACTTAGCAGCAATAGTTTACTTCTTCCCTCAAGGGAATAGAAAATATTTCAATTACCTGGAAACTGCATTTTCCTACTCAATTGTCCTAGAGACTGGAAGCTATGCTTTGCTATAAATTGACTTAGCTTGTCTGAAATTCTCCAGTCAGTCCAAAAATTAAGACTCCAATATAAATTTCCATCGAATTTTGAAATGATAAAGTCATCTGATTACATCTTCTTTATGTTGGCTTCATATCTTCATTTTCTTACTCCACCTTCTGAGTGGAGTTAATGAATTTTCTATTACAAGAATGTTTTGAGAATGACTCCATTTTATTTTTTATTTTTTTTACAAGTCACTTAGCCTATGCTTTATTTAAATGTTGAATTATATTTCATTTTCCATGTCATAACAGTATAATTTATATTTATTTAATCTATTAATATTTTTCATCTATTTTCCCTCCTATATTTTCCCTCTAAACTCTTACCAATTTTTCCTTTTTGAATCTGTTTCTTGGAAATATATCTGCATTCTCCTCTGAGGAAGAATTAATTTTAAATAATTAAACATTCTGTTTCCACAGGGTTTTTATTTTATTTATTTATTTATTTATTTATTTATTAGTGTTATTGCCATATATATAGCCAATTAGAATCAGAAACTGGAGATACTTTTTTTTTATCTCAGTTTACATTTTCAGAGCTCATGCAGTTTATTAATGTATGCAGTGGAAGACATAACAAGCATTATATGAGATTTCAAAATACCAATTAAAAATAAAAATAAATACAAATTTTAAAAATAAAAATTTCAAAATAACAATTTCACTACAACAATAAATACATTATACTAATCTTCATTTGTTTCTCTTTAAGTATATGGAACAAAATAGGAAAACAGTAAAACTTTGTAGCATATTATTCTGCAATCTAAATTATTTTATTTATTTATTCATTTATTTTCCTCCTGACAAACTGAATTTTAATCAAAGTATCATAAGGTTTAGTTGACCTGTCAAAATGACCTCAAAAGATAAAACTTAAGGCAAGATTTTGTTTTCAATTAGTTCAATTACTGTAACATAATTCAATGGTATCATATTTATGAAACTGCAATCACTATATGTGAAATGAAAGTAGGTAGAATGAGATTAATATCTATTAATATTATCTAATTGTCCTGTATGTATAGACAGACAAACAGCAAAGTAGCAAAAGTAGGAAGCATTTAAATAAATGATTCCTGTCTTGAAATTTCCAGAGTTTCTCACCTTTTTTCTCTAAGTGAAAGCTTTGCTGTTTTCCTCCTTTAGGTCTTTTTTGATTTTGTGTCTCATATTCACCCATGACAGTACATATTGCACTCACCACAGTGAAATGCTTATAAAGCAGGTAAAGAAAGACTGCGTAGGTAATCGAGGTAAGGTAATTGTTATAAATGGCTCAGTCTTCAAAATAGGACTGTAATCAAAGTTTACAGTTTATTAAGGGAATAGAGGTAAGCAAACAGTGCTGGGTGCACTGGGAGTCTCTGCTCCACCAAGACACACACCAGTTACATCAGGCAGCTGTTTTTCATGCTCCAAGGCTAATACATATTCAACACCACTTTTGGAAAAGACAGAGTTATTATAATTAGTTTCCTGGGACCTGAACCATCCCATGGATGCATGCATATCAGTCTCCGGTGGTCCCTCTGGGGGTCACTCATACTGAAGCTTATTCTTCTTTCCAGGCTTTGTCCTTCGGTCGTTCTTCAGCGTCCCCTCCTCTCCTTATTTAGTAGTCTCTGGGCCAAATGTCAGAAAGCAATAGTCTCATGCAATAGTCAACAGTTATCTCAAAAAACTCCCTTCTATTCTCTTATCTCACAGACCCGAGTCTCAAGGTTTACCCTTCAAACCCTCTATCGCCACGAACTGCTAGACCATTCTTTTGCAAGATACAAGAACTATATACACTAACCACTGTTTCTCTTGGACTTGTGGTTATTTATACAAGGGAATGTAAGACAGAAGGTCACATTTCATTATGAGGCCCTAGCATTGTTCCATATTGACACAAATTAGATGAACATATTTCACAGTAATTGAGGCCTCCAGTCTCTCTTTAAGTTTTGTTAGATTTAGGCACTTCTAGAGAATAATTCATGTTGTTCTATCAGACAGGTATCAGAGAGACAGTTCAAATCTCCCTTTGGTGTGGCCTGTCTCTCTTCATTAGCTATAACTTTGGTTAGATATGGAACTAGTAAGGGCTAAAACCAGAAGGATTTTCATGCTGCTCACAATCCTTTCTTATGCAGTAACAAATGATAATAAATAAATAGATAAGAACATATGGAGAAAAATACTGTGAATACACAAGATGCATGGAAGTGTAATCCATATTTGAAAGGTTGGTAAGTAAAACTGAATAAGGCAAATGGAAAATGGGAAAAGAGTGCAATGTACAACTAAGTAACTTGAAGCACTTTCACACACTGAACTGAAGGTCAATGATTTCTTTCCTTTTTTAAATCTTAATTTCTCCTGAGTTTTCATTTATGAAATAGGGATAATAATATCTCTCTATTCATGAAACTGTTGTGAAAATAAATTGTGAAGCGTATGCTTTCTGTCACAGTAAAACTACATGTGCAGGAGAAGAAAATTCAATTTCTGGAGCAGGGTGTGAATAACATGCAGTATTTAAAGCATGAGGTCATGTACACAGCAGCTAAAACAAATAAACAAATGACAGCAGCAAACAACAACAACAAAACTTTAATCAGGTAATTAAATGAAATATCATGATATTTTCATCCAGAACACAGAGATATGAGATATTCATAACACTTCTGATCTCTGTCATTCTTAACTCTTGAACTCAACCCTGCAACTTGTATGCTTTTTTTTTTTTTTAAATATACTGTGTTATAAGTGAAATATGAAATAGAGTAACTGTAGGGTCTTATTCTGATAAGATCCAAGTTTTCATAATGTGATTTCCTTGAACTAGAAGGTATTTTTCTTTATATAACTTTTTGTTTTCCTGGGATTCATTCTCTGGATTTATTTTAGCTTGTATATGTGTGTATCAATTTCCATTCTTAATCTTGGTGAAAAGAGTTTTCATATATCAAGCTAGAATTTTGTGTGTTCCAACTGTTGTGTTTTTATTCAGGTGGGCAGCTGAGTTCTATCACAACTACTCACTCACTCCCCCTTCTCAAAGGGAAAGGGGGAGAAAATATGATGAAAAGGGCTCAAGGGTTGAGGTGAGGACAGGGAGAATGCTCAGCAATTATCATGATGCACAAAACAGACTCACAGTAGGGAGATTAGTAAAATTTATTGCCTATTAGTAACAAGCTAGAGAAGTGAGCAACAAAGGAAAGAAACTAAAAATGCCTTCCTCCCATCCACTCTCTTCCACCTCCTTCCCCCATGTGAGCGGCACAGGGGAACAGGGGAATGGGGCCTACAGTCAGTCTATAACACTTCTCCTCCATTGCCCCTTCACAGTCACTCTCTTGCCCTGCTCCAACATCCCGCATACAGGATGCCATCCTTCCCAAACTGCTCCTGTGTGGGCTTCCCACAAGCAGCAGTTCTTCAAGAGCTGCTCCAATATGGATCTGTATCACAGGGTTCCTCCAATCATAGCACACTGCTCCAACCTGGGTCCCCCATGGGCAAGCAGCTCCTGCCAGGTCACCTGCCCCTGCATGGTTCCCTCTCCATGGACTACAGGTCCAGCCCAGAATCTGCTCCAGTGGGGGTTCTCCACAGGCCACAGCCTCCTTAAGGCCAGATACACCTGCTCCTCTGTGGTCTCCTCCACAGTCTGCAGCATGGAAATATGCTCCGCTGTGGTACACCATGGGCTGCATGGTGTACCATGTGGTACAGCATGGACAGCCTGCTTCACCATCGTCCTCTCCACAGGCTGCAGGGGAACTTCTGCTCCAGCATCTGGAGCACCTCCTCCTCCTCTTTCTTCACTGATCTTGGTGTCTGCAGTGCTGTTTCTCACTCTCCAAGCTGCTGTTGTGCAGCAGTGTTTGTTGTTATTGTTGTTGCTTTTGTTTTGTTTGTTTTGTTTTGTTTTCTTAAATCTGCTCTCACAGAGGAGCAGACAACATCGCTTATTGGCCTGGATCTGGGCAGCAGTGGGTCCCTCTGGAGCCAGCTGAAACTGACCCTTATCTAACATGGGTCAGCTTCTGGATTCTTGTCACAGAAGCCACCCCTGTAGCCCCCTGCTAGCAAAACCTTGCTACATATACCCACCACACCAACTCGTGTCTGTTACTACTTCTGCTGCACAGCTTTGAGAAGAATTTAGGTCTATCTTTTTCATGTCTTCCTACCCTGTAGTTTTAAACAGTGGTAAGGTTTCCTTCATTTACTTCTCTTAAGGGAAAACAAAATAAAACAAAACAAGAAGAGAACCCAGTAGTCTCATACTGTCCCTGTACATCATGTACTTTACATTTTGATGGTGCTCCACAGGACTTATTTCAGTTTGGTAAAGTGGTTCTTGTATGAGGGAACCCCAAACTGGACACAGTATGTTGGGAATTGGCACAAAGGGCGTGGACATGAGTCCGCTGAACAGTTGTTCGATCAGAGCTTGTTTTAAGCAACCAGGAGTGGGCCCTAGTTATGCTAACTGAGGTGTGGGAAAGTACCGAGAGGAGTGGAAAAGTACCGAGAGGCAAGGACAGAGTGACCTTGTGATAAAGAGGAACTGTGTACAGAGAAGTAGCTAGGGAACTATGAGGAAGCTGTGACCGCAAGTTAACTGCAAGTAGGAGGGACATGAAAAAACGTAACCTTTAGGCTTAGCGAATCAGCAAGTGACTAGTAGGCATAATTATAATCATCTGTATAAATATGCACTATCCGGACAATAAAGTTGAACTATGCTTTACCGCTCATATTGAGTCAGCTGCATGTGTTCCGTCTGCCGCGTTCTAACAACAGTACTCTAGATGTAGTCTCATCATTTCTGGAGAGAGAAGAGTTATCTCCTTGGTCAGGCTGACAACACTGTTGATAGTATAGTTCAGAATGAGGTGGGCCTTTTATTTGCTGCAAGCGCACAATGTCCACTCATGTTTAACTTGCCTAACAGGCCATACAGGTACCTTACACCAAAGGTGCTTTCTAGCCTTTTGGTGCCCAAACCGTCTTGTTTTGAGGAATTGTTACATTCCAGGTGCAGGACTTTCCGTTTGCGTCTGTCGTACTTCAGTGGTTCCCATCAGACTATTCTTCCATGCTGCTGAGGTCTTCCTGAATAGCAGCCCTGCCCTCCCACATACCAACCACTTCCCTAAATTTTCTTTCATCTGCAAACTTGCCAAGAATTTATTCTTTCCCATTGACCATGTCATTAATATGTACATTGAACAGTATTGGTCACACTATAGATCACCTGGAAATGTCACTACTAGCTGATTTTGAGCTGGATTTTGTACAACGGATCACCATCTTCTGAGCCCAACTGTCCAGTGAACTGTCCATATCATTGTCCACTTCTCCAGTCTACAGTCTAGCTATTAGAATAGTGTGAAAGATATTGCCAAAATTGTTGTTAAAGCCAAGTAGCACTACAGCCACTGCTGTCCCCTTGCTCATACAGACAGTTGTCTCACTATAGAAAGCAAAAGTCTGGTAAAGCACAATTCCCCCTTCATGTTGGCTGTTCATACTGTCTTCTGGCTCTCCATGTACTCAGAAATGGCTCCCAGGTGACTGTCTTCATAACCTTCCCAAAGCCAGACTACTGGTCTGAATGTCCAGTAGTTTTCTGGATCCTTCTCTTTGTCCTTCCTAAAGATGGGTAGGTTGCTTGCCTTTTCTCAGTCCTGAGAAATATCCCTCAATATCAATGACATTTCAAGGATGATGGCTTCTTTGGCATCAGCCAGCTCCTTCAGCACTCTTGGTTGTATATTATCTTGTCACATTAACTTGTGTATGTTCAGTTGATGTAAGTAGCCCTTAACAGTCTTCATCTGCTGTGACTAGTTCTTCACTCATACTGACTCTGTTGGCAGGGTCCAGGAAGTCCAAGGACAAACCTTACCAGTAAAGTAAGGCAAAATAGACCTCAAGTATCTCAGCATTTTCTATATGCTTTCTCTCTAGATTCTTGTCCTATTTATCAGTGAGTGTACATTTTCCTTTCATTTCATTTATTACTGATGCATTTGTAAGAACCCTTTGTGTTATTGTTCACATCTCTTACTATTTCCAACTGACACTGAAATTCAGCTTTCCTAACCTTACCCTTGCAATCTCAGGAAGTTTGTTTGTATTGCTCTGGTTAGCAGGTTCCTACATCCACCTTCTTTATATGTCCCTTTTGCATTCAAGAGAAACTCCATACAGAAAAAAAATTATATATATATATATACATATATATATATATATATTAAAATCTCACCCTATCTGTGGCAACAAAGAGCTTTTGCATATTCTAGGAGATGAAAGGTAATGTATTGACTTGTTCTGTATATGCTAGATCCAATTTCTGGATTCTATTATGTAAAAGGTACTAAACAGTGATCTATAAATAATGTATCTGACTTATCTGTCTGTTGTGAGTAAGTTTCCTACTTAAGTAAGACTTAAGATAACAGCATAACACTGAAAGCTTTGCCATTCCATGACATTTATTAACAGAGTGACAATGAAATGCAATATGAAATCTGACAATGGCATAACCTAAGGTTTCAAGAACTGATAACTACTTTTGACTCCATGAGCAAACTCCTGTGATTTTACAATGAAGGTAGAAGCTTAATTTTGTTTTGCTTTGGGGACTGTTCCTCTGAAGAAGGTTAACAACTTCCTGACCTGTGCTAGACAGAGCCTCTCCAGCAGTTTGAGGGAGTTGATCCTTCCCCTCTACTTTGCACTGGCGAGGCCACATGTGGAATATGGTATCTAGCCAAGGGTTCCCCACTGCAGAAATATTGTTGACATACAGCAAAGGTCCACAGTGGAGATCAAGGGTCACATGCCTCTCATATAAGGAGATTTTGAGAGAGCTGGGACCATTCAGCTTAAATAAATCTCTTGGGTAATCTCATTAATGTGTATAAACATCTGATGGGAGGGTGTAGAGAAGACAGAGCCAGGCTATTTTCAGGTATGTCCAGTGACAGAAACTAGGCAACAAGCACAAAGACAAACACAGGAAATTGTCTGATTAAAATAAATAAATAAATAAAATAAAAATGGCTGTTTTTATTTATTATTTATATTATTTATTATTTTACTGTGAGGGTGGTCATACACTTCAACAAATTGCCTTCATATTTGGAGATATTCAAAACCAGACTAGACACAGTCCCTAGGAACTTGTTCAATCTGACCATGTTTTAGGAAGGTGATTGAACTAGGTAATATCCAGAGATCCCAACCAAGCTAAGAAAGTCTATGATTCTGTGATTTTTGTTGTAAGAGAACTAATCCTAACAAAAACCTGGATGTTAAGTTATCTAAGCACCACACTCACTCTCCACCAGTATGACAGGGAAGAGAACTGGAAAGGTAAAAGTATAAGAACATGAGAGCAGCCCTTCAGAGAGAGACTTGAGGGTTCTGGTGGACAAAAAGCTCAGCACAAGCAGCAGTGTGCACTTGCAACCCAGAAGTCTTTGTCCTGGGCTGCATCAAAAGAGGCATGACCAGCAGAGTGATGGAGGTGATTGTCCCCCTCTACTCTGTGTTTGGAAAGCCCTCCCTGAAGTATGGCATCCAGGACTGGCCCCAGCAAAAGAAAGACCCACATCTGTTACAGCAAGTCCAGAGGAGGGCCACAAAGAAGATAAGAGGTCTAACCTCTCCTATGAAGAAAAGCTGAGAGAGCTTGGGATGTTCAGCCTATAGAGAAAGCTCCAGGAAGAACTCATTGTGGCATTTCAATACTTAAAGGGGTCTTACGAAAAAGCTGGAAAGGGACTCTTTACTTGGGTAGATAATGATAGGACAAGAGGGAATAGTCTTAAACTAAAACAGGATAGATTTAAGTTAGACGTAGGAAGAAATTATTCGCTGTAAGGGTGGAGAGGAACAGGAACAGGTTGCCTAGAGAAGTTGTGGATGTTCCATCCCTGAAGATGTTCAAGGATGGGTTGATGGCCAACCTGGCCAACCTGTCCTAGTGGGTGGTATCCCTACCTATGGCAGGGGGGCTGGAACTAGATGATATTTAAGGCCCCTTCCAACCCAAGCCATTCTATGATTCTATACAACAACTCAAAAGTTGAGATAAAACCCACCCACCCTCCACCTTCCTTCTTCTTTCCCCCAGCTGTTATTGCTGTACATGACATCATATCCTAAGGGATAAACCCCTTTGGACTGTTTAGGTCATCTGTCCTGACTGTCTTCCCACTCAGCTTCTTGTGCACCCCCAGCCTTTTTACTGGCAGGCCAGCGTGAGATGCAGAAAAGACCTTGACTCAGTGTAAGTACCTCTCAGCAACAACTAAAGCATTGATGTGTTACCAACACAGTTTTGATTATGAATTCAAAAGCCAGCAACAGCAAGTGTACAGTTAGCCTTGCCAGGTACCTACCTACCAAGCTGCTCTCTTTCTCCCCCTCCTGAGAAGGACAGTGGGAGAAACTACAATCAATCAATCAATAAATAAAAAATGTGTGTCAAGATCAGGACAGAATTTTGCACAGTAATTGCCTTTGTGAGAAAAACAGATTTAACTTGAGGAATATCAATTTAATTAATGACCAATTAAAAATAGACTAAGAGAGTTACAAACAAACAAAAAAATATATATAAAGATAAAAATAATTAAAAAAAATAAAAGCTTCATCAACTCTTCCCACTTCCAGGAATAGACTTGGTTCTTTCTTTCCCATCTCTTCTATCTCCTCCCCCATAAACAGCACAGAGAGAACAGGGAACAGGGGTTATTTACAGTTCATATCCTGTCTGATGCTCATTCATCTTCATTCTCTTCCCCATCTCTAGCATGAGGTCCCTCCTACAGGATACAATCCTTCACAAACTGCTCCAACATTTGTCCTTACCACAAGATGCAGTTCTTCAATAACTGTTCCAGCATAGATTCTCTCTACACAGCACAGTCCTTTAGGAATGGACTGCTCCAGCATGTTATTAAACTGCTCCAGCATGTTATTTAACATTAGCCACAGTTCCTGTTGGACCACCAGCTCTGCTCTACAGGCTACAGTTCCTATCAGGATCCTGTTCCTGCATGGTTCCTCCATGTTCCTCCATCATCCACAGCTTTGTTCAGGCCATACCCACCTGCTCCTGCATGGAATGCTCCACAAGTTGTGGTGTGAATATTTGATCTGATATGATCCTCCATGGGCTGCAGGAGGACAGAATGCTTCTCCATGGTCTTCTTTGTGGGTTTCAGGGTGCTCTGCTCTGGCTCCAGTAGCACTTCCTCTCCTTCCTTCTTCACTTACTTTGGTGTCTACAGGGTAGTTTATCTCACATTTTTCTCACTCTTCTCTCCCAGATGCTGTGCAGTATTTTTTACTCTTTCTTAAATATGCTCTCACAGAGGCACCAGAAGCATCACACATTGGCTCAGTTTTGGCCAGCAGTAGGTCCCTTAAGACTTGCTGAAACTGTAGCTTCCCTCCCCACCCTTCAACCCCTAGCCCCTGTTCCACATCAAAACCTTGCCACATAAAACCATTTTGATGTGGTACTTCCCCCTTCCATTTCTAATTCCTTACTTTCACAGTGTTTAATCTCAACTCAATGTTAAATTAAATATCTACAAATCATCACCTGGAAAGGGAAGGACTACTCTTTTTTCTTGATTTTAGCAGGACCTTAGATGAACAATTTTATATGAGGGTCTAGATTACATCATATGAACTGTAGACATCATGTAATATTTGTTAGCACCAGTCTATCCAAGACGACCACACAGTCATGATACTACCAAAGACAGTGAAACAGTCATTAGAGACCTGGTGGAATAGTTCAGGACATTTCAAATAAAAATAGATAATTATTTTTAGGGAATTTGGGACCTACCCAAATGTCTAGGTTTTTGATAGTTCACATCAGGTAAAATTATTCTACGCTATGAAAACAGATTAATTTTAAAAGTTCTATTTACTTAAAAAAAAAAGAAAGAAAGAAAGAAAGAAAGAAAGAAAGAAAGAAAGAAAGAAAGAAAGAAAGAAAGAAAGAAAGAAAGAAAAGGCATAAATAGCTATTGACATTTCAGATTCTGCTATTGATGCTGAAACACAACTCTAAAAATGCAAAGCCAGACCAATTTTTATTCTTATTCTATTTTATAATTTATTCATTTATTTAAATCTTACTTTTTGCATCTGAATAACATACTGAAAATCTATCTAATAGTGGTCCATTAATAGAATAGGCAACTGAAATTAATAAAATATGAACCAAGCCATCTGTTTAATTGGAAAATATTTTTAAAAGACAATTTTTAATCAACTTAAAAGCTTTTTTTTTTTTTTTTTCTGAAACCATATATATCATGTATTGCTACATTTTAGAAAAGAAAAACATATATTTAAACATAATTTTATGGGGTGAAAAAAAGAAATAGGTTTAGTTAAGCCCTAAAAACTGTGGTATCAGTGCAGTATTACAGTCTTTTGAGATGTTAGGTTATTCAAGAACTGAAAACAAAACAAACAAACAAACAAACAAACAAAAACAACTCAGATTTGACCTCTTTCTTCATCAGCATGTATGTAGATTCATAATTTTTCAATAGCCAAAGCCAAAAAAAAAAAACAACAACAAACCAAACAAAATCAAAAACAAACAAACAAAAGCAACAACAACCAACCAAAATAGCCCTCTAACAAGTTTTTAATCTTCTGCACATTTTAATTTTAAAGTTACCACATTACTCTAAGGTATAACCATAACTCAGCCTGAAGGAAAACTTATAGCTGTGTAGGTGATGGAACAAAACTATAATGCATGACTGACTTCACTGTTGCAAAAGTAATCAGCTCCTCGAGTCATCTATGAAAACAAAAAAATAAAATATTGCATTGTAAGGACATACATTAATAAGCTCATTTTTTTTAATACACATAGGTGTATTAAAAAGTATGCAGTGAATTTAAATGACCACAGTGAAATATATTTCAGTCATCAATACTCATACTTTTAGGGTCTAACAAACTTTAACACTTCTTGAAAATAACAGATTAAAGAAAAGATTAACTGTTCTTAATCAAAGAACATATTAACCAACTCTCACTATCACATTTCTTGTTCAAACAAACAATAAATCTAGAATACTTGAAGAACTCAAGTGCAGAGTGATATTTCATAACACATAATAACTTGCAAGAAAGGATAATATATATCATGAAGTATGTTATTAAGGCAGTAATTATTCTGCATCTTGTTGAACAGCTTTAACATTCTAACAGGTAGCCTCAGTATTCACAAGTGTTCATAGTGGAGAATAAGAAGGAACTGCCACTAAGCAGTTATAACATTTAAAACAGCCTTTAATACACAGATGGGTTCTAAGCATTAGCTTGCTTACTGCTGTATATGATGTATCACTATAAAATCAGACTATCTTCTACTATGTTGCAGATTGGTCTTCCTATTAACATGAGCACAGTGTTACAGAAGACATTTCTTACATTTCTGTATGGATTTCACAGGAGGTCATCTTGTAGGTGAGGAATAAATAAGTCATCTCTAGAACAAGCCAATTAACTTTCACTCAGATTTTGTGATTTAAGAAAACAACCCCTCTTCAAATATAGAAA
Organism: Netta rufina; assembly: GCF_964035555.1. NCBI lineage: Eukaryota > Metazoa > Chordata > Aves > Anseriformes > Anatidae > Netta > Netta rufina. The sequence goes on along the minus strand of NC_140123.1, from coordinate 47,238,273 downwards.
GTGCTATACCCTGAGTAAATTTCTTGGTTGTCTTAAAAGCTACTGAAACTATAGCACATTTTATATTTGAAGAAAAATAGATTTGGAATTTCCAAATGGTCCACGTATTAACAGTATAGTAAGGTATATTAGTCTTCTATAACTGTAACTAAGTAGACACTTCTACTTAGTTCATAGAAACCCCAAGAAGAACCCAAATCTTTATTATGGATTAATTTGCTTTGGAAGATTTGAATAAAATGCAAAGCTTTATTGCAGATAATGCTTTATTACCACTGACCATGTTTAATTTGATCATGACTTAGAGCATACTAACAATGCAAACTTTCTTCTGCTAAAAACTTTTTAAACAAACATTATCAGAAAGCCATTTTCACCAAATTTGGTATGAATCCCTAAGTGGAGAAGACAAAACAGTCAAGGGATCAATGTAGTAAGGAGCAAAAAAGAAAAGACAAGATGTTACAGGAGAAAAATGAGATTAGTAGTATTTGAGAGGATTTTGTTCATGTTATGATATACATATTCCATTCACTTTTTGAATTTTTACAGTAATTGGTGAAACAATAGTCACAGTCAGTGCATTGAATGAAGTCTAGACAGTGATTCAGGTTACCCCAAAACTGACCCATTAAAGCAGGGTGAAATTGACTAAACATATGTTACGGTTTAACCCAGCTAACAACTAAGCACCACACAGCCATTTGCTCACTTCTCACACCCTGAGTGGGATGGGGAAGAGAATCTCTCTTGAGAAAAATAGAGTTTAATAGGATAGAAACAGAAGGGAAAATAATAATAATATATTCTTATGATCATATATCATATATATACACACACATACATGTATATACAAAACAAGTGAGTCACAATGCAATTACTCACCAACTGCTGACTGCTGCCCAGTCTGTTGCCAAGCAGTGGTCCTCCTCCCCAGCCAACCAGTTTTTATTGTCCTACATGACATCATATGTTATGAAATATCCCTTTGGCCAGTCTGGGTCAGCTGTCCTGGCTCTGTCCTCTCCCAACTTCTTGTGCACCCCCAGCCTTCTCAGTGGCAGTATGAGAAACTGAAAAGTCCTTGGCTTAGTGTAATCACTGCTCTGCAAAAATTAAAAAATCAGTGTGTTATCAACATTTTTTTCTCCTAAGTACAAAACATGGCACATACCAACTGCTACTGTCCTGGTTTCAGTTAGCACAGAATTAATTTTCTTCCTAGTAGCTGGTGGAATGCTGTGTTTTGGCTTAGAATGAGAAGAGTGCTGATAACACCCCGATGCTTTAATTGTTGCAGAGCAGTGCTTATACTAAGCCAAGGACATCTCAGCCTTTGCTCTGTCCTGCCAACGGGCAGGCTGGGGGGTGCAGTAAGAGCTGGGAGGGGACAGACCCAGGACAGGTGACCCAAACTAGCCAAAGGGGTATTCCATACCATCTGACGTCATGCTAAACAATATATAGGGGTGGCTAGCCGGGGGGAGGGGGCCGGACTGCTCGGGGTTAGGCTGGGCATCGGTCAGCGGGTGGTGAGCAATTGCATTGTGCATCACTTGTTTGTACATACTATTATTACTTTCGTATTATCCCCATTGTATCATCATCATTATTATTGTTATTATTATTTTTGTTATTTTTTTTTTTCCTGTCTTATTAAACTGTCTTTATCTCAACTCACGGGCTTCACTTTCCATTTCTCTCCCCCGTCCCAGAGAGGGAGGGGGGAGGGTGAGCGAACGGCTGCGTGGTGTTTAGCTGCCGGTCGGGTTAAACCACGACAGTCTTTTTGGCGCCCAACGTGGGGCCCGAAAGGTTGAGATAACGGCAGATCTGATCAGAGTGTGTTAAACTAAAATTGGTGTAAGGATTAGACCTGCTTAATAGTCACTTGTCATGATGCTGATTGCTTTAATCACAACTCTGCTGCGCCTGTTTTCCAAATTGAGTATTATAGTACATTATTTTCCGTATTTGCTCTCTGTAGTGTTGTTTCTCCTCTCCGGGCCCTGGTTTCAGACCATTATGGTACTAAGTGTTATAGCAATGGCTTATGAGACGATAAGATATCTGGTCATGACTCTAACTTGGTATTTATACTCAGTAACATCGTGGACTCTGTACTTTGGAAACAGCATCTTGGGAACTATTAGCAATTATACCTATTGTTTTTCTCCATTAGAGAGTCAATCTGTGGAGGGGAAAGGGGAGGATATTTTTCCTTACTTGCTTACTCTCCCTTTCTCCTTCACCACCCCTGTATCCTCCTGGGTCACTCTGCCTTCCTCCTTCACCACCCTCTTATCCCCTGAGCTTGTTACAATAGCTCTCCAAGATATTGAATATTTCTGGAATACTCAGAATACCATAGTCTTGTTGTTCTGCCTCATGAATGCACTTCAGATTCTGCTTAAAGTTAAACAACTACTTATGAAGCTCATCCGGAGATCTGCCCGGAGGCAGTATAGTTGTGGGTGGCAGGGAGTATGGGTGGATATGGGCAGGCATCTAGAGCAGTTGGCACCCCCAGTGTGTTGGAAATTCACCCCTGAACAATGGCAAAATCCTCAAAAACTGGCAGAATGCTTGAAAAAAAGGTGTAATGATTCTGGCAGTTCCAAAGTAACACAAATCATTGTAACGTGCTGGGGCCTGGCTCATGCCTATCGAGCTGCCATTGATACTGCTGTCAACTTAGTGACAGACCCTGTGGCCACTCCAAACCCTGTGACAGATCCAACGGCCACTGTGACCCCTACGGTGGATTCTGCAGCCGCTCCAGTCCCAGCTCCTACTGCTGCTCCAGTCCCAGCTCCTGCAACTGCTCCAGCTCCAGCTCCAGCTCCTGTAGCCGCTACAGCTCCGGTTCCTGCAACTGCTCCAGCTCCTGTAGCCGCTCCAACCCCTGTGGCAGACCCTGTAACAAAGTCAGAGAAACGAGCAGTAGCAGTGCAAGCTGCCCCTGTAGAGAAGGTGAAAATATGGTACAGAAATTCAAGTCGTTTAGAACGCAGAGAGTCTTCTGCCAATCCAGGTAAGGCTTCTGCCAAAACTAAGTATAGAGATGACGAAGATGATGACGACGCTGGGCCGTCAAGGATTCAGGAGGAGGAAGATGAGGATGCCGAAAGAGCAACAGTAACTACCCGAAGCCTAAACGAGCGCGAGCTACGAGATGTGCGAAAAGATTTTGGTCGCTGTATAGGTGAGCAGCTTGTCACCTGGCTGCTCCGGTGCTGGGACTCTGGAGCCAATTGTGTGGAATTAGACGGCAGGGAAGCCAAGCGGCTGGGATCCCTTGCTCGAGACGCCGGCATTGACAAAGCAATTGCAGATGGAGCACGACCCACCAGCCTCTGGAGGCGTCTCCTCTCAGCTGTGAGGGAAAGGTATCCCTTCAAGGAAGATATTTTATGTCTACCAGGCAAGTGGACCACTATGGAGAAGGGAATCCAGTACCTGAGGGAATTAGCCGTACGGGAAGTGATTTATGAGGATCCAGACCTCAATCAAACATCCACAGATCCAGATGAAGTCAAGTGTACACGACCCATGTGGCGGAAGTTTGTACGGAGTGCACCATCATCATATGCCAGCTCATTGGCAATAATGGCCTGGAAAGAGGATGAGGAACCCACAGTGGGTGAAGCGGCTAAACAACTCCGGCAGTACGAAGAAAGTCTCTCCTCTTCCTTACAGGCCTGCGTCTCAGCTGTGGAGAAACTTTCTGAAAAGGTTCACCAACTTGAAGAGAATCTATTGTCCTCCCCACCTGAACCAACCAGTGCCCACCGACCAAAGGAGAACACTTGGGAGAAACTTTCTGAAAAGGTTCACCAACTTGAAGAGAGATTATTCTCCTTCGCACCTGTACAAAGCAGTGTCTCAGCTGTCAGGGGTAGGCGTTCACCCACACAAGGAAGACGATATGGTGGGTACTCACCCCGTGCCACCCTGTGGTTTTACTTACGAGACCATGGAGAGGACATGAGAAAGTGGGATGGAAAATCTACCGCGACCCTAGAGGCACGGGTACGTGAGTTGCAAAAGAAAACAATCAGGAAAAAGGGATTCTCCGAAAAGTTTGCTGCTCCAACTTCCAGCAGACAGTCCTTCAAACACAGAAACGAGGAAGATTCTGACCAGGATTAGGGGGGCCCTGCCTCCAGCCAGGGGGAGGAAAGGGACAATCGAGTTTATTGGACTGTGTGGATTCGATGGCCTGGCACATCACGCGCACAGAAGTATAAGGCTTTAGTAGATACCGGTGCACAATGTACTATAATGCCATCGAGCTATAAAGGACCAGAGCCCATCTATATTTGTGGAGTGACAGGGGGATCTCAGCAGTTGACTGTATTGGAGGCTGAAGTGAGTCTGACTGGGAATGAGTGGGAAAAGCACCGCATTGTGACTGGTCCGGATGCTCCATGTATCCTTGGCATAGACTATCTTAGAAGAGGATACTGCAAGGACCCAAAAGGGTTCCGGTGGGCTTTTGGTATTGCTGCCTTAGAGACAGAGGGCATTAAACAATTATCTACCTTGCCTGGTCTCTCAGAGGACCCCTCTGTTGTGGGGTTGCTGAGGGTCGAAGAACAGCAAGTGCCAATTGCTACCACAACTGTGCACCGGCGGCAATATCGCACCAACCGAGACTCCCTGATTCCCATCCATAAGCTAATTCGTCAATTGGAGAGCCAAGGAGTGATCAGCAAGACTCATTCACCTTTCAATAGTCCCATATGGCCAGTGCGAAAGTCTAATGGCGAGTGGAGACTAACAGTGGACTATCGCGGCTTGAACGAAGTCACGCCACCACTGAGTGCTGCAGTGCCGGACATGCTGGAACTTCAGTATGAACTTGAATCGAAGGCAGCCAAGTGGTACGCCACAATTGATATCGCTAATGCATTTTTCTCCATCCCTCTAGCAGCAGAGTGCAGGCCACAATTTGCCTTCACTTGGAGGGGAGTCCAATATACTTGGAATAGGCTGCCCCAGGGGTGGAAACACAGCCCTACCATTTGCCATGGGCTGATCCAGTCTGCACTAGAGCAGGGGGAAGCTCCTGAACACCTGCAGTACATCGATGACATTATTGTGTGGGGTGACACAGCAGAGGAAGTTTTCGAGAAAGGGAAGAAAATAGTCCAAATCCTTCTGAAAGCCGGTTTTGCCATAAAACAAAATAAAGTCAAAGGACCTGCACGGGAGATCCAGTTTTTAGGAATAAAATGGCAAGATGGACGTCGTCAAATCCCAATGGATGTGATCAACAAAATAACAGCTATGTCTCCACCAACTAACAAAAAAGAAACACAGACTTTCCTAGGTGTTGTGGGGTTTTGGAGAATGCACATCCCAAATTACAGTCTGATTGTAAACCCACTCTACCAAGTAACTCGCAAGAAGAATGAGTTTGAATGGGGCCCTGAACAACGACAAGCCTTTGAACAAATCAAGCAGGAAATAGTCCATGCAGTAGCCCTTGGGCCAGTTCGAACAGGACCAGATGTAAAGAATGTGCTCTACACTGCAGCCGGGGAGAACGGCCCCACCTGGAGCCTCTGGCAGAAAGAACCTGGGGAAACTCGAGGTCGGCCTCTGGGGTTTTGGAGTCGGGGATACAGAGGATCTGAGGCCCGCTATACTCCAACTGAAAAGGAGATATTGGCAGCATATGAAGGAGTTCGATCTGCTTCGGAGGTGGTCGGTACTGAAGCGCAGCTCCTCCTAGCACCCCGATTACCGGTACTAGGCTGGATGTTCAAGGGAAGGGTCCCCTCTACGCATCATGCAACTGATGCTACATGGAGCAAGTGGGTTGCACTGATTACTCAGCGGGCTCGAATAGGAAACCCCAGTCGCCCAGGAATATTGGAAGTGATCATGGACTGGCCAGAAGGCAAATACTTTGGGATATCATCAGAGGAGGAGGTGGGTCGTGCTGAAGAAGCCCCACTGTACAACCAGTTGTCAGAGAATGAAAAGAAATATGCCCTGTTCACTGATGGGTCCTGTCGTATTGTGGGGAAGCATCGGAGATGGAAGGCTGCTGTATGGAGTCCTACGCGACGAGTTGCAGAAGCTGCTGAGGGAGAAGGTGAATCGAGTCAGTTTGCAGAAGTGAAAGCCATTCAGCTGGCTTTAGACATTGCTGAACGAGAAAAATGGCCAGTTCTCTATCTCTACACCGATTCATGGATGGTAGCAAATGCCCTGTGGGGATGGTTACAGCAATGGAAGCAAAACAACTGGCAGCGTAGGGGCAAACCTATCTGGGCTGCTGCATTGTGGCAAGATATTGCTGCTCGGGTAGAGAACCTGGCTGTGAAAGTACGCCACGTAGATGCTCATGTGCCCAAGAATCGGGCTACTGAAGAACATCAAAACAACCAGCAGGTGGATCAGGCTGCTAAGATTGAAGTAGCTCAGGTGGACCTGGATTGGCAGCATAAAGGTGAATTATTTATAGCCCGATGGGCCCATGACACCTCAGGCCATCAAGGTAGAGATGCAACATACAGATGGGCTCGTGATCGAGGGGTGGACTTGACCATGGACGCTATAGCACAGGTTATTCATGACTGTGAAACATGTGCTGCAATCAAGCAAGCCAAACGGTCAAAGCCTCTTTGGTATGGAGGACGATGGCTGAAATATAAATATGGAGAGGCCTGGCAGATTGATTACATCACACTCCCTCAAACTCGCAATGGCAAGCGCCACGTACTTACAATGGTGGAAGCAACCACCGGATGGCTGGAAACATATTCTGTGCCTCATGCTACCGCCCGGAACACCATCCTGGGCCTTGAAAAGCAAGTCCTATGGCGACATGGCACCCCAGAAAGAATAGAATCAGATAATGGGACTCACTTCCGAAACAACCTTATAGACACTTGGGCCAAAGAACATGGTATTGAATGGGTGTATCACATCCCCTATCATGCACCAGCCTCCGGGAAAGTTGAACGATACAATGGCCTGTTAAAGACTACCTTGAAAGCAATGGGCGCTGGGACGTTCAAAAACTGGGATACGCATTTGGCAAAGGCCACCTGGTTAGTCAATACTAGGGGATCTACCAACCGAGCTGGACCTGCCCAATCAAACCTGTTACGTACTGTAGATGGGGATAAAGTTCCTGTAGTGCATGTAAAAAATATGCTGGGTAAAACAGTCTGGGCTACTCCTGCCTCAGGAAAAGGCAAACCTATTCGTGGAATTGTTTTCGCTCAGGGACCTGGATATACTTGGTGGGTGATGCAAAAGAACGGAGAGGTCCGGTGTGTACCTCAAGGAGATTTAATACTGGGTGAGAATAGCCCATGAACTGAATTGCACCATGTTAAATAGTATATTATACTGTATGTTATCACTACCATGATTACTATAGGTGACTAATTAGAATGTATGGAAAAGAGTGTAACCGGAGCATGACATAAATGGTATGGAATAAGGGGTGGATAGATGTCCTGGTTTCAGTTAGCACAGAATTAATTTTCTTCCTAGTAGCTGGTGGAATGCTGTGTTTTGGCTTAGAATGAGAAGAGTGCTGATAACACCCCGATGCTTTAATTGTTGCAGAGCAGTGCTTATACTAAGCCAAGGACATCTCAGCCTTTGCTCTGTCCTGCCAACGGGCAGGCTGGGGGGTGCAGTAAGAGCTGGGAGGGGACAGACCCAGGACAGGTGACCCAAACTAGCCAAAGGGGTATTCCATACCATCTGACGTCATGCTAAACAATATATAGGGGTGGCTAGCCGGGGGGAGGGGGCCGGACTGCTCGGGGTTAGGCTGGGCATCGGTCAGCGGGTGGTGAGCAATTGCATTGTGCATCACTTGTTTGTACATACTATTATTACTTTCGTATTATCCCCATTGTATCATCATTATTATTATTGTTATTATTATTTTTGTTATTTTTTTTTTTCCTGTCTTATTAAACTGTCTTTATCTCAACTCACGGGCTTCACTTTCCATTTCTCTCCCCCGTCCCAGAGAGGGAGGGGGGAGGGTGAGCGAACGGCTGCGTGGTGTTTAGCTGCCGGTCGGGTTAAACCACGACAGCTACAAAGAAAATTAACTCTATTCCAGACAACATAAGGACAATGTATCACCTCAATGTATCACCTCATTCAGTACTTACTGAAGTTCTGTCCTTTCATGGAGGTTGCTGCAACTGAGGCACAAAAATGTACTTCATGTGGCTTTCAATGCCTGTGTTTTGGTCTGCTTCGTTTTTCCATTTCATCGGTGATTCTATTGACTATCATGGGAGTTCTGACACCTACTTCATATGTAGAAATCTGTACATAAATAGATGCTCATAAACTTAGGTACCTTAATCTGAAACTAAACCTTGTGTAAGAGATTTGATCTGACTGCTTGAAGGTAAACCTTCAGAATCATTTGAGACACCTTAGAATAGACTACCTAGTTCCAGCTGAAGCTTCAGAAAGAAAACAGTTTCTCATTTATCCTCTATTGCATTTGCTACATCCTGATACTTTGGCTATATTCTAAGGTACTTCAGATGACAGTGGAAGTCTACCTTATAGGCAACTGGTTAGAGGTTCTAGATTTCTGCTGCTGAATTAGTAATCCTAGTTTTCCTTCAATGTCTTTTGCAAGTACCAGAGGGAGAGGAAACTGATGAGAACTTGATTAATTTGTTAGAAGAAAGATATGTTAGGGTGACATTAATTGCTCAGATATAAATATATATACTTCCTCAGATCACCGTTTAAGTCTGAAAATTAAATAAAAAGACAGGTATATGAAACTGTATACCAGAGACCTTATTTCTAATAATTCATGTAAACCACAAATGAGAGGCCTCTGTTTTCCAGATAATCTAAATATAAAATAACTGAAATATATGAAATGAAGAATACATAATCCATATTAAGAAAATGAAATTAAATAAGGCATGCTGATTTTGCTTTTGTAAATTCTAATGAAAATCAACACACTCTATTAACCCAAAGACTTTGAGGGTAAAGTTTTTTTTTGTTGTTTTGTTTTGTTTTGTTTTGTTTTTATCTATACTTAGTACAAGTAAAAAAGTTATGATGGGGTGGCAGAAACACAGCAGAGTGAAAGATGTGAAAAGACAACAACCAGCAGCAGTTAGAGTTTTCTCCCAAAGCCTGAGGTGTCTTTACACAACTGTTTCACCCCTTTGCTCACTGAAAAGAAAAGACACATGGAGGGTGGAACTGAGTGAGGCAGCCTGATCTACTCCCTACATAACAAACACTGAAACTAAGAAAAGGCTATTCACTACAAGAAGTACATCAGGGTCCTGGAGCATGTTCAAAGAAGGACAACAAAGCTGATGAGGGGTCTTATGAGGAGTGGCTGAAGGAACTGGGGTTGAGAAAAGGAGTTTCAGGGGAGACCTTATTACTCTCTACAATTACCTTAAAGGAGGCTATAGTGATGTAAGAACTCTTCTCCCAAGCACCAAGTGATGAGAAGGAATAGACTTAAAGTTGCACCAAGAGAGTTTTAGGCTGGATATTAGGGGAAAAAAAAAAAATAAAAAAAAATTCTTCACTGAATGGGTTGTGAAGTAGAAAATATATAACTGAAATGATTCTATGATTCTATAAATAGCATGGCAGAAGGATAGGTTTTTAATGTTTTACCTTTCTGTCGATATTCTCAGCTAAAAACAGTGGAAAGTTCTGAATATATCCAGTCATATGTTTTTCAGTCAGATGTACCTAATACACAAAGGGATAGCCAGACATTTGCTTGATACAGGTATAACAAAAGCCTTTATGCCCACAACTACTTTGTCATAAAATAGTTTGTTGACAGAAATGTCAGTAAAGATTCATAATTCTAGTACTTTTAAAACCTGTAGGATTCTTTTAGTATTTATTTAGTATTTTTATTTTTATATACTTAGTATTTTTAGTATTCTTTGATATACTTTTAGAACCTGTAGGAAAATGTAGGATTCTGTAATAGAAATCCCAGACCAAAAAAAAAAAAAAAAAAAAAAAGTCTTCTATTAAAAGCCACACAGCCACACTGTTCATTTTCTAAGTCTAGTGGTGATTCTGCTCAGTGACCCATACATACACATTATTTCTGCTAATTAAGTCTTTAATTAACATTGATGGTTTTAAGTAAATAGATATGGTATCAGCCTACAAATACTGACTTTTAATAACTTCATTAGTATCTAGTTTACTTGCCCTAATTATCTTGCTAAACACCAGTAAAATACTTTAGCATCATTTACATTAGTTTATTAATAGCCGTTCAATTATTTTTGTATTTCTTGTGTAATTTAAAATAATTAAATAGCAACAACATTTAAATTTTAGCTTTTTATAGACTATAAATAATCCTATAATTAATATTTAATTGCAAAAATACCAGTGCATTTCTTAATTTGTGATGTGATCTGTTGGTGAAATATCTATCAACAGGAACTAAACATGCAAATGGGAATCTTCCTTATAAATAAATAAATAAATAAATAAAGCATAAAAATAAGACCTCTAAATTCAGTTATGTTCTGTCTGCTGTTCAGGAAGATGTTTTGTTTTGTTTTGTTTAATCTCTATAAAAAAAAAAAAAATCTAATGAACAAGCAAATAATGAAATGCACAATATATATTCAAAGAATGCATTGTACAAGAAGCTTCATGAATACATTCAGAAACATTTATCTTTTAAGAAAGGTTAAATCTCTGGGCCAAGAAATCTTAAGGTAAAAAGTTGTACTTTTTGTATTCATTAAAAATAGAAAACACTGCAACACTGTGTCTTGTTTGGCACATGTCCTTGTAAATACATTTTCTCTAGTGACTCAAATTTGAATGAGGTCCACATTAATCTGAAACCAATTATAGTTGAACCACTAAAAAGTTGTCATTAATCACCTCTCTCGATCTGCTGGTCAAGCTTCTTTCCATGCAGCCTAGGATATGATTGGCTTTCTGGCTGCAAGCACACATTGACAGCTCATGTTGAGCTTCTCATCAACCAACACACTCAAGCCCTTCTCCTCAGGGCTGATCTCAATTCATTCTCCAACAACCTGTGCTTGGGATTGCCCCAGCCCTGGTGCAGGACATTGCACTTGGCTTTGTTGAACTTCATGAAGTTCTCACTGGACCATCCCTCAAACCTATCTAGGTCGCTCTGGATTACATCCCTTCCCTCAAGTATGTCAACCATACCACACAGCTTGGTGTCATGTGCAAACTTGCTGAGGGTGCATTCAATCCCACTGTCCATGTCACTGACAAAAATGTTAAACAGTGCTGGTCCCAGTACTGACCCATGAGGAACACTCATCATTGGTCTCCACCTGGACACTGAGCCATTGACTGCAAGTCTTTGAGGGTCAAGTCTTTGAGGATCCAGCCAATTCCTTACCCACCGAGTGGTCCATCCATCAAATCCATGTCTCTCCAAATTAGGAACAAAGATATCACTGGGGACAGGGTCAAATGCTTTGCACAAGTCCAAGTAGATGATGTCAGTTGCTGTTTCCCTATCAACCAACGCTGTAACCTCATCATAGAAGGACACCAGATTTGTCAGTCATGATCTGCACTTAATGAATCTGTGTCATCTGTCACCAATCACCTCCTTATTTTCCATGTGCCTTAGCACAGGTTTCAGGAGGATCTGCTCTATGATCTTGCTGGGCACAAAAGTGAGACTGACTTGCCTGTAGTTTCCCAGGTCTTTCTTTTTTCCCTTTTTAAAAATAGGGGCTGTGTTTTCCCTCTTCCATTCAGTGGGAACTTCTTGAGACTGCCACAGTTTCTCAAATATGATGAGTAGTGGATTAGCAACTTCATCTGCCATTTCCCTCGGGACACACAGATTTTTAATTTTAAGGTATTTGATTCTATCATTTCCAGGCTGAATTTCTTTTTCTTATTTGCGTTCAGTGAAAGTTTGTTCTCTATTTATCCTCACATTGAATCTCTGACCCAGAAAAAAACAGGTTATGAATAACATGTATGAGCTCTATCAGCTGAGCTTTATTTTGAATATCAGCAGCGAAATAAAGAATTTAAATTGATTATCCTGGACAATATGATATGCATATATAAATATACACACTTGCTATGACTGTGTACAATACCATATACTTCCATACGTCATACCAGAGACTCCACACTGCATGCAATTTCAGAGTTCTGTTTATTTCTTATAAAAATGAATTAAACACAGTAATAGAATAGCAAATAAGTCTATATTGATAATATAGACTTATTATAGATCATTTGATAAGGATCGAAGTTGTATGTGTGGAATGCTTCACATGAAAAGCTGCACATATGCAGTTCTTTTAAGCAAGCTGTTTATGTGAGAAAATTAGTGACCTATTGTTTCACTCTTCATCTATGTGCCAAACAGTGGAGTTCATAGTTTATACAAAAATGACAGGCATAAAAAGCACAAGAATATAGGGTGGATAGCCACCAGGAATTAGAAGGAAAGATTACTAAGAGTAGATGGTTTGGATAAGGCCAAAAGATGACAAAAAGGCTAAAGGTTTGAAAAGGGCTAGGGCAAACATCAGAGGGGTTAGAGCCACAGAATGATCATGACATCCAGCAGCTTCTGAGTTGTAATTCCACTGTCCACATTTGTGACTTTTTTCAGCTTTGAGTCTAGCTGAGAGCCTAGGATGAAACACCTCTAGTGTAAAATCTCACCTAAAACATGCCCTCAAAGGATATGTTCAGTACACAGCTAGAAAATGGATCTATACATTAGTTTTTTTTCCCGAGAATGAACAAGAAGCTTCACTGAAATGTTTTTTTCTGTGTATTTTTTTTTTCAGAATGTGGAAATAAAATGGGTATTTAAATAATATTTTGATAATGAAAATTAGGCAAAAATAATTACTAATTTCACTTTCCTCCTTTTTTATTTCCTTTTAGTAGTCTTTCTGAGTGAAATTGAAGCCCCCAAAAATTCTCCGAAAGGAAGCTCCAAACTGAATATAGCCAAATATTTTCATAACATCCATTGTTCATCTATTTTAACTTTAAACTGTTATTATTTAATATGCCTAATTTCTTGTTTATGTTAAGAAGAGAGGTTTCAGAACAACAGATTTCATTTAAGTAAATTATGGGGACAGTAAACACAAAAACTAATTTGAAATACATGCATGTTTTCTGAAGAACAATCTAATCAGTGACATAAAATTAAAGAAGCATTATGATTTTTATTCTCCACCCTTTGCTATAACACCTAATATAAAGAAAATAAGCTGTTTCTTTCTTGGAAAATTGTAGTCATTAGTACAGATAAAATAATAATAATAACGATAATAATAATAATAATAATTATTATTACTATTATTATTATTATCGTTATTATTATTAATACTTATTAAATATTTATTATTGTTATTATTATTATTTTATTATTATTATTATAGGGGAATTCATGGCTTTGATATATCATTAGAATTAGATTAAACATAAAAATAAAGAATTTGCATTACCATGAAGTTAAAAAAAAAAAAAAAAGACAAATCCAAAGAAAAAATAAAATGAAACTGCTGATTTTGAGGTTTAATTTTTAAATGATAATATATATATAAAAAAATAAGATAGGGCTGCGGAGATGTTATTCAGGTGCAACCACTGAGCACTGCTGTTTTTCTGTGATCTTTTTTTTCCTCTTTACAAGTTATATTGCATAAAGTACAAACTTTCTTCTGTGCATAAACTCTGTTTAGGATTTAAAATAAAAAATTTACTTTATGTTATTGAATTATTTTCTTTTATTTTCCAAAATGTATTTTAAAGACTGCATTGATTGAGAAAGGAAGCACATCTGAGGTGACTCTTGCAGTTTCAAAAGTTGTATATTTTTAATGTGTAAGAAATAACATTTTGAGAATTAGTGTACAGAAAATAATAGGATAGGATGAAGAAAACAAAAGTATACATAGGAATCTAAAAAAAAATAAAAGGTTTTTCTGTCATTTTCTAAATACTTTAATATCAAAGTTCTAGATATGCCAGTGATCTAGATATGCCAGACATCTTTTCCTGAAAAACCTGGAACACCTGAGACTGGGGATCTCAAAGAGTAAAAGCTTTGACAATGTTATGTTTAAATTCTAAAAAGAATATTTTCAAGCCATTTAGGCTAAAATCATTAAATAAGTGGTTTTTATCATTTTTTATCATTTTTTATCATATTTTATCATTTATCAAACATCAATAAGTGGTGTTTTTTTTTTTTGGTTTGTTTGTTTTTTTAATCTACTAAAAATCCTTTTTTTTGGAAAAATGTAAGAAAAAATAAAAGTCAGAATTTGCTATTCTTTGCATTACATAGAAGTAGATCTTTCTATGCGACTTCTGGAGTTATTTTTGATGTACGTCATCATAGGTACATGATGAAAAACAGAAAATGGACATGATGAGGAGGAAATTAATTTTTCAAAAATGATTTTTCAGCACATCACAAAGAACAAACAAACCATATTGAGTCTGTTATGCTATGTATGTTATATGTATATGTTATGTTATGGAGGTACTGTTATGCAGATGGTATGGTAGCACATAAAGGCAAGAAGTACAGCTAAGCTGGCAAGGAAGGAACTGAGAAAAATATGACTGTAAAATACAACTCAACTGTTGAGTTTAAGCCTTAACTTCTAAACAATAATCTATAAAATGCAATTTAAGAGATGGGGGAAGAAGGGACAATAATATTCAGGTACAGCCACTGAACACTGAGAATACATTATTTTCATGTAAACCAAATTTGTGACAAAGTAAATCAGATTGAAGAAGTTGGAACACCACCACAAGGAAGGGATGTGAATTGGTGTCAACAGGCTACACCAGAAAAAATAACATTTCCAAATTGTGTTGGGCATAAGTGGCAACTTTTTTTTTGGTGGGGTGTGAGGTAGAGGCTGTAGTAATGTTCTCTGTGAGGAGAGACCAGGGGCTGGCCTATTCTAGACACAGACAATTCCACGTGGCTCACTAAGGGACCTACTGCTGGACAAAGCCGAGCCAGTGAGCAGTGGTGGTGGTGCCTCTGTGAAAAAATACCCAAGAAAGGGTAAAAACACTAAGGTTCAATATGTGAGAGAGGAGTGAGTGAAAAACAAACAAACAAACAAACAAACCAAATAAAAACAAACAAACAAAACAAATAAAAACAAACAAACAACAAAACAAGCAAACAAAAACAAAAAACCAAAAAAAAAAAAAACACAAAAAAAAAAAAAAAAAAAAAAAAAAAACACAGCCCTGCAGATGCCAAGGCCAGAGAAGAAGGTGGGGAGGATGTGTTCCAGATACGGGAGCAGAAATTCCCCTGCAGCTCAGACCATGGTGGAGTAGTTTGTCCATTGTATTGGGTCTATGTGGCAAGGATTTGGTAGTGGTGGGGAGCTGCAGGGGTGGCCTCTGTGAGAAGAATCCCATGTCAGAGACAGAGCAAGTTCCAAACAGCTCTTTTGCTGGACAAAGATGTGCTGATAAGTGACTCTGTTTGCACCTCTGTGAGAGCACATTTAAGAAAGGAAACAATTTTGTGAAACAGCATCTGGGAGAGAGGAGTAAGAATATGTGAGAGAAACAACCCTGCAGACACTAAGATCAGTGAAGGAGAGGGAAGAGGTGCTCCAGACAGTGGAAAGTGGAGGACCATGGTGGAGCAGGCTGTCCGTCTGCAGACCATGATGGAGCAGATATCCACACTGCAGTCCACATGGTGGGGAAAGTGGATCTTTCTACTCCAATACGGAGGAGCTGTATGACTGTCAGTAATTACAAACTGTTGGTCCACTCAGGACCCTGAATGCATATGAGTTACAATTAGAAAACTGCAATCTAGAAGCCTTTAAAAAGTCTCATTAGACTTCAACTGGAGTTTCACTTTTCTTTTTTCTCTTTTCTTTCTTTTCTTTTTCAAGTCAAACACTTTTTCCATTTCATTTTTCTCTTTATATCTAACCAAGATTCTTTGTCTTTAGGATACTACACCTAGAGCACTGAGTTACCGAGTTCAGCTCTGGGACCCCCAATGGTAAGGACATGGACCTGTTGAAGCAAGTCCAGAAGAGGGCCATGAGGAAGCCTGGAACACCTCTGCCATGAAGACAGGCTTAGAGAGCTGCGTCTGTTCAGCCTAGAGACAAGAAGGCTACAGGGAGACCTTATTGGACCTTTTCAGTACCTAAAGAGGTCTACAAAAAAGCAGGAGAGGGATTACATGTAAGGGAGTAAGAGAGTAATGTAAGGATTGTAATTGTAAGGATAATGTAAGGATTACATGTATGGGACTAAGAGTAAGGAGTAAGGAGTAAGGAGTAAGGAGTAAGAAGTAAGGAGTAAGGAGTAAGGAGTAAGGGCTGGGGCACCTCTCTTACAAGGATAGACTGAGGAATTTGGGTTTGTTCAGCTTGTAGAAGGGAAGATCTCTCCTCTGGGGAAACCTTATAGCAGCCTTCCAATATGTAAAGGGACTGCCTGCAGTAAAGTAGGAGAGAGACTCTTTGTTAGGGAGTGTAGTGATAAGACACTGAGTAATGGCTTTAAACTAAAAGAGGTTTAGATTAGATATAAGGAGGAAATTCTTTACTGTGAGGGTGGTGTAGCACTGGAACAGGTTGCTCAGAGAAGTTGTGGATGCCTCATCCCTGGAAGCGTTCAAGGCCAGTTTGGATGGAAAACCTGCTCTAGAGGAAGGTGTCTGTACTCATGGCAGGGGGTTGGAACAAGATGGTTCCTTTAAGGTCCCCTTTTAAGGTTCCTTTAAGGTCCCCTTCCAGCCTAAACCACCCTTATGACCATTTTATGAGTCTATGATACTGCTGTTCCTCTTACTATTTTTTTCCTTAATGCCTGTCGAAGAACTCGAATACCAGATCACTTTAAAAAAAAACTTTATAGTTTGTGAATCAGCCTGTTACATGAGCATTCAGACTTTTTTTTTTTTTTTTTTCTGTATTTAATAAATGATAATATGTGCTTCCAGGAACAAGAAATCCTATATCAAATGAAAGTATATTCAATAACACCTGAAACACATATATGGAGTTCATTTAAGACATAATTTTAATATTTTAGTATATTTCACCTGTCATTGGTCTGCCCTGCCAAGGCTATGTCCGTAGTCCGGACATCTAAGTAAAAAAGGAGGACAAATTATCTTCATTTTATCTAGGTATGATGGACAAAGATGACAATTTCAAGTAATTATTTAAAACTTCAGCTTCCAGGCTCATTATTATCCTTCAGGAATAGGAATGTGTGGTGTAATTGCCTGAAGTAACCAGGAAAATAAGACTAACATTCACATTTTTTAAGGAAAATGTACAGCATTGAAGAGGCTTTCAGGGTAGGGCATAGCTGCATTACCTGAGCGTTCCCTAGGTTCCCAACCTTAGATGCTATCGCGCTGGGAAAACTTGGTGTGCTAGCCCTAAGGAACAGTACGGAGCATAGAGTGGAGTGAAGACACCATGACTAGGCTCTGTAACCAGGTAGGGACTCAATTGTTCTTGTGCACACCGAGACCGATAAGCTGCACTTTTTGCCACCCTGAGCCAAGGACCTGTCATGTTTTGACAGATGCTGTACCCTAGTGTACTTTTGCTCATTATAATATCATTATAATACCAAAACACACCTCCATCCCAAAAGCTACCCGTCTCCAAGGTGCGACCACCCCTCACTGAGCATGCGCCCTGAATTTCTCGGAGCCTATTACTTTAAACAGAGATGGGAGAACTTTTCACCAATCATAACTAAGATATGCTTGACTAGAGCCACTCAAGCTCCACCTAAAAGATAGAAAATAATATAAATTGGCCCAAGAGAGAGGGGATGTTAGGGAAGATACCACCGTCAGGGGAGATAACATCCCGAGGAAATAAAACATCCTTAGGACCTCCTGACTCCTGGGACCAGTTGACAGGCTGAGCCTCTCTTCCCTCCCCCCCCCCCCCCCCCTAATTGAGATGCCTTTGGGTGAGATCTGAATACTTGCTTATAAATCTCTCTAGAGTCTTTGATCTTTTTAACGCGTTTATTTCTAGGCTGCGCACCTGTAATACCTGTAACACCTGTAACAACTGTGTATTTCATGCATGCTAGCTTGCTTTTGCAGACAGTCACTATCGCCGGCAATCCGAAAGAACCTGATTATCTGTTGCTGTAATAAACCATACTTGATTGCATTGTGATAGCTCTCATTAAATGCAACTAGGGTAAGGGTGGTTATCCATGACTGTGATAGTTCAGTGTTCTGAATCCAACCAGACCCCCAGACGGTTAACGCATTGTTGGTGAATGTCTGAATGGACCCCCAGACAGTTAATGCGTTGTTGGTGAATGTCCGACTGGTTCAGTACCCTGAATCTGACCAGGCCCATAACGGTTAATCAGCTACACCCCTTAACGCAACAGAATGTCAGCCTATATAATTTCTCATAGGGAATTAATTCATTATGGCTATTACACATTTCTTCTCTGATTCTGTGATACCCTTTTTAAAGTGGGATAACTCTAACAGAAATCAAAATGTAGATGCATTTGCTATACTTTCTGTTTTGTTCCGTTTTCTTCCAACTATTTTCGGATTCTTTTCCCTTCTAATATCTATTGAGTTAGTTTTATAATAATAATAATAATAATAATAATAATAATAATAATAATAATAAACCACACCAAAAACACTTTCTTGAATTACATTGGATCACTTGAAACTCAGCACTACTTAAATATAATGAAGGTTATTTTTCTATATGTAAATTATCTGACATCACAAAATTGTACAGAATTTTCATCAGTTTTCTTTACTTGTCATTAACCATGAGTTTTATGAACTCTTGGCAGCTATGGATTTAACTATACTGCATAAGTGTGAAACACTTGTTTATTATTATTGTTGTTATTATTATTATTATTATTATTATTATTATTATTATTATTATTATTATTATTTTATTGTTAATTTCTTTTCTAAATCTTCTGTAGACATGCTGTTATCACCTTCCAAAACAAGACCATCAGAGAGTTTGCTTGTGACATTGGGTGCATATATGGAAGTGTTGTATGAAAAGTGTAAGTTCTTAACAGAGCACAGCTCTATCTATATGGTTACATTGGTCTTCTTAATAGCCCAGTTCCTTACAACCCTGAGAAAACTCACACATCCTGATGAGTCTATCCACTCGGTTTCTTCATAGTTTGTTTTTAATAATAATGCTACAAAAATAACCCAGAATATGGCAGCTAACAAATACGTTGTTTATGGTTTAAGAATTCTGCAATTAATATTCACTTCTTACCACAGACAAGAGGAAAAAAAAAGACCTATATATCAGCTACATCAACTCTTTAAGAGAATATTTCCCAGTATATATTGTAGTATATATGCATGTATAGTATATATATAGAATATATATATTATATACATATACATAGTATACATGTATATATAGAATATATACTATACACATACATATATGTACTATATATATGTACTATATATATATGTGTATAGTATATATATGTTCTACATATAATGGCTGTTAAAATAAAACTTCCTTTTTTATCCCCTGTTCAGGTCATGTAGTCTGATATTGACTTATTTACTTTTTTTAAAGCAATGAATGGTTTGATTTAAAGAGATGTCTCTCCAGTTGTTAGCATTAGGTATTAATTTTTGTAAATAGCTACATAAATTGGACCTTTTTCAGAACTTTTTGTTGGTGGTGGTGGTTGAACACTTGAAGAGATTAAGCTCACATTGTATTTCTGTTTTTATTATGAGAGTAAGAAATGCTATGAAAGCATTAGGATTAGTATATCTTGATAGATCCTTGATGTGGCGGTGACCTCTTCATTACAAGTAATTTCCTAAAATAATAATAATAATAAAAAATAATAGATGAATTTCCACAGAAGTTGATTAGATCAGCCTTTATAATTTCACTTTTCATTTCTATGCTGCCTGCATCCTTGAGCTGCTAAATAATTTTACAATTTCAGCAATATATGGTTAATGCCTTGTTTGCCATAAGATTACCACAAGATACTTAGATTTTTAAGCTTGTTTAAAAGTTGTTTTGTTGTTTGTTTGTTTGTCTTTTACATGGAAATAACAATTTTGGTGACTTGTTTTTACCTATGATCTACATGTCAGAAAGCTCAGGTCCTTTTATAATTTTAAAATTTAATGGTTGTTAACTACCACAAAATTGTGTAGAACAAAAAATGCCTAAAATGTTTCATTTTGCTCAGAGATTTTTAACAGCTGAACACAATACTGAAGATTCTTTTAGTTTGTCTACATATTCTGCAACAGTATTTGGAAGATGGCTTTCTTCTAACATCTGTGCTTCAAGACATTTTTTTCAATCTGTTGAAGTACTCGAACAAGTACTATAGTTACCTTTTACTAAAACTCATGTAATGCCTGCTGTTTAAATTCCTTTGCTCCCCATCACTGTCTTCAGACACTGTCGAGAAGAAAATTGCTCGACCAACTTTTTTTTTTTCCCAGCACCGAATGGTATTTTTTAGCATCAATAGTATAAAGACAGGTGTCTCTAGTACTTAAAAGACAGCTAATAGTTGACATATATGACATATATAATACACTGTTCCATAGTCCTTCCAGAATATATACCTGTATTGGTTTCTGCTTTCTGAGAAAACAAAAATTACCTAATCTATTAATTCTTTTCACAGTTAGATGTAGAACTTTGGCAAAAAATTCTGTCACCAGGCTAACAAATTTTATTCCCCTGATGCATTTTCTTTTCCTTGTTTGTTTGTTTGTTCGTTTTCTGCCAAAGAACAGATTTTTAATTCTTTTAATATATTTAATACTTATTTATTCAAAATTTGAGCTTAGTAATAACTAAAAAACTTTTTTTTTTCCATTGAATAGCAGTTTACAATGTTTTACACTTATCTCACATTTACATTTGCAATAAAAATACTTTAAAACAGATATAAATTTAGAAAAGTAAAATAATAAATGCAAAGTAAAACTGTTACAAAAGGTATTTTCAGGTGTGATTATGATTGATTTTGCATGTGACTATACAATGTGATTCTAAACTGCAACAATAATTTCTATAACATGCTCCTACATATGCACAAAATGCATTTTAAAACTTTTCACACATAGCCTTTAGAGGCTATTTGCCTCTATAGAGGCAAAAGAGGGCATTTATCTTCCATATTTATTCTGAAATCAATGCATTATTTTTCAGACCTTCACCACTACATTCTAATCCTGATATCTGTGAAGCAAACCTCTAGGAATAGAATAGAATAGAATAGAATAGAATAGAATAGAATAGAATAGAATAGAATAGAATAGAATAGAATAGAATAGAATAGTTCAATTGAAAGAGACCTACAAAAATCATCAAGTCCATCAGTGCCTGATGACTTCAGGGCTAATCAAAAGTTAAAACATATTATTAAGTCTATTATCCAAATGCCTCTTGGACAGCTGTGAACTGACAGCTGTGGAGCATCGATCATCTCTCTAGGAATCCCAATCCAGTGTTTGATCACCTTCAGAGCAAATAAATTTTTCTTTATAACTATGATCTTCTCCTGAACCTCTGAAAAATGTAGTTTGCCTTCTTGGCTACCAGTGCACACTGCTGACTCATGTTGAGCCTGCTGTCAATGAGCAGCTGTCAACCTCCACATCCCTTTCTACTGATCTTCTTTCTGGCCACTTTTCTCTCAGTAGGTGCCTGTGCATTACTCCATCCCAAGTACAGAACCCTGCATTTTCCCTTGTGGAATTTCATGCCAATGATGATTGGCATTGTGCAGAGGTATATATTTAGATACCTCTGCAAGTTCTCTCATCCCTCCAGAGAGTAAACAGCATCTCCCAGTGTACTATCATCAGTAAACTCTGCATAGTTACATAGTTAACTGATAACAGTTTCAACAGAGTGTTTCATTCTCTTAGAATGTGGTGGTGCACATTTGACATAATTTCTAATATGCTCCTGGCCATGTGTTGTGATTAATAGGCTTTTTCTTTGCAAAAATTTTACATGGATACTGTTAGTGAAAGCAACGAAAAGAGCACATCTCTCTCTTTATATTTTCTTCTTACCCTTCATTATTAATATCTGTTGTGTTACTATTTATGATTTTTTTTTCTCATTTTGTTTCTTATCAGATGTTTCATTTTTCTAGGGAACTTTGAGTAATCTAGTCACTCCACAATGTTTGTTCTTATTATTAAATAAATATATTTTAAATTAAATAATATTTTGCAGTTTTAGCAATATGATAATCGGACATGATCTGCCACTCTCATAACTTAACTGGCCTATCTTGACAGCAGTCTGAAGTGTGGTCAGCTAATACTTGACTGCCCGCACTGTTTCCTACTGTTCTTGTAGGAAACTCGAAGTGGAACTATTTGCAACTTTTGGCTGCTTGGGAAGCAGGTGACATCAGTGATACTGTAAAAAAGACAGTGGAAAGACAGTGTCTGTCCATATTTGGTTCATGATATCTGACAAAACTAAGAAATTCTAATGGATATGACTAGGTCATGCACAGAATACTGAAGCATGTCTGCATTTTAAACTACAGATGGCAGTTCACCTGAATATAATCTGTTCAGCACTGCACTCCTCTAAAGCAATTACTAGCAGATTTGACCTTGAAGGAGATATTAAATGATAATGAAAGACCAGTCAATATAAAGATAAAAGTATATCAATGTGGATTTCAATTTCTGTTGCTGTTGCATGCACCTATAAATTTGTAGTCTATATTTTTGTTTTGCTTTGCTTTGGTTTATTCTATCAGCAAAATATTGGGCCAGCTACGTAATTTTCTAGCACTTTATTGCATATGAAAGAAAGCACATTATATCACCATGGGACATTTAGAGAGTTAAGCTCATGTGTCAAGCACTTCTCCCCTGTTTAGAAATGGATGATTTAGCCATAACTTCATAACTTGCATTTAAACAACCAAAGGCAGGCAAAACTGATTTGTGTGTGTGTTTTGCTAAATGAGTTTTTAAAAAAACACACACACTTTTTAGATGTTTCAGACATTTGAGTTTTTATCTGGCCATTGGTCTCACTATAGAGACACATTTGAGCATCATCTCATTCTACATGCTTATACAGAGAGCTTTTAAAGAGAATGATAGTCTTCTTGCTGTAAGTCAGACTTCTGAAAGAGAACAAATTTCACTCTAAATGTGCCTACTTATTCTCTCCCTTGTGCATAATGGGAGTCTATGATAACTGTTTCAAACATAGATAAGAGAGAAAAATTCCAGATCTCAGAATTTTAAGTCTATTTAACTCTGGTCAGAATTTTAAGTCTATTTAAGTCTGGTTTTGTACATGTGCACAAATATCTAAATAACCCTTCTTATAATCACAAAACTGTTAAATGGGAAGATACTGCATTGTATTTAATGATGTACTTGCATTTGTGCTGTCATCAACTTTATGTATATATATTTATGTTATGTATTATTCCAAAATTAAGACATATACAAGCAAAATTGAACAACTATGAAACAAGAACCTATTAAGGAATATGACTTGTGATATATGTAAAATATTTCTGATATTAATTGTACCTAGTAGCAACTTTCAAGATCAAGCATATATTGATATTCACCGAGCACATTCACTGCAGTCACAGAGGCTTCACAGAAGCTCATTGAGTAAGAAAAATAGAAATGGATAATAATGATCTCCCTGAATTAAAAAGACAATATATATATATAACACCTTTCTTTTGTATATCAACATACTGACACATCTTTAATCGTCCATCTGACTCTAAAAAGACTTCCCAGTGGTAGAAAAATTATAGAAATAATTACTGTTTTTCCTCTTTGAGTTCTAATGCCAGGACAATAATATTCCCTGTATTAGTATACAGGGAATCCTACATGAGTAGGATTTTTTTTTCCATCTTTCAGAGTTGAAATGTGCTTGATATTTTGGTTCTCTTGAATATCTGAAAATGACTGAAACTTCCTGGGAGTAATGTATTTTTAAGCTATAAGTCCATCCAGTAGAAAAAGTATATATTGATAATTGACTCCTTTAAATTCTTTGTTATATAAATAATGAGCCTTGACAACTTTTTAGGTTTTTGAAGGCAAGGCACAAGTCTTCAGACATTTTCTTGCTTATCTTTATCAGTGTTTTGAAACTGGCCAGAAAGAGATCATGTTTATTTGGAACAAAATGTGCAGTAGGTGTTAGAAAATTTAATCCCAGTAACTAGGTAAAAAGAAGGTTGGAGTTAAAAAGGAAAAATCAGTAAGATAATATATTGATTTTTGTTCCTGTTATATTTTATTGATCAAATTTATATTTAAGTAACTTCAATGTCAAACATTTTATTGACTTACACACTTTATCTTTTGATCTGAAGATAAATAGTTCAAGTCATTATTTCTCAAGAAAAAAAAAAAATGAACAAACAAACAAAAAACCCTACTCTTCTAAATTAAAAGGAAATAAATGGCTTTCTAAACGAAAGCTATTTGATATGGTTGAGGTTATTTTTTCAGAAACTTTTTTTTTTACTTTTTTTACCTTTTTATTAGTTATTTATATACTCGTATTAAATATAAATATTGAGAGTTAAGATCTCAAAGGCTTAAAGGGAAAAAAAATCTAATTTTTTCATATTACTTTGAACTGATATAAAATATTCTTATATGGTATTTATAAATTTAGTATTTCCTCATGCTAAGGGTCAGCAAGGAGAAAGAGATAAGCTCTTCACATTGGTGCATGGTGGGAAGATGAAAGGTAACAGACACAATTTTAATTTTAAAAGCAATTTTAACTAGACCTACTTTACTTTGAATGCAGTCAAGTGATGAAGGAAGTTGCCAAGAGTAGTTGCAAAAAAACCCTGCAGAAGGTTGGACTAGAAACCTCTTGAAGTATCTTCCCAGATGAATTGTTCTCTGAACTAACAGTCTTAAGGAAAAGAGCTTTGACTAACTTTCTAACTCAAAGTTTGTTAGAGAAAGATATATTAACGAGGAATTTTTGTGTGTGTGATCACAACCTTTTCCTGTGTGATCACAACCAATGTGTCTGTACACCCAAGCAACATATGTGAAATTAATACATTTTCAAGGATTTTGTTGCCTAAAAGCTCTTAAAATTCTGTTTTAAAGACTTGATGGGATAATGTTGTTCATGAACTTTCTCTTCATCTCTTAGCTATTCATACTGAATATCAGTTAGCACATGTGTAAGATTTCCAACAACCAAAGCATGCATATACTGCTCAAAAAGTTCAATTTATTACTGAGAATTCGTCAGCTTCTTATTTTTATTTTTTACAATCTTGTCCGAAGAAATTGCTTACCTCTTCAAAAACTTATTTCAGCTGTATTTTTATTTGTATTTTATTTTATTTTTTGTTTCATTTATTTTATTTATTTTTATTTTATTTATTTTTATTTTATTTTAATCTATCATATCTTATTTTTTTATTTTATTTTAAAGTTTCCTACTATTAGACATGAACTAGTGGATGAAGCTCAGAACTCCAGAGGAGGTAAATGTGTTAAAACAGTAAGAAAGCAGTTTTTATTTGTTTGTTCATTTGTGTTTGTTTTTGCTTGTTTTGTTTTGTCTTTTTTTTGCTTCTTTGTTTTTGTTTTCAAAAAAAAACAGCCTTTTCCGATACAGAACTATCACATTCTCAGTCTATTTTTTTTTAGCTTCATAAAAATTCTTATAAGAAATTGTTCTTTAAAGTTTTAAATAGTCTTTATTTTCAGAAGCCAAAATACAATAGGACATTATTTTTAATCATTAGATTACCGTGTAATTTTTTAACATATTCTTGATCTTCTCAAAAGTACAATATTTATGTAATAGCAAAGGATATCTATATTTCCCTCCTTACTTTTCCCAATAAATATAACATTACTTACCTTGAAACAAAGGGGGGGGGGTTCACAAGTGCTAGTGCTTGTCTACTTTTGGATGAGGTTGGGGGAAAAAAAAAAAAAAAAGACAAAGCAACTTTCACAGGTTTTTATCTGCACCAGCAGTTCTTTCCTTACATTTAATGTCCTTTTAAAAGGAGGATACATTCATAAGACCAGCCTGAAGCATTTAGATGGAACTAGGAATACATCTGAGATGGAGATAAATATATGATAATGGAGATCCATATGATAATGGACTTGAGTCTCTGCTTAGGTGAAAATTACAGAAATACTAAATAGCTACTAAATAGCAAGTAATATATTAAGACTTGGAAAGACTTTAGACTTTCATTCTCAAAGAAGACAAAGTCAGATTGTGACTAAACAGTGGTTGACTTATTTCTTCTGATTGATTTTTTTCTACATCTTAGCTGAAACTATAATGTGATTAAGAATTCAAGTACATTAAGAATTCAAGTATAAAAACCAGACTGCAAGAAGCACACACATTTTAAAGAGTAACGCCAATGACATATGACATATGACAACCTCTTAACTATCTAACTTAACTATCACATGTGACTATTATGTATTATATGTATATGCTTTAGAATATTTGTTTGAGCAACTAAGCATGTATTAACAGTAAAACATACTGGACAGAAAATACATTTTATATAGATAAATATAATTATTATAAATATTTGTATATTATACTTGTTAAGAATTTTCCAATCTATTTCAAATCAATACAGAGAAAAAAAAATCTACCTTTTTTTTTTGTTACTGAGGTGTCAGCCTGTTTGAATGGATCCAGTTCAATTTCCTGTAATCTGTTACAGTCTTCTCCTATTATATTGTGCCTCTTCCTTTATCTGGTGTTGTAGGTCGTAAGTCTGATTGTGTTATCACAGTCTCAGGTGAACATGGCTGGTTGTTGTTTTGATAACATATTGATTTCTAAATTTTCCTACTCACTTTTGTCTGTTTGAAGTCAAACAATAGCACTGAACAACAGATCTAATTTCAAGTTATCAGCCATATCCATCCCTCTGGTCTGCTTTCTAAAACCAATAGACTGCTGTTAAAACTAAGCTATTCTGATGGCAGATTTTAATTTTTAACTTTTATTTTTGAACTCCATCTGTGTTCCTACATCAGGGAAAAGTTGTTTCCTAGACCCTGAAAACAATATATCTTGCTCATGACTTTTGTTTTTTTTTTTAAAGACTATTAAAAAATAACCCTGAAATGTGCTATCATATGTGTGTTTATGCTTATGGTACACACTTATAAATATATAGAACATTCTTAAATCTGTTGGTGAAATATGTTGAAATAAAAACGTTATTTTAATTTACTGTGCGTGCTTATCATATAGCCTGTATTATTATCTGGGCACATTTCTTTACTCTTTCAGTATCTTCAGAAAGACTCTTGCACAATCTCTACCTGATTACTGAAATGGGGGAGCTCAAACTCTAACCTCAACCCAACAAAGCACGAAAGATCATGCCTAACATTAACCCTGAGATTAGTTCAACACTGAGATAATTCAACCCACTGCTACTTTACTGCTTATGTTCTTGGACTCAATCCATCCTCCTCAACATGGCAGAACTACCACCATTTTTTCTTCCTAAGAAGCTAGCACTTTTTTCTCAACAACAAAACTTACCACATTGAATTAGCTGTCACAGCACAGTCTCAAAGAGCTAAAAACATAAATATGAATTCTGAACATGAATTCCAGGGGGAGATTTAGAATAACAAAAAATCTAAAATATGTTCTGCAAAGGGAAGCACAGAGTCAAGAAATAGAAGAAGTGTAACTGTAATGAGGTTATAATCTATAACAATATAATATAAAAATTATTGTTGGAAAACTAATCCAAAGTCAAATATTATTAAAAGGAATAAGTATGAAAAAATTCCTTCAAATATATAGGAAATGAAAACAGCAAACTGAGGAATAAAACCTTCCATATTCAGTCTTGGGCATATTTATCCATTTCAACGTACAAAAAACTTTAGTGACTAGCACCCCCAAGTCTTTTTCTGCTGGATTACTTTCCAGCCACTCTTCCCCAAGCCTGTAGTGCTGCCTAGGGTTCTTCTGGCCAAAGTGCAGGACCTAGCACTTGCCCATGTTGAATGTCATGTGACTGGACCCAGTCCATTTATCCAGCCTGACAAGATCCCTCTGCAATGTCTTCTGAACCCTCAAGTAGATGGACAGTCCCACCTAACTTGGTATCATCTGCAGACTTACTTAGGGTGTGCAGTCAAAGTCCTCATCAAGACCACTGATAAAAATGTTAGATAAAACTGGACCCAGTACTAAGCCCTTGGGAATACTAGTGGTGGCTGGCTGCCAACCGGATTGGACTCCATTCATTATGGCTTTGAGCCTGGCTATCCATCTAGTTCTTTACCCAGAGAACTGTACACTTGTCCAAGTAATGAGCAGCAAGTTTCTCTAGGATAATACTGTGGAGAATGGAGTCAAATGGTGCAGCACAAAGGAATGCCAGACACTCCATCCAGTAAGTCCCCAGGGGCCATTATGGGGACCCATCCTCTTTAATATCTTTATTGATTATTTGAATGAGGGAATCAAGTGAGTTTGCAGATGACACCAAGGAGGGGAAGTGTTGATCTGCCAGAGAGTAGAAAGGTCCTGCAGAGGGACCTGGACTGGTCAATTTGATGGACAGAGGCCAATGGGATGAGGTTCAACATGTCTAAGTGCCAGGTCCTGCACTTTGGCCAGAAGAACCCCATGCAATGCCAAAGGCTTGAGGCAGAGTTGCTGGAAAGCTGTGCAGAGGAAAAGGATCTGGAGGTGTTAGTTAATGCTCGCCTGTACATGAGTTGGCAGTATGCCAAGGTAACCAAGAAGGCCAACAGCTTCTTGGCTTGTTTCAAGAATAGTGTAGTCAGCAGGACCAGGGAGATGATTGTCCTCCTGTACTCTGCTCTGATGAGGTCACACCTTGAGTACTCTGTTCTGTTTTGGGCCCCTCACTACAAGAAGGACATCGAGGCCCTGGAGCATGTCCAGAGAAGGGCTACAGAGCTGGTGAAGGGTCTGGGACAAAAGTCCTATGAGGAGCAGCTGAGGAAACTGGGATTGTTTAGCCTGGAGAAGAGGAGGCTCAGGGGTGACCTTATTGTTCTCTACAACTGCCTGAAAGGAATTTGTGGGGAGCTGAGGGACATCCTCTTCTCACAGATGGAACAAGACGGAACGACCTCAAGCGGTTAGGCAGTAGAATGGGTTGCCCAGGGAGGTGGTGGAGTCACTATCCTTGAGGGTTTTTAAGGAAAGGTTGGACATGCTACTTAGGGATGTGGTTTAGTGGATGGTAATGGTGGTAGAGAGATGGTGGTAACAGATGAACTTGGAGTTCTTTTCCAACCTTAATGACTATATGATTCTATGATTATATATGCCAGTTTCATTATGGGTCCAACTTAAACACATCTATACTAATGCATGTGACATGGGAAATAAGCAGGGGGAATTGGAATTTTTACCCATTCTTGGGGCTATGAGAGAAAGTTCCAGGACTTGAAGGTTAGCAAGGTAATGCCTACAAGACACCATTATGGAGAAATCTCCCAAACACTTTATAGGAACATGACGCACTGGGGTGCCCCTAGGAAGTGCCTGCATGCTAATACATTCAGCATAGGGAATATACAAGATGAGTTAGAGACATGCACACACTTACAAAATTATTATCCCCATCATGGAGATGTGTGGGGATGGCTCCTGTGACTGGAGCATTGGCATGGAAGGATACAGGCTCCTTAGCAAGGACAGAGAGGGGAGATGAGAAGGGCGCTGTTGCCCTCCATGTCAGTGAGCAACTGAAGTTCGTGACGCTCTCTGTCTGGGGATGGATGAGGAGCCAACTGAGAGTTTATGGGATAGGATTAAAGGGATGTCAGGTGTAGGAGACATTACAGTGGGAGTCTGCTACAGGCCACCTGACCTGGAAGCCCAAGTTGATGAGGCTCTCTACAGAGAGATAGGAGCAGCCTCACATTCACAAGCCCTGGTCCTCATGGACCCACCATGATATCTGCTGGAGAGACAGACTCATACCAGATCAGGGATGTCAAAGGCAATGAGAAGAGATTCTGTAAGTACATCGGTGACAAAAGGAAGACTAAGGAAATTGTAGGCCCATTGCTGAGTCAGACACATTCATGTTTGGATATACAGGACAGAGAAAAGGATAAGGCACAGAATGCCTTCTTTTCCTCATTCTTTAATAGCATTACATTTCATATTGTCCAGCACCCCAGCTCAAGCAGCACATTCTATGTCTTGCTAGTAAAATAAATTTCAAAAGTTCTCCCCCACATAAAAGAATAAATAATTATTTTTATTTCATGATAAAAAATAGATCAGAACATGTAGACAAAAGTTCTCTAATGACACTGGCAGCTAAGTACCATACTCACTCTCCCCAGGTTTGACTGGGGACAGAATTGGAAAGGTAAAAGTGAGAGAACTCGTGGTTGAGATAAAGACAGTTTATTAGGTAAAGAAAAGCTGCACACACAAGCAAAGTAGAACAAAGAATTCATTCTCTACTTCCTATTGGCAGGCAGTTGTTCAGCTACTTCGAGGAAAACAGGGCTCACTACACAGAACAGTTTCCAGGGAGACAAATCTTTCAATGTGAAAAATCCATTTCATTTCAAAATCCACGTCAATCCATTTGATGTGTTTTAAAACTAAGGATTGAAATTGATTGGTAAAATGTTGCTACTTAACATAATCACCTTATCTCTTGCATTGGCATTAGTCTATTGACTTTTTTTTTTTTTTTTTTTTTTTTTAACCAGGTTAAGAGATACAAATATATAGAAATTTGTTGTTCAGTTTATGCAAGGACAAATCACACATTGATCTAATTGATTTTCAGGAAATTTATATTTACTTTGCTATGAAAAAAAATGGATTTTGGTATCCTGAGATACTAAGGATTTAAAATGTAGCTTGCTTTAGTTTAGTTTCAGTATGTTCCTTAAGAATAATGAAATGCTTTGTGTAATCGATTTTGAAGCTAACAGCCACAAGACTCCTATAGATCTTCATCAAAATGAATAAGATTTTGTGCTGTGTCTTTGCAAAGTTAAAACAGGAAAAGTATTAAAAGTTTACTCCCTGCCTTTTCTTTCGTCATAAAAAAGGAGACAAGATTGAGCTGCATCCTGTGATTAGAGTTGCATTTTCCAGGGCATTCAGAAGTAAGCAGAAAAAGTTAAATAACTGACTAGACATATGGAGCTGTTTATTCTGATTTCATTGGGAATTTGTGGAGAACTGTTTCAAGATGAATATCTCATCCCCGTGGAGCAATGTAGCTCTCTGTTCTTCCTATTTTGTAAGAATCAATCTATACTATGACAGGTAAGTAAGAGGATAGTTTCAAGTTCCATTTCCTAATTGAATATCGTGTTCAAATCCTCCTGGAGCTTTTAGTCTTATTAACATTTTATCTGCCTTAGTATAACTGCCAAATACTTCACAGAAAGTTGGAATAAATCCAATAAAATATTTTACAGTTGTGGAGTGTTTTGTTAAAAAAAAAAAAAAAAAAAAGTGGAATGAGAGAAGGAAAGATACCAATATTTAAAATGGTGGAGTGTTTTAAATATTGGTGGACAGATGGAAAAGCTCAGCCCTGTAAAGATGTAAAGTATTAGAACTGTCCAACGCTGAAAATATATTGGCATTAATATTTTTATCTTCTGAACACAGAACTTCTACTTCCAATTAGGCCAACTTATTCCAGATCACTCTGTCAAGTACTTTTTCATACAATTTTGTAATTAATAGAAAAATAATATATAATTGATATTTATATTTATATATATAAACTTTTTTATTGAGTTTAGTTTCTGTCATAGTTCCATTACCTTTGAAATGCACAACATGAAGCTTGCATAGACACTTTTGAAAAAAAAGTGTTTGTTATTGTAGACAAGCATTTACAAGAAAAGGTCAGCTATATTCCCCTCCCCCCCCCCCAAAAAAAAAAAAAAAAAAAAAGCTTTCAAAATTACAGTAAAAATTAGATACTCACTTTCTCACTTTTATTGTTTGTTTGTTTGCATCATCGGTTTGGTTTGATTTAGTTTGGTTTGGTTTGGTGGTGTTTGTTTGTTTTGGTTTGGTTTGTTTTTTTTCTCACATGAAGAGCTCATTTGCTCTGCTTCTGAGACCTTGTTTTAGTCAAAAGCAAAAATTTTATAGTTTTAATGTTAACATCTGTTGACATTTAAAATATATTTTACTCATGTATAGTGTAGAAATGTTTAGAAATCATTTTCTATATAGTGCAGTGATGTAAATAATGATAAAAAGTTTTTAAACTTATGAAGATCAAAGACTATTTCAAGGGCATCCCTGTTTTAGTCAAAGCATGTCTATTGCTTTTCTATTCCATTTTATTGATAGATTTTATTTACATCAGAAATAAATTATTATTTAATTTCAGTTGTAAAGAAATTATCTGTGTCAAAAGAAAGAATGCCATCGACTGTGTTTGCTCATTGTTTTATATTTTTATTAAATTCATTTTAGGTCTTTAATATGTGTTATGAGCTTTACTTCTGACCATGGTAGCTTAGAGGTTTGTTATTTTTGTTGTTGTTTCCTTTTTCTTCTTTCTTCTTCTGCTTATTCTGATTAGAAGGAGTGGTATTTTTCCATATTCAGAGTTATCTCTTAATTTTCATTTACTCTTAATAAACTGTATATATTCACACCTGTGAATTTTCCATTTTGGAAATATCTATAGTGGGTATGAAGACTAAAATAATACCATTATTCATTTATGATAAATAACTGAGATCTACTAAATGCACCATATCAGATACTGGTTAGAGTTTGTTAGAATACTCAGAAATCCTACGTTGAAAAACTTGCATTCCCTTTCATTTTTATGAACTCTAGATTTTTATTTTTTTTTTCTACTTTGGACATTAAGTTTGCATGTCATAGAAAGTGTAACTAATACTGAAAGGAAGCAGAACATTAAACAAGGAAAACAACTGCACAGGAGGGCAACTTAGATGATAAAGGGTCTAAAGGGAAGATGTATGAGGAATGGCTGAAGTCACTTGGATTGTTCAGCCTGGAGAGGAGGAGACTGAGGTGAGACCTCATCACAGTCTACAATTTCCTCACAAGGGGAGTGGAGAAGCAGGCACTGATCTATTCTCTCTGGTGATAACTGATAGGACCTGAGGGAATGGCTTAAACCTGCAATGGGGGAAGTTCATGCTGGATATCAGGACAAGGTTTTTCACCAAGAGTGTTTTTGGGCACTGAAACAGGCTCCCCAGGGCAGTGGTCATGGCACCCAAATTGCTGAAGTCCAAGAAGCATTTGGACAATGTTCTCAGAGACGTGATCTGATTTATTTGTTTATTTACTTACTTATTTATGGGTTGGTCCTTTGGGGATGCATGAATTAAACTTGATGATCCTTGTGGGTCCCTTTCAACTCAGATATTCTATGAAAAGGAAGAATGTTAATAGCAGGTCAAGGGAGATGGTTGTGGAATAACTGCCTAAGGTGACTTGAATATTAAACTGATATTCACATTCTAAAGAAAAGGTACAGCACTGAAGAAGCTTCCAGGGTGCAGTGTAGTTGCACTACATAGAAGTTCCCTAGGCCTCCAACCTTAGAAGTTAATCACACTGGGGGAACCTGGTGTGCTAACTCTAAGAGGAACAGTACTAACTCTAAGAGGAAGAGCATAGAGCAGAGTGGAGACACTGCGGCTAGGTTCTTTGACAAGATGGGAACCTGATCTGCACATCGAGACCGACAAGCTGCACATTTGCTACCCTGAGCCAATGATATGTCATGTTTTTGACAAAATGCTGTATTCTAGTGAACACTGCTCATTATCATATTATTACAATATTATTATAATACCAAAACATACCTCCATCAAAAAAACTACCTGCCTCCAAGGTATGACCATCCCTTACTGAGCAAGCAATCTGTATTTCTCAGAGCCAATATCTTTAAATTAAACCAAGAAAACTTTCCACCAATTGTAACCAAGATATACATAACTAGAGTCACTCAAGCTGCACCTAAAAGAGAGAAAATAATATATATTTGTTTAAGAGAGAGGAGATGAGAGAGATGATACCGTTGTGACTTCTGGGATCAGTTGCCAGGCTGAGTTTCTCTTTCCCCCGCATTGGGATGCCTTTGGGTAAGATTTGAACACTTAGTTATGCCAAGTGACTCTCTGGGAAACTTATATATCTATATATAAGAGACAAGTCTTTATATATAAAGACTCTATAGAGTCTTTGTGCCTTTTAACGCATTAATAGCCAGCCTGTGTTATTCATACTTTTGGAATTTAAGTGTGCTTTGCAGACAGTGTCAATCCAAAGAACCTGTGTATGCACCATTGCTTGAGTAAATTGCACTACTCATTAAACTAGCCATGATAGGTCTCATTGAACGTGACCAAACTCTTTAAGTTTGGCTATGGTAGTTCATGGAATGCGACTAGAGTGAGGGTGTGCTATTTTATTTGTGAATCCCTAATGTGATAGTTCAGTACCCTGAGCGCGACTTATCCTGAGCGCGACTGGGCTTATAATGGCTAATTGGCTACACCCCTTAATGCAACAGTGGTTTCCTCAGCATTGGTCAGACACATCTGGAGTGCTGGGTCAAGTTCTAGGCTTCCAGTACAACAGAGACATGGGTATCTTAAAGCAATTCCAATATAAAAATGTGGAACATCTAACATATAAGGAGAGGCTGAGAGAGATGGAACTGTTCAGCCTGAAGAAAAAAAAAAAAATTAAAGCAAGCTCAGAAATACTTTATCACTGTGTAGAGATAAGATGGAGATACTCAGCAATATCCACTGATAGGACAAGAGTCAATGGGCACAAGTTTAAATACAGAAAATTCCATGTAAGCATAAGTAAATATGTTTTTACTGTGAAGAGGGCAAAACAGTTGAATGGGTTTCCCTGAGGGATTATGGAGTCTGCCTCCTTGGAGATATTCAAAACTCAATAGCACATGTACCTGAGAAATCCACTCTTACTGACCCTGCTAAATGGACTAGATGATCTCAGGAGGCCCCTGATTAAATTCATCTGTTACAGAAAATTATGGGAAATTCCTAACAAGATTCAAAAACATGACCAGTAAAGGTTCAATGGTACTATCCTCACACCCAGTAGTTGTGGTGGTTTTACCGTGCTGGGCAGCTAAACCCCACAACCGCTCTCTCACTCCCCCTCCTTCAGATAAGGAGGGGGAGAAGTAAAGCAAAGAACAACTCACGGGTTGAGATAACGATAATTTAATTAAAGGGAAATAATAATAATAATAAAATAAAGATTATTATGAACTAAACCATTTAACTAAAGGGAAATAAAAAGGGAAAGAGGAAAAGGGAAGGGAAAAGGGAAAAATAAAAAGAAGGGAGGAAAACAAATAAATAAAATAAATGAAGGCTATATGGAAGTGCAGAGGAAAGAAATTACTCTCTACTTCCCACAAATGAGTGATGATTGACCACGTCCTTGAAGCAGGGCCTCAACGCACACAGCCGGTGTTCGAGAGGAGGACCGACGTTTTCCCAACGATAGCCCACCCCTCCCCTCTTCTTCCTGTTTCCACCTTTTATTGCTGAGCATGACATGACATGGTATGGAATATCCCTTTGATTGGTTTAGGTCAGCTGCCCTAGTGATGTTTCTCTTCTCACTTTTTGCCCACCCCCTAGGAGGGTTAGAGAAAGGCCTGATGCTGTGCCACTGCTGCTCAGCAGTAGACACAACACTGGTGTGATAACACTGCTGTTCCAGCTACAAGTGCAGAGCACAGCACTGTATGGGCTGCTGCCAGGAAAGTTAACATTCCAGCCAGACCCAGTACAGTAGTAAACACCACAATTTTAATACCTATATTCCCATAACTAAATTTTTAGTGACCTAACAGAGACAGCTTTTTTTTTTTTTTTTTTTTTCTTTTCTTTTCCAGACCTATGACAGGAAATAATTCTGATTTTATTTTTCAAATGTGATATATCATTCATTTTTATGAACTCATTCTCCTGAGACTTTCAGAATCCCACAGCAATAACTTACGAATTTGAATAAACATTCACATTTTCAGTGTATTTAAATAGAGGTTAATTCAGTCTTCCCTGTGGAGTTATCTTTTACTTCCAGAAAGAAAGTCCAATTTTATTTATCCATTTATTTACTTTTGACAATGCTCTCCATCTTTTTCTTGCTATTATAAAAGCAAAAAGATCACATTTATCCAAGCTTTATGGAGAAACTCATATCACTGACATTTTTAAATTGAAATTTAAATACTAAATTATTCTTCAAGTTTTTGTACTTTTTCCTATTTTATGCAGGAATTTACCAACAGTACTCTTTGTCTTTTCATATACATTGTCTATTCCATGCAAACTGCATAAAAGTTTCCTTGTGATACTAGTGTGTCTTTAAAGTTATACCGTGACATGAAAAATGTTATCACAGAATCACAGAATTGTCTAGGTTGGAAGAGACCTCAAGATCGTAAAGTCCAACATCTGACCTAACACTAACAAGCCCTCCATTAAACCGTATCGCTAAGTTCAACATCTAAACGTCTTTTAAAGACCTCCAGGGATGGTGACTCCAACACTTCCCTGGGCAGCCCATTCCAATGCCTAACAACCCTCTTGGTAAAGAAGTTCTTCCTAATATCCAACCTAAAACACCCCTGGTGCAACTTTAGCCCAATCCCCCTCGTCCTTTCACCAGGCACGTGGGAGAATAGACCAACCCCCACCTCACTACAGCCTCCTTTAAGGTACTTATAAAGAGCGATAAGGTTGCCCCTGAGCCTCCTTTTCTCCAGGCTGAACAAACCCAGTTCCCTCAGCCACTCCTTGTAAGACTTGTTCTCCAGGCCCCTCACCAGCTTAGTCGCCCGTTTCTGGACTCTTTCAAGCACCTCAATGTCCTTCTTGTAGCGAGGGGCCCAAAACTGAACACAGTACTCAAGGTGTGGCCTCCAACTGGATTTGACTCCATTGACCACGACTCTTTGGGCCCGGCTATCCAGCCAGTTTTTAACCCAATGAAGCATAAGCCAGTCCAAGCCACAAGCATCCAGTTTCTTGAGGAGAATGCTGTGGGAAACGGTGTCAAAAGCCTTATTGAAGTCAAGGTAGACTACATCCACAGCCTTTCCCTCATCTACCAAGCGCGTCACTTTGTCATAGAAGGAGATCAGTTTCATCAAGCAGGACCTGCCTTTCATAAACCCATGCTTACTGGGCCTGATCACCTGGTTGCCCTGTAAGTGCCACATGATGATGACACTCAGAATAATCTGCTCCATGAGCTTCCCTGGCACTGAGGTCAAACTGACAGGCCTATAGTTCCCCGGGTCTACCCTCCAGCCCTTCTTGTAGATGGGAGTTATTTTGCATTGTTTAATAAACATTGATGAAAATGACAGATCATTGAGGGAAATGTTCTAGAAACACAATAATTGACAAGTCCTGAGTAGCTTCTTTGAATACTTCAATATATTTTTAAAGACATATAATAATTGTCACACGGAGCTGCATATTACTTTATACAAACTAACTGTGAACTGTAGATTATGTTGTTTATAATTTCCCTTTTAACTTGGCTGAACAACCAGGTTGTATAAATAGTGACCTGTTCCAAAAATAAATACCCTGTAACAAAAAAGTTGTTCAGACTAATCAATATTTATGTGCATATCGTAGCAGTTTTATTCTAATAATTCTTTTGTTCTCATAATAGGAGCTTCTGAATAACTTCATAATTTTCTTACTTCTTCTGTTCTAATTCCCTCTATAGAGTTCTATGTATATATAAAAGCACAGGATTATTAAGTATATCACTGTTGTCATTTCTTATTGTTCTTTGTAAAATTAAATTATGTAGATTGAATGATTAGCCTGAGGTCTTGGATTTGAATCTATTTTTTTTAAAACCTATTTGAAATCTGTTCTCCATTTGTTTTGTTAGGTGATATAATGCTGTCATTTTGCTGTCTGACACCTGGTTGATGCTACTTTTCTAAAACAAGGTCTGACCTTAGTGGGCAATAAACTACATGCTGATTAGGACTTGGGACTATTTTCCCATGTTTTAGCTGATTATCAGTTAAATATTTTTATTAATTTATTAATTTTTCCATACACACGTAATAAAATGTTTTCAATAAAAACAGCGCATGATGGACTACAGGACAATTGCTGATTTATTTTCATAACTTTAAAATAAAAGAAACACACAAAAACATTTCTGAAGACCAGAAAACTATCAAATGCAGTCCAGAAAAGAAACAGAATCAAGTGTTATAGAGGGTGGTTGTAGCCAATCTGCTAAAAGAAAATCATTCTTTAACAGTGTGGACATTAATCACTGCATATTTTTGCCTAGAGGCAAAAGATCATTCTACATAATAGTAAATACTAAGTGCACACAATTTCAAACAGCCCAATTCCTGTTACAAAACAAACTTCTGCCAGCTAGACATATCCATAGACATTGCCAGGTTTTTCATATAGTTAAGATAGACTGTGAAAAACACCATGGGGGGAAGGATTAGGGGGAAACAAAACAAAACAAACAAACAAAAACAAACAAAAAACACCTCCTGTGTAAGCTATTCTTCTTTCATCCAGCTAAAATGTTGGATAAGCAATTAACCAAATATTACTGTAACATCAAGACAGAAATGAATAACAGGGGGGTCCATGAATCTAAGATAGTCACTGAAAGCAAACGGAAAAAGCAAAAAAATAAGCAGCTGCTTGAGAACTATGTATGATATTTATCATACATCACATTTATCACTAACAGGAGATACAACATGTTCAAGTCAGCAGATGTGAAGTAGTCTATAGACTAAATATCTGTATCTAAAAAATGTGCAGAAGACAGATGTCACAGTGTGAGATGCTGGTTCATGTGATACCCACATATTTGTGAATGAAAGCAGCCAGTGAATCAGTGATAAATAATAGGTCTAGAAAATCTAAACACAGCTAGAGATTCAAAATAAATTGGGAAGCCTGAACTGAAACAGCAAGAATAAATGTGTATTCCTGGTAACCACTGGAAGAAAAAAAAAATAATAATAAAAAAAATAAATCAATAACATTTCAGTAAAAGTTATAAAAACTGTAAAATAAAGCATTATCCAGAAAACCTATTAAGAATTAAAAAGGAAAATAAAAACTAATAAACAAAACACCACCACCAACAACAAAACACTGACAAATGTAAATGTTAGCATATCAAAATCCCAGCCATAAGGAAAAAATAATATAATATAAACATTTCACTTAGGAATTGCAAATAGCAATCATACCTCATGAAGTTCCAGTTTAACTGAAAACTATTTCATGAATAAAAATCTAAAAAATACTTGAGTTAAAGACAGTTTATTGGGTAAAGCAAAAGCTGTGTGTACGAGCAAAGCAAAATAAGAAATTCATTCCTATTAGCAGGATAAACAACATAAAATCTAAACTGTCTTTAACCCAATCCATGAGTTCTTGCACTTTACCTTCCTGATTCTCTCCTCCATTCTACCTGGGAAGAGTGAGCAAGCAACTGCATGGCACTTTCATGTAGCTGCCTGAAGGGACTAAACCACAACAAACAGGTAACTTTCAATGTCTGCCTAAATCTGGAGGCAGATATATCTTAGATGCAAAATAAACAATGAATAGATTATTAAAAGAGAGAGAGGGAGAGAGAGAGATTTAATTCCATAGAAGTGTTCAAATCACAGTTTTTGCTTTGTTTTTGTTTGTTTATTTGTTTCTTGGTTGTATCTTTTTTACTCGTCAATTTCTTTTTTAAGAGGTATATAAGCCAGTGACAATTTGCTGAAAAAGAGAAGTTCAAAACCTGTCTTGTAAAACAGATACCCCATCCTCCTCCTAAAACGAAGATGGTATAGCACATGTTAAGCTCAAGTTATTTATTAATAAAATAAAATGTACAAAACAAAACAAAATTAGAGCAAGAACAAACAAACAAAATAACACACCATTGCAAAAAAAAATATATTACAATAAAGTAACATAAGATATGAAGTTCTGTGCAAAAGTCATCTTCTAACTGGACAGGTATTTTCTCCTCTTGATAAGCAACAGAGTATCAGCAGACTACAGCAAAATGTAAATAGAAAATCCACTGACAGCAGGCTTGTAAGGAAGCTAAAATAAAAATGAGATGTGGTGGTTTTACCCAGTTAGGCAGCTGAGCTCTGCCACAACCACTGTCTCACTCCCCCTCCTCAAAGGAAAGGGAGCAAAAATACAATTGGAAAAGGCTCAAGGATTGAGATAAGGACACAGAGATCACTCAACAATTATTGTCACAGACAAAACAGATTCAATATAGGGAGATTAATATAATTTATTGCCTATCACTAGTAGACTAGACCATTGAGAAATTGAAAGCAAACAAAACACACCTTCCCCTTCACCTCTTCTACATCCTCCCCACCAGTGGTGCAGGGGTGTGGGGAATAAGGTCTGTGGTCAATGTGTAACTCTTCATTTCCATGGCTTCTTCACGGTCACTCTCTTACCCTGCTCCAAAGTGGTGTCCCTTCCACAGGATGCAGTCCTTCCCAAACTCATCCCACATGAGATTCCCAGAGGCTCCAAATATGCGTATGAGCAAACTGGTTCAACATGGGTCCCCCATGGGCAGCAGCTCCTGCCAGATCACCTGCTCCTGTGTGGGCCCCTCTCCATGGGCTGCAGCTCCAGCCCGGGGCCAGCAGCCTCCTCCAGGCCACATCCACCTCCTCCAAGGGCTGTGGTGTGGAAATCTGCTCTGCTGTGGTATACCATGGGCTGCAGAGGGACAGCCTGCTCCATCATGGGCCTTTCCACAGGCTGCAGGGAAATTTCAGCTCCAGCACCTGAAGCACCTTCTCTTCCTTCTTCACTGACCTTGGTGTCTGCAAGGCTGTTTCTCAGTCTTATCTCTCCCAGCCACTGTTAGACAGCGGTTTTTGTTTGTTTGTTTGTTTTCCCTTTCTTAAGGCTGGTTTCACAGAGGCACAACCACCATAACTCATTGGCTCAGCTCTGGGCAGCAGCGGATCGTTTTTCGAGCTGGCTGGAGATGGCTCTTATCTGACATGGAGCAGCTTCTGGGCTCTTCTCATAGAGGCCACGCCTTCAGTCCCTTGCCACCACACCCTTGCCACATAAACCCAATACAGGAACTGTGAGAGACCTGGTTATCTTTCAGAGTTTACATTCAAAGAAACCCAAAATTATTAGAGCAGACAGGTGAAATATGGCTTCAGGAATGTCTGCTTGGTTACCAAATCCATCCAAGATGACTGACCAGAAATGCAACCACCTGTTATGTTAAAAAAACATATGATAAAATCTGTAGAGGCAATTGGAATTCAGGAGTTTAACAAATCATGGATTTTGTGGACTGTTATTTTCAAAAGCTGTCCTCCCAGCAAACCAGGAAACAGAGTTTGCTTTGTTTTGTTTTGTTGTTGGTGTTTTGTTGTTGGAGGTAGCGTTTAATTTTCTTTTTTCCTTTTTTTTTTTTTTTTCATTTTTTTTCCTCTGTATAGACATTCATTTGTATGTGAAGACAGTTTGATAGTTTGAAGCATTTTAGAATTTGCTTTTGTGTGTGTGTTTTTCTGTGTCTACTATTTAATTATTTTTTAGCTTGAATGTAGCAATTTATAGAACTTACTACAAATTCAAAGATATTTCGTCATGTTTTTCATAAATGTATATAAATATTTCAAGTGGAGCCCAAATTGACCTGGAATGTATTCATTCTAGAAAAGCAAAATCAAAGTCAAATTGTGTTTCATTTCTGATTTGTTGGATACATTTGGTCAGGTACAGTACCAAAATTAAAAGAAAATAATTAAAAAAAAAAAGTGTCCCATGTTTCTATCCAGTGACACAAATTTAATTTTATCTTCTTAAAATTCTTTTATCTGAAAGTTTATTATAATCCTAATTTCTTCCATTTCTGATGGAGTCTCTAATTTTTAGATCAAAAGGAACATAAATTGTTGATTTTTTTGCATTCAACAGTAAACCAACCCTTAAGTATATGAGTATGTGCTTGGTTAAAACTGGTCAACAGTCAGTTTGTTTACTGTTTATTCCATGTTTATTCCATGGAACACAGAAAAAAGAAGAAGGGCAGGAAATCTCATTCATTGAGATAAAGATGGTTTAATAGATGAAACAAAAGCTGTGCAAGCAAAGAAAATAAAGTAACAAATTCTTTCACTACTTCCTATCAGTGGTCAGATGTCCAACCATATCCTAGAAAGCAGGGCCTCAGCATGTGTAATAGAAAAACAAATATTATTATTAATCCCTTTTCTTTTCCCTGAGCTTTTGCTGCTGAGCACAGTCTGCTCATATAGTATTGTGTATCCTACACACTATGGAATATACCCTGGGTCAATTGGAGCTGTCACTACTGTGTCCCCTCCCAGTTTCTGGTCTATACACAGCTTAATCACTGATAACGTGGAGGAACCAAACAGAGAAAACCTTGATGCTGTGCAAGCACTCAGTACCGGGCAAAACATGCCAATGCATGTTATTGATACTGTTTAGTTACAAATCTAAAACACAGCACATTACAGACTTCTATGAAGAAAATTAACTCTATTCCAGCCAGATCTGGTACAAGGTATTTATCATTTCTTATTTTACTTAAATGGAGTAAACTTCAAAAGCAGCTAATAATGAGTCAATCGTCACTACTTATAGTAAAACATGAGGTTATCAAAGGTTATTCCTATTGAATTGTGCAAACACATATTGAGTAAGAGTACACAACAGTATGTCTATAGAATAACAGACCAATTTGTCTAACAAGATGATACAAAGCTAGTAATTCATATTTCCATTGTCTTTCAGCATACTGTTAACTAACCATGACCACAATGATATAGTAAAGAATACCAGGTTCAAGCAACATGAAGAATGAGTTTTTTGTGTGCTGTTCACTGTTTGATTGTCTTCTGGGTTAATAAAACATATAACAGAATTCCTAAAACAAACAAACAAACGAAAATGAATGAACAAAGAAACAAACAGTAGCCTTGTTGAGAATGTTACATTTCCATGGTCATATAAATATGAATTTCCTAATAACAGTTTAAAGCAAATCTCAGAATAGCAAAATAATGGAATATTTCTGTGAAGCTGAGACAAGCACTTTGGATAAACAAAAGGAACAGACAGTGTAAAAGGTTGGGAGAGGAGGCAGTGTAATAAATGTACATTTATCATAATCCATAAATAAAAGGCTTTTGGACAACAC
The DNA here is from genome assembly GCF_964035555.1 of Netta rufina. Classification (NCBI taxonomy): domain Eukaryota; kingdom Metazoa; phylum Chordata; class Aves; order Anseriformes; family Anatidae; genus Netta; species Netta rufina. Next base: position 47,194,882 of record NC_140123.1, on the reverse strand, counting down.
AGCCTCTTGGTCTTAATCATTTGTGGTCTTAATCATTTGTAACGTTTAGAGATGTTGTAAGTGTTTTTTATTGCTTTGCATGGAAGTTCTTTAATAGATTTAAATCACCAGAACAGGTTCTAAGTGACCCTAATAACAAAGGGTTACTTCAGTTTAAAACAAGAATTGCAATTCAAGCCACTAAGAGAATGGGAGTTCTATTCTAAGAAAGAAACATGAAAGAACTCTGAGTGAGATCATGCTTATGAAGTTAGAGGTCAACATCACAGTGAGTCTAGAAACTGATATCATATCTGACTTATAATTTTGGAAAATGTTGGAGTATAAGGGAGATGTTGACTTTTTAACCTTACCAAAGGAAGTGCCAGAACAGTGATGAGAACGTAGATTACCTAATTTACAACATTCCGCTATAGCCATTAAACTGTTTTAAGAGCATTATTTCAACTAATGGAAAACCATTAACTTTTCAGCATGTCATTTAATATTAGAAGAGCTGATCACTACAGAACTATTGAGTTCCTACAGCACACTTTTTATGGCTCTTAATTAGGGATATGTCCTCAAATAGTCATAAAACCTATGTCTCTCCTGCTTAAAGTTCCTTGGGTCACAGACTCTTAAAATGCTAACATATCTCTGCTAGTTGATATTGCCTTCTGACTCGAAGCGAAATTTTCCTCTCAAGTGACTGCATTGTCTTTTTTTGTTCTGTATTAGGGAATATTGTGTTACTTTACACTTTATCATTGAAAATTCATTGACCTTCATGATGCTAAAGTTTATAGAGTTTCCAATGATCAAATATACTAGTATACAAAGCACACTTCCAAATAAATAACTGAATGGCAGTTTGTAGATTATTATTAATAATAACTAAGTACAATACTCTTTTTTAAATGAAATAACTGCACATCTTTTCACTTTCAATAATCATACTTTTTAAATATTACCTTATGAACTGATCAGTTGGAACTGATAGTCCTTGTGGGTGCCTTCCAAATCAGGTTATTCTATGATCCATGATTCTATGATCTATGAACTCAAAATTGTCACCATCCAATTCTTCAGTATCTAAAGATCTGACATTTAATATATATAATGAATATACATACATGTATATACAGCTGAGAGACCAGGATGTTCATGATTTCCTCTGATGTGCTCAGCATCAGTTCTCACTAAAACACGCTCTGAGATGTAATATGATTTTTAGAACTGAGCTAAGGATCCTGAAATTACAACAGAATTAATAAAAAGAAAAAAAAAAATCAAAATAATTCTGTGTGCTTTTGATTTCTCAGTCTCTTTATCCAGATTTTAAGCGAAGAGTACCTACATTCCACTCACTTCAGATTGTTAGTAACAATAAGTAATTTTAGAAAAAAGTGTCATTTAGATTTCAGAAACAAACAAACAAAAACACCCTTTGAGTCAATTTCTAGTTTACAAACACATCATTGAACCCTGCGGAACAATATTTCCTTTTGAATTAAGTTTTAACAAATTTAACAATTATATTTCACAGTATCACAGAATTAAGAGTTGAAAGGGAACTACTAAGTCTAACCTCCCTACCAAAGCAGGGTCAGCTACTGCAGGTTACCCAGGACTGTATCTAGTTGGATTTTGAATATTTGCACAGATGGAGACTCCACAACCTCTGGGCAATGTTTGATCAGGCTTACAGTACTCTTACTCAGATGGAATTTCATATTCCTTAATTTGTGTCCATTGCCTCTTTTCCTGTCAGTGAAAAGGTGAAGGATCTGAGAAGGATCTGGCCTACTGAGAAGGATCTGGCTCCTTCATCTTCATTACCTCCTATCAGATATTTATATATGGATGAGATCCCCCTGAGCCTTCTCTGCTCTTGACTGAACAGTTCAAGCTCTCTCTTTCTTCATCAGAAATATGCTCCAATCTTTTCATCCTTTTCACAGCCCTTAGATGGACTCACTCGAATAAATTCACATCTCTGTTGTACTGAGAAGTCCAGAACTCAATGAAGCACTGCAGATGTGGCTTCAGCAATGCTCGTCTCTCTTTAACTGATGTCAATGTTCTTCCTAATAAAATCAAGGAGGCTGTTGGTTTTCTTTGCCATGAGGGGCTCCTCAGTGACTCATGGTCAGCTTGTCCACTAAGATTCTAAGACAGAGTCATAAAACCTGACCAATTAACATTAACAAAGACAATAAACAGAAACAAGCCTGGTCAGTCATTTATTTATATAGAATTTAATTTATAAAAGGAAAACAAGAGATTAGCAAGTAATTTATCCAAATTTCTTGCTGAGCAAGGTATGTATTCTTTTTATTTTTGAATATCAGAGAAAATAAATAATAAATAATAAAATATGATATGCTCCTGTAAGTCCTAAGGCTCTTTATTTGTCAATATTCTTATCCCAGTATTAAATATATATTAAAAGTAAATAAATGCTGTTTTCATCCAGATGCTTATTAAAGTCCCTGATTTGACTTTTTTAATATGTATATTACACTAAAGCTCCTGCAGTTTGTATTGTCAAAGTAATATCTTATGATGACTAGGTTTTCAGCAATGTTTAACTGTGCAATCAGAAACAGAATACAGGACCTATTTCTTGTTAGCTTTCATTTATTCATCTATCTGTGAGAAAGCCAAACATTTCATATAAGTCTAACCACACATCTCTGGTCACATAATTCTAATGGAGGTTACTAAGCTCATTAAGATTTTATTTATTTATTTATTTTCATAAACTTTAATTAAGATTAAAATCATCCTTTAATATAATAATTATTTCAGGGAATTATCATTATTGTTGAAGTTAATGTTTGGTCATCAAAACTTTTATTTCATCTTATCTTTTTTTATTTTTTTTCTCTTTCATATGTTCAGATTGCCACTATTTTCATAGATACTTTTAGGACATGATTCATCTGATGTGGATAAGCATGAGATGAATCACTGAAGGGAGTCTGGGCTACCTCAAGTTTATATATCCCTGTAAACAGCTATATTTGGTTAAATAAATCTCATCCACATGGCATGCTTAGTTTTATTTCATTTTCCATTGGGACCATTTTAGATTACAGTAGCTGTTTAAACAGTTGAGATGCATTGGCTTAATGGGCACTTCAGGGAAAACACTGGAAGTAGATAAATGCATTAGTATGTAAACACAAGGAAGGCCTAAACTAGGGAGCAGAGTAAATGGAGAGAGGGAGAGGGGACGGAAAAATGAATAAAGGAGACAGTGTTAGCCAGAAAATCAAAAAATGTTCCGCATTTTGTCTATAGTCCATTATCACATACTCTTTCTCGAGGGAGTAGCAGATATTGATTTGGGAAAAGAAAAAAACAGTCATATTGAATATTCTGTATGTTTTCAGATCTCTTGGACTGAATAATAGGGCCAGGCCTGTATAATGCTATCCTGTATTTTAAAACAGATGACTTAAAATAGTGAAAAGACCTCTTTTGAGACAAAGCAACCATAGAACCTGCATGCTACAGATTTCGTCATAACTCTGTGATTATATTATTATTAAAAGCGATTAATCTAATCATTAGAATTCAGGGAAGAAAACATGAATCTATAGAAAGAATGTGGTGTCAGATATATTAACTTCTCCATAGACTGAAAGTTTGAGACTAAATCACTTCAGATTTCTGTATGTCTACATTTTCATGGTGCTGAGAATATTTTCAGGGAATAGCGAAAATTAAGCAATCCTGAATTACACCAACCGACTCAATAATGCAAACTGCCATAGGATCTCTGTAAGCATGCCTGCAATTCCATTTTAGCTTTACTTACATTCCCTGGATTACTTCACTATTGCTTCACTATTTTGTGCCAGTCTGCACTTCGCTTCCTATTCCATCTTGACAGTACTGGATGTACTCAGCTTCTCAAGAAGCATGTCTAATCCAGCTTGCTGCCTTTATAAATTGTCTTTCTCATGAGACTTAAAGGAAAAAAATACAAAAAAAAAAAAAAAAAGAAAAAGAAAAAAAAAAAACAACAGGGGTTTATATCTGTATCTATAAAACAAACAAAATCATAAGTGGCAGAATCTATTTCTAAGCAAAGGAGATGAGAAACATTTCTTACATGCACTGGAAGAAGATTTGAACAAATGCTGATAGAACTACATGTTGAGGAAGATTCTGGCTTCAGTATGTATTTTTATTATACCTCATAGTCTTACTGGATATCTTTACTTACATGTATTTCTCTTGTCATTTGACCAATATGGAATAACACTGAGAAACATATCCATACTAGGAAAGAAAATGAGTGCTTTGTGGGACCATGTAAGGCAAATTATTTACTTCTAATATTAGTAATTACTTCTAATATTAGACATACAACAGTAATCCCAATCTAATTGAATCATCATAGGCTTTCTTTATACTCTGGAATGAGAAACATGCACTTCTGGAAACTGATTCTGTTAAGAGGAGTTAAGAGTGGGACTGTCTCTTCTAGCATCCCAAGCCCAGGACTGTTCCTACCTGACTGGTGGAGCCCATTGCCTGATGCCGTGAGGTCTCTCATCAGGTTGAGAGATGCAGCTGCCACTTTCCCATTTGCAGGTTCAACCAGTAGTGATGCTGGTGACCTATCCCAGAGACATTCAGACACACAGGACACTGCTATAAACTGCCACAGACCAGGTGTTGCCTTCAGCAGCACCCCCAACAAGCCTCACACAACATCATGAACTTCCCAGTCCCAGGCTGGCACAGACAACAGCTCCATGGTGCAGGCATGCACACACCCCTCCAGGCTCACCAGCACACACACACTTGTGGCACACACACACACTAGAGGCACAGCCCCTCTGCCCTGCTGGCAACCCTGCCTGCAGCCCATCCCATCTCACCCATCCCATAGGTCCCCTTCCTGCTGGCTTCTCTAGTGTGGCATTTGCCAGCAAATGCACATACATACACACACTATGCATACCCAGTTTGGGGCAAACACAGAAGCTGCTCCCAGCAGCCAGCACCAAGCACATGGGCTGTGACCCATGACCCTGCTACAAGCTGCTGGCATGGAGCCTTCACTCACCTCACTTGGCCCCAACCTCAAGCAGCTGGTTTCAACACACCTACTGCTCTTGCTCCTGGGGTCTGAAGACCCACACCTCTAGTAGCTGACTCTGAGATCTCACTGGCTTCAGTAGATGGCACCAGGGGCACCTACACCTTTGGACTTACTCCAGGAACAGGCACCAGTTTCCCTTCAAACACACTGAGATTTCTTCAGTACCTGGCACTTAGTTGCTGCAGCATACATACACTTGGGATAGAGCAAGAATATGGAGATAGATTAATAAGAAGATAAAAGAAGATAGGACAGACTGTGGTGATCCGGTGCAGGGTGTAAGAATCAAAGACAAGCAGTCTGACCAGACCTTTTTTTTTTTTTTTTTTTACATGCAACTGGCTCTCTTATACCCACGTCTGTGTATTCACGCCACCATCATCACCTTGTTGCTCTTAGCTCCCCTTTCTCCTGTACATTGTCTCATCAGTTAGCATGGTCTCACCAACCCCTACAACATCCTGGACCCTTAGGTTTGCATCCTTATAAGTTGGAAAGTCCTGGTTTATCTACGTGTACTTGGGAGCCCCTCAATTGGTAAGACTGACCAGGTTTGTTTCTTTTTTTTTTTTTTTTTTTTTTTGGCTCTGTTACTGTTAATTGATCAGGTTTTATGACTTTTATGTGTTTGTCCCCCTCCCTTTCCTTTTTCTTCCAGCTGAAAAAAAATAAACATTTTCACACTGCACATATGGCACCAATTAATGCCACTGACCAGGTTTGTTCTTATAATTAGTCAGTCACGTTTGTCTTTGCATGTTCTGGTTTATGTTTCCTTAGATTGGGTACCCTTAAAGAAACCAGCTCCTTCCATATACCCTTACAGATTCATTTAGTTTAAGACATTTTTCATAGGATATGATAAACTGCTCAGAGGGCTCTCTCACGTAATATCTGAGTGCTCCAAAACCAGTAATGCACATGGAATGTGCTGCAAACTATTCACAAATTGGTAGAAACAACTATATAAAGAACACCATTGTTTTGCTACAGAACTGTCCTGGTGTTACATACTTAAACAAAAGAGGCAACTGAAGCACTGGAACCCTATGTCATTTTCTGACTCCCCACCTTTATTTTGAACTGTTCCAAATAGGACTTTCTAGGACAAATTTATGTCCAAATTTACTAAGGGGTTACCTGTAAATAGTGTGAATATATGCCAGTCTGTGCTACTTAGTCTTGGAGAGAGGATTTGGTTTCTGTCTCTCTGTCACTTAGTGCCAGAGATGTAAATACCATGTCCGCCTAAACAGTGCTCTTTTCTGGACTGAAACTATTTGTAGGAGGTGAAAAGTCAGGTGCAGAAAAGGTCAGTACAGTTGCCTAGGTAAAAAGATAATCATAGAATCATTAAAAGGCTATATTTTACATTATTTATAAGTGTTAAGATGCAGGAAATAAAGCAAAACTGTAGGACTTTAAATTAAACGAAGCTATGACAGGTAAGATGATTAAGTGATTTGTGGACTGTTGGGTATCAATTTTATGTGAAAAACAAAATTGAGATTTGTCTTACTTACAGTTTTTACCTGGTTAGTGTTTATGGCTATTATAATAAACTGTTTTTATGAACAAAGAGTCACCTTTTGGAAGTAATTAATTTGAACTGTTTTAGAAAACCTTCAATATAGGATAAATTTCTGCCTATAATTAAGGAATGTTTTTTTTTCTTCCTTGACTATAAAGGGACATTAAGGTGATTGGTTTAGCTGTAAACTAATGAGTATCCTGATAGGATATTAATGTACAAAAAATAGGTATAGTGAAGGTGGAAAACCAAATAAGTAAACATCTGATCAAAGAAAATACATAAGGAAGATACATATAGAGCTTTTATATTTTTATGAAAGCTTGTTCTTCATTTAGCTGGCTATCACCTCTGAAATATCATAAACATTTACAATATTTCTTTGAGTCACAGTATGTTTAGTGTTTTGTTTTGTTTTGTTTTGTTTTGTTTTGTTTTTCATCCTCTTGATTATTTTAACTGTCTTTCCATTTTCCCTAAGTCTTTTGTTTTCTTCTGGAAATTAATGTACTGGTTGTGGCTGGGATAAAGTTAATTCTCTTCCTACTAGCTGGTATGGTGCTGTGTTTTCTGTTTAGGATGAAAATAATGTTGATAATCCACTGATGTTGTATTTGTGCAGAGCAGTGCTTATACTAAGTCAAGGACTTTTCATCTCATACTGCCTTGCCAGTGAGGAGGTTGGGGGTGTACAAGAATCTGGGAGGGGACACAACCAGGACAGCAGACCCAAAAGTGACCAGAAGGATATTATGTACCATATGATATCATGCTGACCAATAAAACTGAGGGAGTAGGCAGAAGGAAGGGGCAGCTGCTGCTTGTCAGTGAGCAATTGCACTGTACATAACTTGTTTTGTGAGTTCTATTATTATTATTGTTGTTATTATTTGCCATTTTTATTGTTATTATTATTTTCTGTCCTATTAAAATATTCTTACCCAGCACACGAGTTTTACTCTTTTTCTGATTCTCTCCTCCATTCCACTGTGTAGGGAAGGAGTGAACAAATGGCTGTGTGGTGCTTAGCCACTTTTTGGGTTAAACCATAATGATAAATTCAGAAGTGTGTATAATATTCAAAGTGTTGGGTGCACACCAGGCTTTATATGAGGCAAATTTACTCTGTCTTGTTCTTAATATGTGATATAAATACATATATCTAACTTATGATCTTGTGTTTTTTAAGGATCTTAGTAAGCCATTGAAGAGTCAGTAGCTCATCTGAATGTCTCTTTATAATAGATTAAATGAAGAGTTGAAGATAAACAATATCAATAATCCTTTATTCATTTAAAGAGAAATATGAGTGGGTTATTGAAAAGTAATACAGCATACTTATCAAGGATTATCCCAGATTTAAAATTATATTTAAATTAAGTGCTCAGAGACATCAGAAAAAAAAATTTATATATATGTGTGTGTGTGTGTGTGGAGAGGGAAAGGATCCTAAAACAAACAACAGAAAAAATAAACAAGAAGAAAACCATCAAAACCAGACTAAACCAAACCACTAGCAACAACAACAATATATAATACTAGGTCCATTTCTGGCAAAGTTTCCAGAGAGGTTGTAGAATTTCCATTTTTGGAGCCATCTGAACATGGTTCTAGGCAAGTGGGTCTAGATATCCTTGCTTGAGCAAGAGTATTGGACTAGATGACCTCCAGAGGTTACTTCTAACCTCAGTCATTCTATGATTATGTAAATATTGCATTAATAATTCACAAGAAATAGTTTCATTTTGTCTTATTGAAAAAAAAATACACTTTTACCAACAGTTGACTATTTGTCCTTCACAGAATATTCTTTCATGATTATAAATTATACCTTTCAATAAAGTAAAATAACCATTTCGAAACCTTTTTTTTTTTTTTTTTTTTTTTTTTTCCTACAAACGGACATACGATGTTAAAGTATTTACTCAAATATGTATTGAAGTATTTTTTAAAATGTGTATTCTGATAGTCACAGTATGTGGAACTATTTGTCTGCTTAAGTGCAAAATAGGTCTATGATACACAACAATAATGTTTGTCAAGTTTTAGCAAAAGCAAATGAGTTTTAGCTAAAAAATTGTATTATTTGTGCTTATTTATTATTAGAGTGCACACCGTTGTAATGAACTCTGCATGCAATGTGTGGTTTACTTTTAAAAGCAAGCAAACAAACAAATAAACTTTCTTCATTAGAAAAGAAAATGAACTGAAACTTAGAAAATATTTGCTGTGTTCATTGCATGTAAGTTACAAATGAAACACTTTCTCGTTATAGAGACCTTATCGCTCTCTATAGGTACCTCAAGGGAGGCTGTAGCGAGGTGGGGGTTGGTTTGTTCTCCCACGTGCCTGGTGACAGGACGAGGGGGAATGGGCTTAAGTTGAGCCAGGGGAGTTTTAGGTTAGATGTTAGGAAGAACTTCTTCACTGAAAGGGTTGTGAGGCATTGGAACAGGCTGCCCAGGGAAGTGGTGGAGTCACCATCCCTGGAAGTCTTCAAAAGACGTTTAGATGTAGAGCTTAGGGATATGATTTAGTGGGGACTGCTAGCGTTAGGTCAGAGGTTGGACTCGATGATCTTGAGGTCTCTTCCAACCTAGAAATTCTGTGATTCTGTTATTTCTTGACTACAGTAGGGTCATTAAAACACCAAAACATTTGCCTTTTGAGCAACAGAGTTCACAGCATTTAAAACTATATTTTCAGAAATGTAAGAAAGATTAAGTAAAAGAATTTATTCTTTAAAATTTTCATAAAATACCATATACAATTATTAAGATGAAAGAGATTTCACATTAATATCATGCTTTCTGTGAGTGAACATTGATAGCTTCTCAGTGAAGGAACTGTGGTTCCTATTTATTCCATTGTTTTTTTGACACTTAAAAAGGATTATTTAAATTACATGAGGATTTGTCTTAAACTCTCCCTTTTGTTGATGGTACAATAAAGAACTTTCCAAAGGGTAAGTAGGCTAACTGAGTAACCCAGTAGTTCACTGGAAATGCCTGTCTTTTGTCTAGTGAATAGAGAGAGATTCTGTGATCTGGAGTCCTGTGAACAAATATACATCAGATTTAGGGCAGATTTTTTTTTTAAAACTATTAGCAGATTATTCTATTTTATTTATTTAGTTAGTTAGTTATTTTTAATTACTCTACCCCAAAACAGGGAATAAGCTTACAGTTAAATTCAGTGGATGTTCAGGTGTTGAATTTAAGATTTTATAGATGTACCCATGAACTGCATCTATTCTAATAAATGAAACAAAATTATTCATGGCTTACTTTCTGCACTTGATGACAAATAAAATGGCATAGCTTGTGCTTATACTTCTGAATGTTCTTCCCTACTAAAATAAGATAGCTTTTTTAATACTCACTATTGCACTTTGCCAGTTCTTTCTCTGAACAGATCTCAGGCACTGACAACAGTTTTGGTCCCATTTAATTTACTAATACAGAAGTAGTCACATGAAAGCCCAAGTGGTACAAAGTTGCAAACTATAAATACTTAAATTTAGAGTAAGGCATCTAAGTTCCTATAACACTAACAGTAGTTGTATAGTAGTGTATAGAAACATATCAGAGGATCATTTCAGGTAGGGAAATAAAGTGGAAAGTAAATGACTGTTGTAAGTCCATGTGTTATTGCTGATTACTTTTTTGGGGATTGTTATAAATCTGGAGTTACTGGGTGCAAATATATATATATTTCTTATTTTCACTTTTTGTTTCTTAACTTGAACATTTCTTATCTTTTCTTCATATTTCTTTCACTGAAGTTTTACCTGTTGGAACTATTGCATTGCTGAAATATTACAGTCCCCGAAGTAGTAGCTTCTTAGTCTATTTTAATGTGTTTTTGTTGTTGTTGTTGTTGTTTTTTTTTAATTTTTGTTCCACAGCCCTTTATGTTGCTCAGTGAATCCCCACTCTCCATGATGTGAGGGCATTATGCTTCTGTACGGGTGCCCTAAGCATTGTTCTCTCTGGAATTATAATTGTGAGATATATATATATATACATCATATAATATCATGTATCACTTTGTTATGTTAGATTTAAGTGAAGTTAATGGTGCTTAAAACAGTCATTCTTATTGATGAAGTAATGGCAGTGATACTGTATATGGGCTTTTAGTTCATATGTATCTATAGTTATATATAGTTTCCTTTCATAATGTGGGTTTCCTATTATAAATTGATCGGAAAAAGCAGGAGCAATAATCTTTGAGTCCAGATTGCAGATTTCTAAGCATATTGACAATTTCAATTTTGATTCCCTTTTGTATCAAGACATGATTTATGAGTACCCTGCAGTTACCAGGCTATTTTCTATCCTATTACCTATACATCTGAGATGCTTAAGGATATTTGGGGTAACAGGGCTGGCAGAAATAACCTGGAACTTCTGGAAGTTGTGCTCTTTTTGAATGACAGATACAAAATATACATTTTCCTTATGGGCATCTCAGACAATTAGTAGGTGCTTGTGCATTAAGCCTCAAATGCTCTCTGAAGGGAATAACATTGAATAATTGTATTGAAATTCAGAATATTAAATTTAAGATTTTTATCATTTTATTTTATTTTTAATCACAATAATTTAATAATTTCACATGTAAGATATTAAACTAGAAATCAGACTAACATCAGTGAGATATGTAGGCCCTGTTCATGAAAAAGTAAAATTTAAAGTTATCATCAGAAGTATCAAGCAGAACAAAGGTTTCTTGCAAATCCTTAAAGCAGAATTGCAACAAAGTTAAAAGATGTCTTTTACTATATGGTTCTTTCTGATGGCAACAGCAGTGTTTTAGAAGTTACAGTAAAAAGTTGCCTCACTCTTTTTCAATAAATAAATAGATAAATAAAAATTTTATAAGAATACTAAAAAAAAAAATAAAGTTCGTAATGAAACATGATTATGAAGGGTAAATGAGGGAATAGGATTACAGCTGACAACTTCTACATTAGTCCTACAACTTGACCCAAGTCCCTGCACCTAAGTCATCAAGATATATTTCAGTTGTGGCTAATAATATAAAATTGTACCTTTCTTATTTCTCATGTTTGCTTCAGAAGCAAACAGTTGAGTTTATTGCTTGTATTTCTAGTAGTTCATCAAAGACTTAAAAAAAAAAAAGATTTTCTTATTTCATTTCAGAATACTATTTTAATTTTGCTGTGAGTTGACATTGCATGTCCATGTCAAGTGAAAAAAATAAATCAAGTTAAAGAAAATATATAATTTTAGTATTCGGCATTGTATTTCTCTTTTCTCTGTTGCGTATTGGTGCAGACTGCTTCTGCTAGCATAATTTTTAATTTTCTTTTTCCCCTGGGGGACAAAAAAAAAAAAGTTTTTACAAATAAAGCAGGAATGTTTTGGGTTTTATTTCTCTTCAGTATTTAGAAAGGTGTTTGTTTTTATATGTGTAACTGCTACATCAAAGAAATGTACAGAATAGTTAAATATTAGAGATTTTTCTGTAGGTCCACAGATCAACCAAACAAATAAAAATAAATAGGAAACTCTTCAGAAATATTTCTTATACTTGTAAATTATCAATATATTTGAATAAGACTGGTATTCACTTTCCCTTATTTAGTTACATTTAATTAAATACATAAGATTTAGCTAGTTATTTAAGGATCATTTCAATTGTACACAGAAAACAAACAGCATATCCAGGGACTTTTGTAGAGAAGTAAGATATCTCAGGCTTTCAAATGAAATGATCAAATATGTAATGGAATTTATGGGAAACTTGTGCCCATCTGCAGTAAAGTTAAAATCCACAATGTAGGATAAAGTGTAGGATAAAGACTCTGAAGGATTAACAGATATAATTGTATGTAATTAAATATATATAAACATACTGTAATGTATATAAGTTTATGCATTAAGTACACATTATGTATAAATATTTAAGTATATATATGTATATATACTAAATATACACAAATTTACATATATAACTGATTTGAGCTCCAAGGAAAGCTACTCATGAACTAATATTCAAATCTTTAGTTATATTTTATGCAACTGGAAGCATCCTTTCTGAATTTAACCTGCTATTTCAGAAAGTATGCGTCTCCCATAGATCATGTTTCAAGCATGTCCAATTTAGATATGTTAAAAATACCCTACGATATCTTAAATAACACTAAAAAGCTTATGTTTAGTCACCAGTGTCTCCCTAACAGATACCTCCAGAAGGTATTTTATATAAATATTGAGTATGAGCAACTCTTTTTTTCTGAAGTTTACTGTATTCACTTAGAAAATCTATCTTGGTTGATTGGCTTAGATTTAGACATCTATATACCACTAAAGCTGTTGTATTATGTCAAAATAATGCCTTGAATTTAAAAGATAATATTGCCATTAAACAAAACTATTTTCACTGAAGTTAAAATAATTTGATACTTTCAGGACAGGAAACCCATAGCTCAATATTCATGCATAAATAAAAATAAATGGTCTTATCAAATCCTGGTTTAATCATTAACTCATTTTTCAGGAAATTCTCTGTCCTCATTTATTAATTTATAAAGTACAACATTATACTACTAAGCCTGGGCTTCAGTAGAATAATATCAGATCTTGGCATTTCATTGTGAGCACTCATCAACCTTTCAACCTTTCAGTTCTATATGCAGCCAAAGCTGGGAGATATGACAACTATTCTTCAACCACGAAACAGTTCCTATTAGCTTGCTCTAAAACCAAATATTAAATTATTAAAGAGAATAAAAAAGTATAAGGAACAACAGTGTTAAATTGTTTTGTAAGTGTTGTTATTTAACCTGGCAGACAGCTAAACACCACACAGATATTCATTCACTCATTTTTATAATGCCTACATAAACAGAGTAGAATGCAAGTAGACTACTTCCACAGTTTATTTTTATAAAATTTATGATTGAGTATATCTAGGGAAGTGAAACACACAAGGTTCAACAAGTCCAAATGCAAGGTGCTGCACCTGCGCAATCCCAGGTACAGAGTGGGAGAAGACCTCACTGAAAGCAGCAGAAGAAATTGAGGGTTCTGGTGGACCCTCAAAAGGCTCAACATGAACCTGCAGTGTGTGCTTGCAGCCCAGAAGGCTAACTGCATCCTGGGCCATGTCAAAAGAAGGTGATTGTCCCCCTCTACTCTGCCCTCGTGAGGCCCCACTTGGAGTACAGCATCCAGGTCTGGAGCCCCCAGCACAAGAAGGATGTGGAACTGTTAAAGGACGTGGAAGGATGTGGAAGTGTCCAGAGGAAGGCCACAAAGATTATGAGAGGGCTAGAGCATCTCTCCTGTGAAGAAAGACTGAGAGAGCTGGAGATATTCAGCCTGGAGAAGAGAAGGCTCTGGGGAGACCTCATTGTGACCTTTCAATACTTAAATAGGTCTCATAAAAAAGATAGGGAAGGACTCATTACTTGGGTAGATAACGATAGGACAAGAGGAAATGGTCTTAAAATAAAAGAGGATAGATTTAGACAAGATATTAAGAGGAAATTTTTCACTGTAAGGGTAGTGAGGGACTGGAACAGGTTGCCCAGAGAAGTTGTGAATGCCCTGTCCCTGGAGATATTCAAGGCCAGGCTGGATGGGGCCTTAGCCAACCTGACCTGATGGGTGGCATCCCTACCCATGTCAGGGGGGTTGGAGTTAGATGATCTTCAAGGTCCCTTCCAAACCAAGCCATTCTATGATTCTATGGTAGGTATGAGATAAATAATTGTATTTATTTATTGTGTGTGTGTCCATGTGTGTGTCCTCAGACAGAAGATCTATTCACTACAGTAAAACACCTGTAAATCTTGGATCTAAAATAATATTTTTTTTTCACAAATTATTTATTTTATTTTATTTTATGAATTATTTTATGTGAAACATGGGTATTTTTATTAATAATTATTATTTTTCAGCATTTAAATAACAGTATTCTTTGCTATTTGCAAGTCTTCTCCTTCTAGCTATACCAAGTAAGAGAAAAAAATATCTAAGGAATATTAACAAATTTTAGCCTGAAAATTTATTAATGGTACAATGGATTTATGCATATGCAATTCCACTGAACTCAATAGATCCACTTGAGCAGGCAAAGAGTATACGTATATAGAGACTCATAGATTTTTGAGACTTCTCATATACTAAATCTCACTCCATAACATATAACCTTATAAACTTATATCCTTAGAATTAATGAATTCATAGTCCCACATATGTATATTAGCAAATCCTTTCACTGATTGCAAATATTTTAGTTTATTCTTTTAAATTCTTTGATCATAATATTTACCTAATTAAACATTTGCTGCATAAAATGAGGAAAAATGCTGTATGACTAACACTACCTAATAGAAAAATAGCTCATAGATTTCTTGTTTTATAATTGTCTAATATTATAAAATTATTATTATATTATGTTATATTATATGTTATTATAATCAATCTTTTCCTCTGTTATTATTTTTATTATTTGTTATTACTATACTTTTGCCTTTGTTATTATATATGCCTTTGTTATTATTATTACTATGACTATGACTAATCTTTTTTTCTTTTTTTTTTTTTCTTTTTTTTTTTTTTTGTGACAGAAGTCCCTAATATCAACGTGTGAAGGTCTCTGAAATGTACAAAATATTTTATGGCAAGTTTTTCTAAAAAGTCTAAAAGATATGATTATCATTAACTTAGAATAGTATATTATTTTCTTCATTAAGATGATTGATGTGCCACATGGAATCCTTGCTAATTTTAACAACTTAGATGACCTTCATAAGTTAACATATTTCAGTTAGATGAACCCATACTGAATCATTTCTGTCTCTGTCTGAATTTGTCTCTTGCTTGCTTTTTTTTTTTTTCTGAATTTTGGTATCTGTACAAACAACAATTTTATTTATTTTATTTTATTTAATGTTATTTTATTTTATTTAGTTTTATTTTATTTTACTTTTTGCAGCCTTGGCTGTCAAAATCTCTGTATTTAGATGTAATTTTTTAAATGTAAGTGTTAGATTAATGCAAAGTAGTCAATTCAAACACCCTTCTATTTTCAAACAGATTTAAGTGGCTTATTTTATTCTGCATTTTGAGTTCTAATACATTCATAAGACATTTGGACATGTGTATATCTATATCTATATATACATATTTATTTGTATATATACAATATATATATATATATATAGGTATACATATGTAAATTAACAACCATAAAAGAAAATAAAAAATAAAAGAAGCACATACCACTACCTTTCTGACTGCAAAGTCAAGCTAATTTGGACAAACAGCTGAAAGAGAGATTAATCAGAAAGCATCCCAGCCAGATATTGAGCTGAAACTAATGCTAATCCTTGTCTGAAGACAGAGATAAATCAAATCAGTAAGTGAGCTTTGTGAACCAGATACCAAAGAACCATGCGTCACCAAGACACTTTTTCAGAGTACTATACATGTATATATTTCCATTCTGATACATTTTCCCAATGCACAGTATTGCCACACTAAAATGGCCTACTCAAATGTATTTATTTGAACTGAATATATTTATATTTATAGAAATATAACTTATACATGCATGAAAAAAATCACTTGAAATCTTTCTTTTGATGCACATATTTCAGACATACATAATATTTCCTTCGTCTGTAGAGTTTATTTTTAATAATAGACTTATGTGAGTGACTGAATTGATATATTAATGAAAGAAGATGTAGTTCAAATGTGTTACAGTTGGAAGACAGAAAAAGCTAATATATTAGACCATAAATTAAATTACAAAGCAAAACCAGGAAGATGATCTAACAAAAGTTAGAGAATTATAAGAACCTTAGAAACAAAGGAACAGTTCTCATAAGCATTAGCAGACTACTTTCTAAGACTATATTCTAGGATCTTAGTACTTCAAACAATACAAATTTCTAGGACAGGACATATTTGAAGTGATTAAATATTTTTAAAAACTTACCCATTTTTCACTAATTAGTAATTCCAATACATCAATTCATAATTATTATTAGTTTAATTAATATGATTACAAAATAAAATATTCTACTGCAAATGTTTAATGGCTTGAAATTCAAAATTGGTAATTTTAATTAAGTAGATACCAATCAGGAAATTTTAGGTGATATGGAGGGTGCTGAGTATGCACAATTTATTTTGAGGATTCAGCATGGTATATCTTTATTTAAATAATAGCAATCAATATGAAAATTGAGCATATGTAACAGAATTAAAAAGGAAAAATAAAAGAAAAATTATAGTATCAACGTAATATTTAAAATGCAAGCAACTATCACTGTTCCTGACATTCAAATTATATCACCCTATCAGTGAATATTCATCACAGTATGAAAAAAAGTAAAGGTAATTTAATAAATCCAGTGACCACTGGACTGATACCAATGAAGAAATTGTATAAGAACTCTTCTGTTAGTTAGTTTCCTGGTTACAGTATGACAAAGCATCCACACAGTAGAAAAACATGATTGTTTCTTCTAAAAATATATCCTTAATTCTGAGTTAGCATTTAGGCTGATTTGCCTTTTGTCCCCCTGTAAATAGACCACTCAAGGCTAGATAGGTGTCATCAGTGTCAACAGAATAGACTATCAAATCTGTAAACATAACACTGAATACATTAGGGATACAAAATGGTATCCCTGACAGGCATTACTTGTACTAAGCTACCTTCACCAGCTCAACAATATTTTTTATTTCATGTTGGAAAGCAAAATAGTGAATTATAATTTATGTAGTTAGATAGACATCCTACTGTGAGTTCTGATTGCCTTACAGAGATTACTCTCAGACTCAGAATGAAATCCTGAACAGATGCAGCTAATCATGGCTTAGCCACATATTGTTCTCTAAGCAAAACTAGTCATTCTTTACTGATTGTAAACATAGCCAAATGGATTGAAAAACAAAAACAAAATCACAAAACACTATAACAAAATTATATGTATTGATTTTTGTTTTAAATAACAAACAACAAAAAGAAGGTATTTTTATACTATTGTTGATTTATTTTTTAAATTTTATTCTATTTTTTAATACAATAAAATAAAAAAATCCATTTAAATGGGGTCTGCTTAACTTGGAAAACTTGTATGCTGCAATGCACTCTGGATTGTGTATTCAACAGTTCAGAAAAAAAAAAAAAAGTTACTTCAATTGAATTACAGTTAAAATAAAAAAAGAGAAAAATAAAAATAAATAGTAAGGTTTACAGGTATTACATTATTATAGAAGTTTGGAACTACAGTTACAGAATTATGCTTTTCTGAGCACAAATATATTGTATTTTAGAAAAATGATCACATTTCATTTGATTTCTGGGAACCCTTTTTAAAACTACAGATTTTAATTGTTAGAGTTGATTATATATATGGTTTCCTCTGTCAATTTCATATAATTGTGAACAATGATAACATTGTACTTCTTATCTTGACAATACCTAATGAGTTGGACTACTTCTTGATTATTTCCTATTATTTGCATTTGATTTTTAAAATTATTGAACACAGAACTCAATTAATACTGTTATAAATGTTTTATTTCAAGTTTATAGGTACCCACATTTATGTTGAAATGACACAATATGCCATTTCTTTGGAAAATTTGTAGACATATCTACTTAAGAGCCTTCAAAAATTGAGGTCTAAAAAGATGGTAATATGAGGCATCAAGTTTAACTCCAGATTTAAGCACATTTAAGACATTTAGGTGACCATATTTTAATGTCTAAACCCAAGGTTATCGGGACTTAAATTTTAAGCAACCTTCCCTGAATTCAGCTCTGACCTACTCTGAGTAGGAGTAGGACTTCCAGTTCTTTTATAAGTTGAATGATTTTAGTGAAAGGATATCGAAAGCTTCATTTAGATGCCTAAGCAAAGACATCTAAAAATGAGATATTATAGCATCTTCTGACTTTTGTGACTTGTCTAGAAACAAAAATTTCAGCTTCAGATCTACTGATTATGCCAGATACAATACTGCTTCTGAAAAGTATACATGAAAATTAACTCTTTCATAAGAAAAAGTATAATCTGGTATGAAATAATCTGGTTTAAGTTCTTGTAATTATTCACTAGAAGTATTAACTTTCTCTGTGAACAGTTCTAGTAATTTAGTGTTGGTCTTTGTATCTTGATTTTGAGATCATATTTTGGCAAGTATATGGATGGACATTATTAACATCTTACAAGTGGAAAATGTGAAATACCACATAAATCTGTCATTTGTTATTGCAGTGTATTTCTGAAAGAGCTAATATGTAGATTTTCTCTTGTGAAGAATGACTAAAGAAACCATTCTCCTTTTTTGAAGACACCACAAGTATCTTCAATTGAAGATACTTGAAAAAGTTAGTATTGTTAATAGTGTAAAGGACATAAAATATTAGCAGCAAAATAAAGCAAGCAAAAATTCTCACTAAACAATCAAAAGTGGCAGGAGTCATGACTTAAATATTTTACTCAAAGTGTTGCTGACCATTCAGTTTTTTGTTTTTTGTTTTTTTTTTTTGTCTGTTTCTTTCTTTGTTTTGCTTAAATTACAAAACAGTCACCACTTACGAATATGACGTAATGGTGGAATTGTGAATAATACATACTGAGGATATAGTTTTGTATTACTGTGATAAAATTACTACAGTTGTTGGGCTCATATAGTATTTTCTGCAGATAAAACATGTAATGAGTGTTCTAACTGAGGAATTACTTATAACATTAAAAAGTGCATTTTCTGAAGGCAAGGCAGCTTTGTGGATTAAATCTTTTTCATTAGTTAGATAGATGAGACATCCCTTTTAAAGCTTGACTAGAAGCCAAAAGCTTTTATATTTCTTGCTTGTACTTTGATTTTTTTTTTTTTTTTGCCTGTGCCAAAACAAAAGGAATATGTAATAGGTAGCACTTATCTGTTATAGCTCAGTTTCTTTATTTTTCTATTTATTTTTCTCCCCCGAAGATGGCTGCATTAAAACTAATTAAAACTCCAAGGTCTATAGGCACCACATTTCTTATGCAATTAAAAAAAAATCTATTTAACATCATATTTTAAAAAATGTTTGTTTGTTTGTTTCAGTTTCAATTAATTTAAGGAGTATAAATCAGATGTCCCTTTGTAGAGTTTTAAGGATTCTGTTTTTATAAGCAAGCATTAAAAACAATAACTTCTAAAAAAAAAAAAAAAGTGTTTAGCTGTGATCAAGACACACTTTCTCCATGAGACAAATGTGAGTGAGACAAAAGGAGGGAGTTTACAGACACAATCAGATAACATATAAGATACATCTTTTCCACTTTTTGCTAAGTTAGTGATAATGAACAGACTACTGCATGTAGATTATCACCATAAAGACGCTCGTAAGAAGAACATATTCTCTGAGTGTTATAGAGCTTCATCACTGTTTTAGAAGCAGATGGTCATCAGTCAGTCAGCTATAGGGTAGTATTTCCTTTGTTCCCTTATTTCAATTTGCATCTGTTACCTCTTTTCCAACTAGATATTTTGCTATTGATTGCAAAACTTTGAGCCTGGTGGCCCAGTTATTTTTTACCTACCTTTTGTCATGCTAAGCTTCCCAGAGACTGAATTGAGGCCAGCCACCAATCTGTAGCTCTCGATATACTCCCTGCCCTTTTTGAAGAATAACATTTTCCTTTTGTGAGGAGACATGCCCAGGCATCATAATGCTTCAAAGGTGATCATGTCACTATAGTGATATTAGCCAGCTACGTCTTGAATGGTATCTCATCCAGTCCTACAGAATTGTATAAATACAACTCAGGATCTCTTCAAAGAATTTTGGGGTACCTATACCTTCTATAGAAGACTGTAACTGCTAACAAGTCTTAGCAGCTTCTGAATTCTCCTTCTGAATGCTTGGACAGTGTCACTGTATACTTCCAGGTTATCTTTCTCTCCTGCCATTGTATCAACCACATTTTTTGTTAGAGGTTAATCCAGAACACTCTCTACTGCCATATTGGCCTTCTTCCAAACCTGCTTTTTTTTTTTTGCTTTTTTTTTTTTCCTTTTCTTTTTTTTTTCACATCAGAACAGGCCATTCTTGCAATTTAAAGATCTTACTTTTGAAGACCGACCATCTCTCCTAGGTCCCTTTTCCATACAGTACATTTTTCCATAGCAATCTACAAACAAGATCTATAAAGAAGATTAAATCCCTCCTAGTACCTAGGTTCTAATTCTTCTGTTTTTCCTGCTCATTTTTCTCAGGATCTTAAACTTTTGACTGCTGCAACAAAGACAATTAACTTCATCTTCCCAAACCACTTCCTTATTCATGATTGTCTATGCCCTTTAACAACTACAGACATAAGCAATATCTATTAAAAATCCAAATCAGAAATAATAATTCTCTTAATGATTTAGGACTGTATTCTACATGAAAATCAGTCTGTGTTATTATATAACACTTTTAGGAGATGGAAGTGGGGATTTAGGTATTAGCAGAGGTTAAACATTGCATACAAGATTCTAATTTAGAAACTGTACATTTGTACATGAACAATAGGCAAAGTAGTGTTTTGGGCGTGTTTGACATTCTAAATCCCTAACTTTAACCAATTAAACTTATGGTTAAAAACATTACATTCAAGACTTGTAGTAATGTTGCACATACTGGAAATGTGAATGATAATACGTTAACTATTTGTCTAATATTGTGATATACCCATATCAGTGCATTAATATTTTAGATTTTGCAGGTCAAAATACAACTAAGAATGAAAATAATGGATTCCTGTTCTAGAGCATGAAAGCAACCGTCTCCTGATGAACTATGGTTTTCAATTCTAGGTAGACAGGAGCAGTCCGAATTGATTATACATTTTCTGATAGGATTATCATGAAACAAACAAACAAACAAACAAACAAACAAAAACCAATCAACAACAACAACAGAAACCACCACCACCAAAAAAAAACAACAAAACACAACAGTAAAATGATCAAGCCATCAGTTTGGGAAACAAAAGAAGCTCCAATTTTATTTAAAAACAAGTAAACTAAAACAGAAATTCTGAGTTAATATGTTTGCAACTTGCTGCATGCAGATGAGGCATTTTGGAGAGTTCTTGTTCAGTATGATCTTGAATAAGAAATGAAGGGCCATTCTGAGAAAATCAGGACTCCAGTGTTTCAGATTTTTTTGCAAGTGAGACTTGCAAGTTCCCAAGTTCCTTAATCAAATTGATCAGTAATTAAAAAAATAAAATAATAATAATAATGTGTTAAAAGTTTCATATAAATTTCTCATTCTCAAGCTTTCTATTATATTAAAATTCATTCTGGTTGAAAGATGTTTCACATCTTCATGAGCCTTTGTTTTATATTTTTGTGCTATTTGAACATATAAGTAATATATTCTCAGAATCTACTATGCCTGAGTTAAATTCTGTCCTAGGTCCAGCTTTTCTTTCTCTGCAACTAAATTAATTTAAAATACAAGAAGTATATCAGCTGATTGCAGATTTATTTTTTACTTCTTTAATCAGCATTATTTACAATGCAAGCTGTCATCTGGCTGAATAGATAATGATTTGACTTCATTATGCTAAACACTGAAAATTCTTCAGTGTAAAAATGAATACATCTGCTACAGTTATGTAGTCTTCAGCCTGCGTTAACAATTAAAAAACAACAAAAAAGTAATTATAATGAATTTGATTAATAGGAAAACAAAAGTCAAGAAAATATCTAAGTAGTACTTTCCCTTTAATAGGCATTTCTATATTAAATATCATTATAATTACAATATACCCAACCTTAATTAACCTGACTCTGCAATATATTCACCTTAGGAAAGTAAAATATTTTTTTTCATAATGGATGCAACACATCTGAGATTTGGTCCCAGTACATATTAAAAGTAAATTAAACCCTGCAAAGCATGAATAGAAGTTAAATACATATGTGTATATATATATAGTGTGTGTGTATATGTATATATATATATGTATATCATTGCAATCAAAGCATCTCTAGAAATTTGAACTTTGCAATTTATAAACTCAAACTTAACTCTTTGGGTTAACATGACAAACATACAGAGGAAAATTATTCTCCAGCAATTCCACGGAACAAGCAGTTTATATGCAATAAGTGCAGTATGTAATCAATTTAAGAGTTATGCAGGGAAAAGTAATTTTGTTTTAGGAATAACAATGTTTTGTTGTAAATTGTTCTCTTGTTTCACTGCATGGTCAAGTGCAGAGGTGAGATAGAAGCTTAGCAAGGAATTCAGACATGCTGAAAAATGCAGCTGGGCCTTGAATTTCTGTGCAGTTATTTTGCACAGAATAAACATTTCAGAATAACAAAATATGCACCTTGGAAGTTTCAGTTTTGTTTTTAAATACAGCTTTTCTTTTTCTTTTTTTCTCTTTTGCTATTGTTGTTGTCTGATTAGTCTGGTTGGTTGGTTGTATTTTTAAATGTAATTTTTCATAAAAATAAATGGACTACCTTCCCAAGAAATTGAATACTTAAAAATAGTACAGGAAAC
Source organism: Netta rufina (assembly GCF_964035555.1). Lineage (NCBI taxonomy): Eukaryota > Metazoa > Chordata > Aves > Anseriformes > Anatidae > Netta > Netta rufina. Next base: position 47,171,693 of record NC_140123.1, on the reverse strand, counting down.
AGAATAATTAGTTTCTAGTCTTCTGTAAGACATAAAACACTCATGTAGTGATAGAGGACTGCTCTAAAATGATTTTTCCACCAGAAATTAACACTGAAGAAAAGTGGAGAAAAAATATTCTGAGGGCAACTATTAAGTAAATAGATTGACAAATAGGAACTCTGGCCATTATACAAGATCACATATGTTGTTTAATTCAGTCCTACAGCATGAATGGGGGGGGGAAGGGAGAGGGAAACAACTGTTCTCTTTAGAGGGGCAGACAGCAGACTGTGAGGACCTGAAATGGTGACAACCAGTTGTTGAGGACCAGGGAAATGTGAATGATTATCTGATCAAAATTAGGTATTCTTTATCCAATCCTATAAATGACAGGGTTCAGGGTCATTAGCAGAGACACTTTATAGAGACAACACGGGGGACCCTGGCCTCAAAACCACACTCAGCTGGGATTACTGTACTGATTTCTTTAGCTCCTAGTCAGTCCTGCTTAACTCCTTAGCAATGGGAAGACCTTTCTCTTGTTAACATTACAAGTCTGTGACTAAAAGTCTTTTAGTGAAAAAAGCCCATTCCGTTGCTGTAGTGTCCATTTTTTTTCAGATGCTACACATCTCCACATGCAGGAAATTAAGTAAAAGTGGCAGGAGACCTCTGCAGAAAAACAAGATCCTAACTAAACTCAGACACAAAAAGGAAGCATAAAAGATGCTGGAGGTTTTGGTGACCTGAAAGGAATATAGAGACACAATATATCTGAGCGTGAAGGGACTGTGTTATAGAAGCCAATGACCAGATGGATCTGAGGTAGGTGAATAATAACAAAAATGACTCTGGTGGGTACATCAATAGCTAAAAACAAACACAAACACACACACACACACACACACACACACAAATACAAGCCTGCTGCTGAATCAGGCAGGGAATCTTATGACAAGAAACATGATGAAGGTACCTAGTATCTACATGATGAGGTACCTAGTATCATTTTTTGTCTCAGTCATGATAAATAAGATTATCTTCAGGAATGCCAGATCCCTGAGACCTGTGGGAAATTCTGGAAGGAGGAGGTTTTCCCCATGGTAAGGGAGAAACGTTAGAGAACATTTAAACAGATATGATGGAACCAAGTCAAGACTTCATAGAATGAGACCTGATGAAAATGGTCAATACCACTGCAAGATCACTTTTAATTATTTCCAGACGTATGAAGTCCCTGGTGACTGGAAAAAGGAAAGATCACTCCTTTTTAAAAAAAGGGTAGAAAGGAGGACCTGGAAAACTACAGACTGGTGAGCCTCAGCTCTATGCCTGACAGCGTCATGGAAAAGATACTCCTGGAAGCAATGTCAAGGCACATGCAAGACAAGGAGGTGATCTGAGATAGCCAGCATGGCTTCACCAAGAGTAAATCATGCCTGACGAATCTGGTGTCGTTCTATGATGGAGTTGACAAAGGAAGACCAACTGATGTCATCTACCTGGACTTCTGCAAGGCTTTTGACACGGTCCCACATGATATCCTAGTCTCCAAATTGGAGAGAGATAGATTTTATTGGTGGACTATTCAGTGGATAAGAAATTGGCATGAAGATCACACCCAGAGAGTGGGTCTATGGATCTATGCCCAAGTGGAGGCTGGTGACAAGTGGTGTACCACAGGGGTCTGTCCTCAGACCAGTACTGTTTAATATCTTCTTCGAAGATATAGGCAGTTGGATCGAGTGCACCCTCGTCAAGTTTGCAGATGACACCAGGATGAGTGGTGCAATTGATACAATGAAAGGAAGGGATGCCATCCAAAGGAACCTGGACAGGCTTGAGATGTGGGCCCACGTAAACCTAACAAGTTTCAACATGACTAAATGCGGGGTGTTGCATCTGGGCCAGGGAAATCCCGGATGTGAGTACAGACTGGGAGAAGAATTCATTGAGAGCAGCTCTGCAGAGAAGGACTTGGGGGTTCTGATGAATGAAAAGCTCAGCATGAACCAACAATGTGAGCTTGCAGCCCAGAAGGCTAACTGCATCCTGGGCTGCATCAAAAAAGGAGTGGCCAGAAGGTCCAGGGAGGTGAGCCCTCTACTCTGCCCTCGTGAGGCCCCACTTGGAGTACAGTATCCAGGTCTGGAGCCCCCAGAACAAGAAGGATGTGGAACTGTTAAAGGATGTGGATGGATGTGGAAGTGTCCAGAGAAGGCCACAAAGATGATGAGAGGGCTGGAGCACCTCTCCTATGAAGAAAGGCTGAGAGATCTGGGGCTGTACAGCCTAGAAAAGAGAAGGCTCCAGGGTGACATCATCACAGCCATTCAATACTCAAATGGGTCTTATAAAAAGGATGGAGAACTCTTTACTCAGGTAGACAATGACAGGACAAGGGAGAATGGTTTTAAACAAAAATGGGGGAATTTAGATAAGAGGTTAGAAGGAAATTTTTCACATAGAAGGTGGTGAGGCACTAGAACATGTTGCCCAGAGAGGCTGTGGATGCCTCATCCCTGTAGTTGTTCAAGACCAGGTTAGATGAGGCCCTGAGCAACTTGATCTTGTGGGTGGCATCCCTGTCTATGACACGGGGATTGGAACTAGATGATCCTTGAGGTCCCTTCCAACCCAGGGATTCTGTGATTCTATATGATTCTATGGAGGATAAGGAGGCGACTGTCAGCAAGGCTTTATGAGGAATAAATCATGCTTGACCAACAGCATTATCTTCTAAAATAAGATAACTAATTTGGTGGATGAGAGGAGAGCAGTGGATGTTATTTATCTTAACTTTACCAAGGCTTTCAATACTGTTTCCACCAATATCCTCCCTGAAAAACTGAGGAAGTATGGACTAAATCAGTGGGCAATGAGGTAGTCTGCAAACTGGTTATATTCTAGGGATCGATACTGAGGTCAATGTTACTTAACATCTTTACTAATGATCTAAACAATAGGACAGAGTACTTAGGCAACAACTTAGCCAGACAACTGAGACTGTAACACTAGGGATCGATACTGAGGCCAATGCTACTTAATGTTTTTACTAATGATCTGAACAATGGGACAGAGTACCTAGACACCAACTTAGCCAGACAACTGAGACTAGTGCCTGATACCCCACATGGGCATGCTACTGTTCAGAAGGTCTGGAGAATAAGATGAGAGGAATCTTATGAAGTACAGAAGGAAATGCAATGTCCTTTCCCCATGGGGTAATAAACCCATGTAATAGTATACATTACGTTTAAATGAGATAGAAAAGAGCTTTGCAGAAAAGGACCTATGGTTTCTTCTAGACACCGAGTTGACTGTGAGCCATCGATATCATTTTGTGACAAAGAAGACCAGAAGCTTCCTCAGTTACATTAGAAATATATTTTAATTAGTTCTTTCTATTTCCTATATGGTCATTCCAAACATTATTATGGTTAAAGAAATAAACAACTAAAGATAAATAAATAAATAAATAGACAACCCACAATCCAAAAAACAATTAAAATCCTATAATGGACAAGAGGGACTTCTAATATGTAGAACTAAGATTTTATTGTTAGTCTAACTAAGCTTTTAACAGGCTAATCAAAATACAATTATGATTGCGGTTAGAATGATACTAGCATGTAGAGTATATTATCTAATTAATACAGAAAAACATTGATACAAGTATCATTGTCACACAGAGCATCGAATATCTACCTTTTTGGTGTTATAATTATGCTTTCAATGCTCCTCTGGAGACAAAGATTAATGACCCCATTTTTTTTTAAGAAAAAGAGAGAGGGGGGTTGTTACAGTAAACCAACAGCATCCCAAAATCTTCACCAGCTGATCCTGAGTGGACACCACTTTCTCCAGTATAAGGTGGTACAGCTGAAGTTGCTATTGTTTCCTTATGTTTCCTTATAATCCCTGCTTCCCATGTGAATTGTGGAAGTGCCACAACAGCCCCCTACCTGGTGACACAAAGGGCAATTGCTGTGACACAGGGGCTGCTGGGGTCTTGTGGGCCACAAGACCACATTACTGTAGATAGTATGGAAGGGGAAATAACTTGAAGGGCTGCAGGGAAGAGCTATCCTGTTCTGGACACAGCCCATCTGAGTCAGTTTCAGCACCAACATGAACACTCCACTGGGACCCAAAACTGAAGATGCACTCCTGGTACCCTTGCTTATACATGCTAAGGAAAAATAGAAGCTACAAGGGTCAGGAACATGAAAGATACATAGAAAGTGAAATGGAAGAAGCAAAGGAGAATGTGGAAGGGGTCACTGGGTTTCCCTTATTTATTCTGTTAGCAGCACTGAACAATATTTCTTTCCCCTGTTTGAATCATGTATGAATACATAGATCAATGACACTCTTTCTGAGTCCTATCATTTTCTTGAAATGTATCATTTACAACAGAATGATCTCTCTTCTATTTCCAGTTATACATATTTTAGCTAGAATAGGGTTAATTTTCTTCATAGTAGCATATACTTCACCTACTGTTATATTTTGGATTTCTGATGATGATAGTATTTTCTGTTTGTTTATTTCTATTCTGCTGAGTATTTTCTGAACTTACACAGAATCAGAGGATGAGGTTGGAAGGGACATCTGGAGGTCAACTTGTCAAACCCTCTTGCTCAAGGAGGCCTGAATAGAGTCAATTGTCCAAGAATATTTTGAATATCTCCAAAGAGGGGTACTCCACAAATTCTTTTAGTAACCTGTGCTCAGACTGTGCTAGTCCTCAGTCACCTCCACAACGAAATGTTCTCTGACCTTCAGAGGGTCGCCTGTGCTCCCATTGCCTCTTGCTTTACCACAGGGCATGACTGACAAGAGCTAGGCTCTACCTTCATTGAACCCTGCCTTCACGTACTTAATATACATTGATAAGATTCTTCTCTGAAACACCTCTTCTCTAGTCTAAACAGTTCGAGATCTCTTAGCTTTTCCTCGTATGTGAGTAGCTCCATTTCTTTCCTCATCTTAGTGGCCCTTTGTTGGATTTTCATCAGTATTTCCATGTCTGTCTTATACTAGGGAGCCCAGAAATGGACGCAGTACTCCACGTATAACCTTACCTGTGTTGAATGGAATCACAGAATCATAGAATCATGTATCACAGAATGGCTGAGGTTGGAAGGAACCTCTGAAGATCATTTAGTCCAATCCCCCTGCCAAGCAGGATCACCTAGATCACATTGTGCAGGATGCCATCCAGGTGGGGTTTTGAGTATCTCCAGAGAAGGAGACTCCACAACCTCTTTGGGTAACCTGTTCCAAGAACAAACAAAAAAAAATAATAAAACAACAACAACAACAACAACAAAAAGTCACAGTAAAAAATGTAGGTTGGAAAAAGCCTTCAAGATCATCAAGTCTGACCATCAGCCTTATCTGCCGGGCCCCATTACTAAACCACGTCCCTTAAGTGAAACATCCACACCTATTTTAAATACCTCCAGGATGGAGACTCCATCACTTCCCTGGTCAACATGTCTCAGTAGAATAAAGGGGACAGATCACTTTCCTTGACCTACTGGTAATATTTTGCCTAACGCAGCCCAGGAGACCACTATCCTTATTTGCTTCAGGAGCACATTGCTGGCTCATTCTGTTTATTCATAAATGTAAACATAAACATCAGCATGGGAAAGAGATGTGTTTAGAATAGAATAGAATAGAATAGAATAGAATAGAATAGAATAGAATAGAATAGAATAGAATAGAATAGAATAGAATAGTTCCAGTTGGAAGGGACCTATAGAGATCATTGAGTCCAACTGACAGACTGTTTTGAGTCTGAACCAATTACAACATAACATTAAGAGCTTTATCTAAATTCCTCTTAAACATGGACAGACATGGAGCATTAACCATCTCTCTATGAAACACATTCCAGTGTCTAGAGCCCTTGCAGTTAAGGGATCCCAGGTCATTTCTGACAGGCTGCTTTCCATCTGTGTGGCCCCAGCATGTGCTGCTGCCTGGGGTTGTTCCAAGTGTAGGACTTTACACTTCTCCTTGTTAGTTTGCTATCAGTCCATTTGTCCAGCCTGTTGAGGGCCTTCTGGGTAGAAGCACAAGCCATACAGAGCATCATCCCCTCCTTACAATTTTCTGTCATCATCAAAATATATGCAGACAATCCATGTACCAGAAAAATATCTAATGGTTTAGACGTTATCCCTCTGTTTACAACTGATTGTGCAATGCCTGCACTTCTGAATGAATCAGAAGTTTTCATATTTTCTTTAAGCAACAACTTATTTTATTAAAAATCTTGCACTCCATCAGGACCTCTTGATGACAAGCATTGATTGTAGCACTGGGGGACCCTTAAGTTTGTACAGATAGGTATTTGTGAATTCTTATTGGCCCAGCAGGAGTGCAAGAGTCTGTGTATCCCACATTGTTTTCATTAGACTTTTGCTAACACTGATAGGAAACTTGGGAACTTCTTTTCTCCAGCTGTTCAGTATTTCATTTTATATAAGAATAATGCTGGAACTGTAAAAACAAGCAGCATATTTAAAAATCATAAGTAAATCTACTTCACAATACCTAATAAATATTCATTTTGAAAATCCCATTCAACATTTTTGGAGTGAAACATTACTTTTCTTTGGACTACTCAGATTTGTCATACTAATGTTGTAATTTAATTATTGGGTAACATAATTTATGGCAAAGCCTGTAAAGAACTAGTGTTATCTATGTGAACCACACAGCTCAGATATTTCTTTTCAAAATTTTAAATTGCCAGCAGTATCCTGCAATACAATTCCTCCCTGATTAAAGCCTTCTTGGCTTATTAGAAGGAGTATGTTTATATTACTATTCCCATCCCAATCAGACAAGGCAGGAACTCTTGCTTTCTTATCATGATGTTACTCCCTCTCTTCATTTCTGTGATGGACATGTGATATAAAAGCCAAACTCAACTAAAATCTGGATATTTAATTAATAATCTTTCATTTCACTCTGTGGCAATCTGTCCAAAAAAAAAAAGATATATGTGTTACTATATGTACTTGTACGTAGTGGATTAATGCAATGAACAGTTTACTACTGACTTTTGCATCAGTAGTTATAACCATGAAAGGCATCATTAAAGAATATAGGAAAAAACAAACAAACAAACAAACAACAAAACACTGAAAGAATGATTTGTATCCTTCTTTCCTTCTCTCATAAATGTCTTAATTGTACATTTGAATCATACTTATATTTTTATATAAAATTAGATTTTTATGTAGAAAATTTGATATGTTATGACTTTTGAAACTGAGCTTTAGGTAGAAGATTTGCCATGGCAAGAGTTATAACAATTTTTTGAAGGTTTTAAACAGTGGAATTGTTTTCAAATGCCAGTGATATTCTATCATTTTTACACAGACACATAAAAGGGAAAATAAAAGGAAGAGTAAGCTGTTTACAGAAAAAAAAAAAAAAAACAGAAAAAACAAACAAAAAAGCAAGTTGAATAAGACAGTAGTTCTTTTTTCTTTTGTTTTTTTCCTAATTTTTGATACATTAAACTAATACATTGTATCAACAGTTATAATGACTATAGCCAATGACTGTATGTTAGGCAGTAAGCTATTCTCCCTTCATATTCAATACCAAGAATAAAAATATCTTCTAGGGCATTACCTCATCCTAAAGGTGATATTTGATAATATGTTATTTTATTATTTTTTATTTTTTTAATAAGCATGAAAAGAATAGTTCAGCTGTAATGTCAATGTCACAGATAAGTTACTAAAGATAAGTCTCACACAATATTCTCTTTCCCTTAGTAAGGAATTTTTATTTCAGTTTTGTTTTTGCTCTCTTGTTATTTCTATTTTTGTCTTTATTTATTTATTTAAACTCTTATGTATCCCCTTCAGATGGGCATTTCTAGACAAAGAAACAATTTCATTTCAGATTATTTTTTCCTTTCCCTTTTTGTTATAGCTCTAGTAGTTTTCTTTTCCGTATTTGTTTTCATATTTATGTACCAGAACCACCTTGAAATTTCTCAGCACTTTTTTTTTCTCATTAAAAACTTTCAATAGAAATTACCATTTTATTTTCTTTTAATTTTCCCTGCAAGAACCTCTATAATTCAATTGTATATTACCTCATAGTAATCTTTCTGTACTGGAACACATTCATAAGTAGACCTTTTATTTCCTAAAAAAAATATCTAACCTGTACTTTGGAAGTAACGTTCTGTGTAACAATGAATAAATGCCTCAAAGATTCAAACTGTAATTTGAATAATTTTGTGTTATTTTTAGTGAACAACAACTCTTCCAAAAATTTGCGTTTGTTAACTGTTTCAATTTAGAGGGAACCGAACCCATAGAGTGCAGTCAAATTTTTAAAACTGAACACATTTTGTTCTATATATATTCAATGGCAAATGCTGACTTTTCATGTTAATAATTGCAGTTTCTTAAAAAAAAAAAAAAAAAAAAAAGGAAAAAGACCTTTGAAACATCAGGAGTAACAGCAGGGAACAAACTGAAAGCCTGAAAGCTATGAAAGCTATATTGCTTGCAAGTGAAAGTCTGATAATGAAAAACAAGAAACAGATGTAGTTATGCTGACATTCAGCAGTAAGATTGCAAACAAATCAAAATTTTCCAGTGTGCACAAAGAACCTGAAGAAGTGAAATCACAGAGGGTTGTCAATGTTCATTAAAGACCACATGTTGAAGGCAAATGCCTAAGAGAAAACAAATTAAAAAATAAGAAGAAAAAAAAGGGGGGGGGGGGGGGAAGGGGGAATGAAAGGGGAGAGGGAGAAGGCTACGAAAAAAAGAGGAGAAAGATCACATCAGTGAAAACATACACATTACATTATGATTCCATTTAAAATTGATGAACAAGAAACAGAATTTTTTTATAACCTAACACAAAGATTCTTTACACTTAAATTAAAAAAAAAAATAAAGAAAAAGAAAAAGAAAAAACTAAACACAGTTTTTAGTATTTAACACTAAAAATTAAAAAAAAAAAAAAAAAGTAGAAAGGTTCTAAATTGTGATTGGGTGCAGTTATGTCAGTTGAACTGAAATGAAAAAAAAAAAAAAGTGTTTACTTCAATAAGACTAGTCACAGAATCTTCTTAGGATAGTACAGACTTAAGGCAGTATTATTATTACCATGTATCCTAATAATGAAAAGAGACTACACAGACATCTGAATTAATCATAACCCATAATTATAATGAAGTTTCAGTAAGAGAATGCAGTGTAAACCTCATTGTTTTGGAAACAGAAAGAAGGTGAAGATGCAACATGTCAGCAGACTTAAAAGTCTGTCAAGGGAGCACTTTTAGAAATATTCCAAAGATAAAAGCAAACAACATGTACTGATGAACATAAGACAGTTGTGGGACGGAAGAAAGGGTAATAAGTAATAGGAATCTACTGGGGATGAAGATGGGAAAGCTGAAGATTGTATCTTGGTGAAATATTGTTTAATTAAGTTTTAATCTTTTTAAAGATTCCAACATTGTGAACAAGTGAGGCAGAAGTGCTCACTATCAGCTGCTTTTAGAGTCAGGGGTCACTAACACATAAAACTATGTGTGTTGAAATACAGAAGGATATATAAAAATAGAGGGTTATCATGTCTGTATAATAATGCATAAGATAGCTAGCTTTTATCCATCTTTATACTTGCATTTCTTATTTTTGAATACTTCACTGTGTAAATGCAGCAATAGTATTTTCTATTATATTTCTGTACACAATGTTTATATGGCTTCTTTTTGGAGGGTCTTTTGTTTATAAGATTTAGATTAATTGAGAGCATGTACCATGTTTGAAAAGATTGTTTTATAAAGAAAATATATCTTAATAACAAATATTTGCTGTTGATGTTAATGAACTGCTGTCAAAATTGACAGAAGTTTATCAAGTCCTTCCAAATTTAATAGGAGCAGTTTTACTTTGAGTTTCTTAGGCTAATTTCAAAGTGATTCTTAAACAGCATCTACACTGTTAAATTTCACCAATCAATGAAATAGTTTCTGATCCTAGGTCAAATAGTGCAGATTTGCTCATGCTTATGTGATTAAGGTGCAATCAAAGCACTGGCCTGAGTTTAGGTTAACTAAAGAAGATGTGCAAAAGTACTGGGCAAGACATGAAAAACTGCAGGACATGGCATAGAAGAAACTGACAAAATTTACAGATTATGACCAGATTGCACAGGTGGTTAAGGGAAGTTATAGGTTAAGAGACTGGGCATCACAGATGCACAGAAACAGCATTCAGGGACTGCAAGGACTTTTTGGGGAGCAGTCACACAAGGTGTGACTTTCTGGGGAGCAGTGCTTCCACAACCTTATCCATAACACCATGTAAGGCAAAGATGGTATATCCAATAGTATTAGACATACAGATGTAGCAAAATTGAGATCAAGGTGGGAAAGTAATGATACCCTTTACTTATTTATTTATTTATTTGGGGGGAGGAGGAGAGGGAGGCAGAGAATGGAGTTAGTAGGGAAATGAAAAATATAATCAGAAACTGAATATTAAATCAAATCTGTTCTGACTATACCAAAATAGGCAAACCTTCTTCCACTGGTCAGGAAGATTAAAGGGTGAGGGAATGGGGTGTTTTCCCTAAATGTCAGGAAAACACGTGGACAGACCTATTGAGCATCACTACTACTTGAGTATCACTACATTGATGCCCATTCAGAGCTTGTCAACATCAATACCTAAATACCTATTCCAGTTACTTCAACAGCCATACTGTAACATGCTTGGTGTTGTCTTTGCAGGGAAAAAAAAAAAAAATAAATCCCTAAAACTATGTCTATATCTCATTTTCTATGTAACTTATTTGTTTCACTGAAAACAAAACATGGGGAAAAATGTAAATAAACATACAAAACAAAAGAAAACAGTTTCAGAACCCTTGGATGAACAGAAGATGGACAAAATGCCAAGTGCAATTACATTTATGTATCATTCTTCTGGTTTGGAGATGGAAGTCAGACTGGTAAGGAGACTAGATGGAGCATTGCAGCTCAGTTACATTTTGTATTTCTAGGTTTGCTATATGTAAACTAGAGGCATTTTTATCTTGCATTGATAGATGTGCTCTGGAATCCATATATAAATATAGCTGTTAGCTTGAAAATGAGAAAACTACTTAAGTTTAGATTTATTTAAAGATTACAAAAAGGTTATTATCACTGACAACAGTGGCTGCAAATCATGGAACTTAACTAATATCATAACAACCGTGAAAGATATTAAAAAAATCATGATGTATGGATTAGTATTTATTTACTTACGGTAATGTTTATATTTTTAACATAAATATCATCTTTGACAGCAGTCATTTTAAGGTCTTAAAGACATTTGTTTTCCTCTGGAAGACAAGCTGACACCAGACATGGTTTGTGCCTTCTTTGTTCATTTTTATTCAATAAATAAATTGTTTCAAAAGTATACACCATATGGAAAAAATAAAAAATAAAAAAAGGAGGGGGGGGGGGCAAATCAGTGCACGGTAACATTTCCTCTTCCCTGCTGACTCTTCTCTCCCTTTTTCTTCCATACCCAGTGTATTACAATCTACCGTCCAACTTTTCTCTCATGCAAATTTGGTTTTCAAACATCTGGCTGTCCTCATTCCATTTCCTTTACAGCCTTAGTGCTCATTTAGAATGCTACGAAAATAAACTAAGATATACACGCATAAATATATCCCAGGCTTGCTTTGCAATCCTCCTACTTGATGTTGGATGTTGCTTTACTCTTAATGACATATAACCTCATATCTAGACTGTATTTCAAAACTCTCAGGCCAGGATTATCTCATTCTTTTTTTATGTGATGTTACACAATTTGGGCCATCACATTTTTTGAATCTATTCCTTCTTAACAGTTTATGTAGAAAAACTCTAGCTATCTAGGTGCATACACAGTTACATGTTATTTATTTATTTATTTATTTATTTTAATCCATATATTTTGCATTCTATACTGAGGGGTTAACGTGTTTTCTAATGGAAAGTATATTTAAATATTACATTGACATTAATTTTTGTTTCACATCTGAGTAGTTTAAACAAATAATAATAAAGTAATCAAGATCTTCTGGTCCAATCATCCCCCTACTACCAATATCACCCACTAGACCATGTCACTAAGCACCAGGTACAAACTTTCCTTGAACACCTTGAACACCTTGAAGGTAGTGATGCCACCACTTTCCTGGGCAAGCCATTCCAATGCCTGACTACTCTTTTTGAGAAGAAATGTCTCCTAATTTCTAACCTAAACTTCCCCTGGTGCAACTTGAGGCCATTTCCTCTTGTCCTATCACTGTGAGAAGAAGCTGACCCCCAACTCAATGACAAGTTCCTTTCTAGTACCTGTAGAAAGCAAGAAGGTCTCCCCTGAGCCTCCTCTTCTCCAGACTAAACAATCACAGTTCCCTCAGCTGCTTCTCATAGGAGTTTTGTTCTATGCCCTTCACCAGCTTTGTAGCCCTTCTCTGGACATATTCCTGGGCCTAGATGTTCTTCTTGTAGTGGGGGATCCAAAATTGAACACAGTACTAGAGGTGTGGCCTCACCTGAGCTGAGTACAGGGGGTCTATCACCTCCCTGGTCCTGCTGGTTAAAATCATAAACTTCTCCTTTTTGCATGCATTTCCTTAACAAGGAAATGCATGCAAAACAAGGTTCATTAATGTTTAGATTAATGTGACAGAATGAAAAATCCTAGGCCAATTTTTCACCTTTTACAAGTTCATTCTGGGCTTGGGGGAGACTATTACATTTATCTTTACGTGATGGTGTATGAGTATAGTTCTCACTTACTCAGATGACGTGACACAGTCATCCGTGTGTTCTAATCTCTCCCACTCAAAGCAGGGATAACTTCAAAATCAGATTTTTTGAGATGCCATGCACATCTTGCATGGGTAATCTGTTTCAATGCTTAATCATCTTTATCATGAAGATTTTTTTTTCTGAAGTCTGAACAGCATTTTCTGTGTGACAACTTGTGTCTATTGCCTTTTACTTTGTCACTGTGAACATCTAAAAATAATATGGTTCTGTTTTCTAGCACCTCTTGTTAGCTAGCTGAAAACAGATCCTCTTATTGCCTCAGTCTTTATTGACTTTATTGTCTTCCAATATTGCAACCTAGGAGCAAAATTTGAAGAAAAAGGTGCTAAGGACAAAAGAAAAGGATTGATTTGGCCTGTGACTAGTGGTGTTCCCCAGGGGTCAGTGCTAGGTCCAGTCTTGTGCAACATCTTCATTGACGACTTTGATGAGGGAATAGTGTCTGTCCTCAGCAAGTACGCCAATGACACAAAGCTGGCAGGAGTGGCTGACATGCCAGAAGGCTGTGCTGCCATTCAGCGAGACCTGGACCGGCTGGAGAGATGGGCAGGAAGAAACCAAATGAGATTTAATAAGAGCAAGTGTAGAGTCCTGCACCTGGGAAGGAACAACCCGAAGTATCAGTACAGGCTGGGGGACGACCTGCTGGAGAGGAGCTCCGAGGAGAAGGACCTGGGGGTCCTGGTGGACGACAGGTTGGCCATGAGCCAGCACTGTGCCCTTGTGGCCAAGAGGACTAATGGGATCCTGGCATGCATTAAAAGGAGCATGGCCAGCAGGTCAAGGGAGGTGATCCTCCCCCTCTACTCTGCCCTAGTCAGGCCTCACCTGGAGTACTGTGTCAAGTTCTGAGCTCCCCGGTACAAGAATCACAGAATCACAGAATTTCTAGGTTGGAAGAGACCTCAAGATCATCGAGTCCAACCTCTGACCTAACGCTAGCAGTCCCCACTAAACCATATCCCTAAGCTCTACATCTAAACATCTTTTAAAGACTTCCAGGGATGGTGACTCCACCACTTCCCTGGGCAGCCTGTTCCAACGCCTCACGACCCTTTCAGTAAAGAAGTTCTTCCTAACATCTAACCTAAAACTCCCCTGGCGCAACTTAAGCCCATTCCCCCTCGTCCTGTCACCAGGCACGTGGGAGAACAGGCCAACCCCCACCTCACTACAGCCTCCCTTGAGGTACCTATAGAGAGCGATAAGGTCGCCCCTGAGCCTCCTTTTCTCCAGGCTGAACAAGCCCAGCTCCCTCAGCCGCTCCTCGTAGGACTTGTTCTCCAGGCCCCTCACCAGCTTAGTCGCCCTTCTCTGCACCTGCTCAAGCACCTCGATGTCCTTCTTGTAGTGAGGGGCCCAAAACTGAACACAGTACTCGAGGTGCGGCCTCACCAGAGCCGAGTACAGGGGGACGATCACCTCCCTAGCCCTGCTGGTCACGCTGTTCCTGATACAAGCCAGGATGCCGTTGGCCTTCTTGGCCACCTGAGCACACTGCTGGCTCATATTCAGCCGACTATCCACCATCACTCCCAGGTCCTTCTCTGCCTGGCAGCTCTCCAACCATTCCTCTCCCAGCCTGTAGCTCTGCTTGGGGTTATTGCGCCCCAGGTCCAGGACCCGGCACTTGGCCTTGTTGAACTGAAAGAAAGACAGGGATCTCCTGGAAAGAGTCCAGCAGAGGGCCACAAAGATGACACAGGGCCTGGAGCATCTTCCCTATGAAGAAAGGCTGAGAGACCTGGGTCTGTTCAGCCTGGAGAAGAGAAGACTGAGAGGGGATCTCCTCAGTGTATATAAATATCTGAGGGGTGGGAGACAGAAGGATGTAGCCAACCTCTCCTCACTGGTTTGTGGGAATAGGACAAGGGGCAATGGCTGCAAGTTAGAGCACAGGAAGTTCCGCACTGACATGCAAAAGAACTTCTTCATGGTGAGGGTGACGGAGCATTGGAACAGGCTGCCTGTTCCACAGGTTGTGGAGTCTCCTTCTCTGGAGATATTCAAGGCCTGTCTGGACGCCTACCTGGGCAGCCTGCTCTGAGGAACCTGCTTTGGCAGGGGGTTGGACCCGATGATCTTTCGAGGTCCCTTCCAACTCCTTCAGTTCTGTGATTCTGTGAATTCCAGTACAGGGCTGAGAATTTTTGTTCTTGAAAGGATGCTGTTAAATGTTCTGTGACTGACCATATAACAATACACAGAATTGGAACTGATATTTTAGAAATAATAACTGATTTAAAGTTTATAAACTAATAGGTGCCCTACATTAATGATCTACCTCATAGACTTTCCCTCATTTACATATTTATATCAGAATCCAAGCATTAGAATAAGAAAACTTTCCAAAAAGTTTTATTCAGACCATATCTATTTGTTCAATATCATGAGCTACAGGGCTGCATATTGGGATATTGTAAATAGATATTTAGGCTTTAAACAACTTTTTTTTTTTTTTTTACAGAATACAATATCTCTACACATGTTCCTTAGGTCACAGTGCAATTACAAACATTAAAAATTCACTATGTATTTGCACTTACAATCAAAACTATGTTTCAAGAAGTGAGCAATAGAAAAGAGAAAAAATCTTTCTAAAGTGAGTTTGGATTTCCATATTCTTCAAAACTAATTTTTCTTGCCATAATTTGAGGAAGTCAGCTGAGGCTTGTTCATGGGTAAATAATTTCTTTTTAGGCTCAGCATGATTAAAAATGAAATAAATTATTTGTTGTGCTTCAGGGCAACAAATGTCCACTCGAAAGGGAAGTTGTAAAGGGCAAGTCTTTTTATAAACAATACTTTTAGTAATATTATAATTTAAAAGTTTTGGTGACTATCTAGACTGGATTTCTGAGTGTTATTTGTTATTTATTTGTTTGTTACTTTTTATTAATTTGTTATATTTTATTAATTTGTATAATTAATTACTATTTATTAATTTGTTACTTTTGTTACATATTTCAGTCTAACTATTCATGAATTGCACACTTGGGCATATTCATTATTAAGTTTCTCTATTTTGAAGAATATAAATCACCATCAGTATTATAACACAGGAATCACAAATAATAGTACAGATGGCATTGTATTATTGATGGCCACTTGTACTGCTTAAAAGGATACACAAACATTTATCCAATTATTCAGAAACAAATACTTACAAAAAAATCTGACACAACATGCATTATCAAACCAGTTTGACAAATAAATACAAGAAATTCTAACAAAAGATAGATAAACAAATACATCTTTCTTAATAGAAGGATGATTGAACACTGAAACAGGTTGTCCAGAGAGACACTCCATTCTCGGAGACATTCCAAACTTGATTGAAAATAGACCTGAGCAACCTGCTAAAAGTGACCCTGCTTTGAGCAATTAATTGGTCCTCTCCAGAGGTTCCTTCTGAATTCAAGCATTTAATTATTATATCTATTTCACCTCTTCTGCTTCTCTAGAACTTAGTTTCCCCACCTTAACAAGATGAGACATTAAGGTTTTAAAGAGATAATATGCTCTTTATATGTGTATCACTTCAAACACCATAAAGTTGGGCCACAGACCTGATCTATACAGTGGGACCTCAGGCATTACAGTACTATGAGAATGTAAGTCCCCTAGGAGAATGTAAGCAGTAATCTATATCTATATCATCTATATCTATTTATATCTATATATATGTCAAATCATCTATCTATATCTATCATCTATATCTATATCTATCTATGTCTATATACATACATATACATGTATACAAATATATATATATAAATCAAACATTTGTGGCTTTTACTTTTCTCCTTTTTTTCTCTTTAAAGTATGAATTTGCAAAAATTTCTTTCCTTTTGTTTATGATCTCAATGCACCATCTAAAGTATACAAAGAGATACTATATTGAGGAAGAGTACCTTCTAACCTTCTTTTTGAATAATGTCTTTCATTAATCTCAAAAGTAATTGTGAAAATATTTCAAGTTTAATTTCAAGTAATTAAAATTCCCTACCAGTAATTATTGGAGGTACTACTAACAGGAGGAATCCAAAGTTTATACAACAGAGTGCTCCAGTGTGATTCAGATCACTTAAAAAATGATGGATCATGTGAACATCTCTGTGTCTCCTCTAAGAGCTGGGACCTACATTTGAATGTCTAAGCAGTGATGTGCTAAACCCAGACATAAAGTGTTAAATTCCTGACATAGAATTAACAATTTAAGTTGTACTAAAAGCTACATTAAATAGAGATTGAAATACATGATAGATTAACTTAGATCCGGTGCTAGAACCCCATCTAGGCACTCTCTCACTCCCTCCCCTCAGCAAGACAGTTGAAGAAAATAAGATGAAAAGGATCATGGGTCAAGACAAAAACAAGGAGACTTCTCACCACCTACTGGTGACAAAACAGACTTGGCATGGGGAAAATTAATTTATTACCAATTAATTAAAATAGTTTTGGTTGGTGAGTAACTAAGATGAAACTAAAAGACTTTTCCCTCTACACACACACATTCAACTCACTCAACTTCACTCTGTTATTCCTGACTCCTCTATTAACCTGCTGCCAAGAGACACAGGTGATGGGAATTTGGGGGTTGTGGTCAGTCCACAGCTCTTTCCTTTGCCGCTCCTTCCTCCTCACACTTTTCCCCTGTTCTAGTATGGATCCTCTCCACTGGCTGCAGTTCTAAATAAACTGCTCCGGAGTGGGTGCTCCACAGGCTGCAGTATGTATATCTGTTCTTGTGTTCTCCACTCTATGGACTACATGGTCCATAGACAACTCTGCTTTGACACCTGGAGCACCTTGTCTCAGAAGGTCAGATGTCTGTCAGGTGTTTTTTTAGTGCTATTTCTCACATGCTTTACTTCACACCTCAGTCCTGTGCAATGGTTTAACCCTTTCTTAAATGTTTTCCCAGATGAACCACCAAGGGTGGTTGCTGGACTCAGACATTCCCTGCAACGGGTCTATTGAATATGGCTGGGACCAGCTGCATCTGTCGCAGGGCAGCCACAGTCTTTCCTCACACAGGCCATCCTGCAACCTGCAGCTGCCCACACCTTGCCATATATGCCTAATAAATAATAAAATAGAATACTGATTGAAGTTACAAACACAAACAAAAATGCCAAATATTTGGCATTTAATAAATAATTTTATTATTGAATTTAAATCATTAAACTTAAATAAATCAGCTATTTCAGAAGAGTTATATGATTCCTAGGAAGCTAATGTAAAAAAAATAATAAATTAAAAAAAAATAAAAAGGAACCTTGAAAAATTCATGATTCTTTAGAATTTTAAACATTATCAGTGTAAATATAAATTTCCTTTATATTTACATATGTAATAGGCAATCTGAACAAACACACAAACATATACCTAATGTAGATGGAGTTCAAGTCAGCCTGACTTAGGCACTTCATCTTTTCCTGGATGTTCATCCTTCTAAATAAGTTGCCTGTGTTCCATAGGATTCTAGTAAAGCACAGAAACCTTTCATAAACCTCCATAAAGAAATCTCATTTGCCTAAGTTTAGGCATTTAAAATAAATGCCTATAATTTTCTCAGGAGTGGGTGGGCAGTCTTCAAGCAGACTATTAGAAAACAAATCTCACACACAAAAAAAAAAAAAAAAAAAAAAAAAAAAACTTGTCAGTGTACTCAAAACAATATTATATAGGTACTAGGAGAATTGCACATATGTTGTGGAAAATAATAATAATGATATTATAGAATCATAGAATCATAGAATATCCTGAGTTGTAAGGGACCCTTAAGGATCATCAAGTCCAACTCTTACATATATTATATATGTATATGTCAAGCAAAGTGCAAGAAAGGTTGCTTAACTACAGTTGCTTAACTTTCAAAATTTCTCTTACATTCCTGAGGGTGCTCTGTGGACAGTGAATCAACTTTAGCATCTTGAACTGAACAAGAAGGAAACTTTTTTGAATACTTATGAGCTGGTAAGCAGCATATGTGGGAGCTCTCAGTTTAGTTGCCTGAATCAACTAAAGCCCATTTATTCAACTAAAGCCATTTAGAGATAAATTCTGTAACCAATAAGAAATTGTAGCATCATGTCATGCTACGCTCTCTGAAGTGTAGTAACTGTGATTAATGAGAACACTGCTTATTAAACACAACTCACAAACTACATAAAAAGAAGTTTATCTTAAACACAAATGGCCTTAGTCATAGATGCCTAGATTGTTTGCTTAATCAAAGCAACAGATGTCAAGGAAAATGGTGTTCCAAAAAATATAATTCTTTGCTTTTTTTTTATGGCAGAGAAGAAGCACATGAAAATAATTTTTGTGTCAAGAAGAAACTGGTGTAGATCAAAATATGATTATATTACTCATTGCTAGTCATGTATGAAGCTACTCCCTGTAAATGTGATCAGATTATTTAAATTTAACTTCTATGCAGCCTATTAATTTTATATTAGTTTAATTTTTATGAAGAATAATCTTTCAGGGCACTGTAAACATTTTTTAAAACTACTGAATACTTTTTTTTTTTCCCAGTTACTTCACCTTGTATTGCTATTTCTTACGCAAAAGGGAAATAGTGCTTAATATAAATGTCAAGCATGCAGCCCAAAATGTTTTTTCTTCTTGAGATCTTTCATTTAACTAATAGAAGAATAGTTTCCAGTATAAATAACATTCACAGAAAAGGTTTTGTTCAATTCATAAAGTAAAAATTTCCAGAAGATTTAATGATCAAATTTAAATAGTTGGTGCACTTGGGATAGCAATATCCACTTATGAACACAAAGATAGGAGATAATGAGTGCAATTTACAGATATCATGAAATCAATTGTGAGTTAGAGGAAAAAAAAGCTTCATCCACACATTATACCTACAGGTACAAGTTTCTAATGACATTTTTTCTAAGCAAAATACTCCTGTATCAATAGGGATAAGATTATTTTCTAAGAAGCAGTAGTCTGTAGGAAAAAAAAAATTATGAATAATTTCATCAGAAACTGATGAAGAAATATTTGCTGTTATTTGTTGAAATTTTTGTATAAAAATAAATAAATGAATAAATAAATAAAACCAGCCTGGATTCCAAGTACAAATAATTAATACAAATAATTAATTTTTACTGATTTTAATGTATCTATAATGATTTACAGGAGGGTAGTATATAGCATACCAGGAATTGTCATTAAAATATATATATATATATTTAAAAAATATGATTACTTTCGTTTACCTCTGTGTGATGGTTTTACCCACCTGGACAGCTGAATTCCAACATAACTCTCTCACTCCCCCTCCCCAAAGGGAAAGGGGGAGAAAATATGATGGAAAGGGCTCAAGGGTTGAGAAAAGGGCATTGATATCACTCAACAATTATTGTCATGGGCAAAACAGACGCAGCACAGGGAGATTACTACACTTTATTACATATTACTAACAAGCTAGAGCAGTGAGAAACTAAAAGCAAACTAAAAACACCTTCTCCCCATACACTGTCTTCTACATCCTCCTCCCGAGCAGTGCAAGGGAATGGGGAATAGGGGCTGCAGTCAGGCCCAAACTTTTCGTCTCAGTTGTCCATGAACAATGTCCATGCCCTTTCCACATTACTGTGGTAGTTACAAGGCTCCTAATATGTGTCTATACATGTGTATCACATAAAGAACTTTTAAAAATACCTGTATTAAGTAATACAAAAGATTCTTAGTAGTACTTGTCTGTAGGTAATCAATCTAAACAAAATGAAATATTGCTTACTTTGGTCCATTCAGTTTTAATTAAATAACTAGGAATACAAATATAGTTGAAATGTCATTAAAATCTGTGTAGATACTCAGTTGCAATCCCTTTCTTTCTCTTGACTTTCCATCAGAATCACAGTTCACTGATTCACAATTTAATGGTCTAGTGTCTCTTTGCATTTTAATTCACAGTTGTCAGCCTCGTCATAGCCAACCCTGGAAGCCTTAAAACTCTAATCCTCCATGACTCATTGATTTTAATGTTTCAGTTCACAAACTAACAGTTCCTTATTTTTGCCAGCTAGTCTTTCATCAGATTTTCTGAAAAGACAACAACATGATGGTATCACTGGTCTCTGATAGTAACTATAGCTGCGAGTATTTATCCAGAGTAGTCATACCAGAGGACTAGTCTAACAAATGGTCCATGAGTTGAATAACTTACTTATTTCTCTTCCCTGATTTGCAATACATTTTCAATTATTTTTTGTGTGTTTCCAGCAAATTTGTATGTATTTCAGATTCAATGTTCCATGAACTATTACTTTCACTGTTCAGGATGCACTGTGTGCTATTACTTTAGATAAATTCTATTCTTTCTCTCCTTTTACAAGGTGTTAAAAGTGTCAGATCTTGCTTTTTAGATTTAAAGAGCTACATGAAACAAACAAGCAACTAACCAAACAGAAGAGCCCTATACACTTCCAGCTGGACTTCCAGCTGGACTGCATTCTTTGTTATGTATTTGTAAAGACTGAAATAATGACATACCTTCCAAACACAAGCCTGTACATATTAATTTATGACTAGTCTTAACTGTCATTATATAATATAGTTGTTTTGCCCACAGAGTATAGGTAGCTGAAATTCTTTGCATATCTGGGAATAGAGGAAGTTTAACAGAAACAAAGTCTATTTTAAGAAAAAGTATTTTAAGAAGCACGTACCAGAAACTTTCCAACCTAGTTGCCCTGAGTAAATGATCCAGTAAACACTCTGAGTATTCTTACTTCAAATGGGTAATTAGCCCATAAACCATTTCTTTAAACAGAGTAGTATTACCCGGCAAGATGATGACAATGTTCAATTATTGCATTACATTTTATTTCCCTCAAGCATAGTAACTAATAGGTATTAGGACATTGAGAACAGGATAGAAAACTAATGATAATTAAAGATGTGCATACATATTCCAAATATAAGGAACTGCAATTTGGATTTGCATCAAGAATAAACAATGTGTGATTAATCTTATATTTATATTTATTTATTTATTCTAAGTAAAAGTTATGAATTCCATACAGGTTTTGCACCTATGTGTTAAGTATAGTACTTCTGTTCAACCATCAAGTGCTGGAGAGCCTTAGTTTTTCTTATTTCATTAATTATGTCTCTTTAAATCAATGCTTGTGAAATTATTTGAAGAGCATTTTTTTTGGCATATCCTTACATTCAGTCTGAATCATGGAATCATAGTATGATTTTAGAGAGTGACTTTACAATATGATCTGGAAATAAACAATGAAAAGTCATAATTCTCATAAAATTAAAGGATCACAGGCAAGTCATAAATGCCTTCAGGAAGTGCCTCCTGCTTAAAGCAGGGGCAGATCTGACATTCGTGCAAATGAAAAAAAAAATGAAAACCTCCAAGGACAGAGAACATCCCAACATGCTATATGACTGTAATAAAGGAACATCTCTTGTGAAGGCTTGCATGAAGCAGTTTTAGTTTCCTGTTAGTATTGTCATCTTAAACAAAACAAAACAAAACAAAACAAAACAAACAAAACAAAAAAAAACTTGTAAGCATCCTCACCCATGTCCTCACACATTTTAAAAATCAGCATTATAAACTACATCATTATGAGCTGCGGAATCCAGGAGAATGCTCAAAGAATAAGTATGTATATATGCATCTTACTCCTGTTAAAAGTAAAAAGTAAAAATAAAAATCTTCGTTACCGATTAGATCCTGACTTTGGTTGTTGAGCATGAACTACAAGACATTCAGATTCATTAACAGAGATATGAGTAAAGTCACTTAATTGATTCAGAAATGGAAAAAGTAGAAAAAAAAAATCTTGAGGGCACTTCTAAAAGTGCTTATAGTTGCCTTCCTAACATACTGATACTAGCAGCCAAAGAACACTCACAAGTAATCAACTAAATGAGAAGAAGCACAGTCTGAATATATTTTTAGATTCATGTATAAATTCCTATCACTAACAGACTAGAGAATGAGAAACTAAAAGCAAACACCTTCCCCCCATCCACCTTCTTCCACCTTCTCTCCCTAAGCAGTACACGGAAACAGGGAATGGGGCAGCAGTCAGTCCCTAACGCTTCATTTCTGCCGCTCCTTCATGGTCACTCTCTGTGCCTGCTCCAATGTGGCGTCCCTCCCGTGGGATGCCCTCATTCCTGAACTGATCCTATGTGGGCAGCACCTCTTCAAGAACTGCTCCAATATGGGTCCATATCACGGGGTCCATCTGTTAGGAGGAAACTGCTCCAACCTGGGTCTCCACGGGTGACAGCTCCTGACAGATCACCTGCTCCCGCACGGCCTGCAGCTCTGGCCCAGGGCCTGCTCCTGTGAGGGCTCTCCACAGGGCACAGCCTCCTCCAGGCCACATCCACCTGCTCCACTGTGGGCTCCTCTACAGGCTGCAGGGTGGAGATCTGCTCCCTGTGGGACCCATGGGCTGCAGGGGGACAGCCTGCTCCGCCAGGGGCCTCTCCACAGGCCGCAGGGGAACTTCTGCTCTGGTACCTGGAATACCTCCTTACCTCCTTCTTCACTGACCTTGGAGTCTGCAGAGGAGTCTGTTTCTCTCTCCTCTCTCCCAGCTACTGTTACACAGAAGTTTATTCTCTTTCTTAAATCTACTCTTACAGGGGCCCAAACAGCATAATTTATTGGCCCAGCTCTGGCCAGCAGCAGGCCCCTTTTGGAGCCAGCTGGAACTGTCTCTGATCTGACACTGGGCAGCTTCTGCACTCCTCACGGAGGCCACCCATGCAGCTCCCTGTTACCAGAACCTTGCCATATAAACCCAATACACTGAGGTTATAGTTTAGGCTACATTAGGGATAAGCAAATCCTTTTACAACTGAGACTTATAACAAGAGGAATATAAACAGCAACTGGAACTCAAAACTTGTACTATACTGAAGATTTTTTGGGGAAAAAAAAATAAATCTTATAGCTCAATCTGCAGAAGTCAGGGTAAAGCAAGGAGGAAAGAAACGTGGTTTAGCAAAAGTTACCAATTCAAACTCTTCTATTCAAATATATTCAAATTCTTCTATTCAAACTGATAAAGCATTATCAGCTAAATTAATACATATATTAAATACATGAGCATCCTAAGATATGTCATGTGGCTAAAGAGGGACTTTTTTACAAATTTCCATTCTATTTAGAGGTTTCTATTTTAATCTATTTATTTATTTATTTTATTAACAATTGTGATTCTGGAGAATAGCAATTGTTTTGAGGTCATTTTTTTCAGAAACCACTAAAAAACAAAACAAAACAAAACAACAACAACAAAAGTACTTCCTAAATACTCACTAAATCAAAGGAAGAATTCATTTTTAAGGCAATTTGTATACATGTGCAATGAGGCTCAGATTGTGTGGCAATATTAGATTGTGTGGCGATCCAGCAGCACCAATCTGATGTGTTTTGCTTGATCAGTACAGAGACATGCAAAATACTTTTAAGTATATGTGAAATTTACTGTGCAGTAGCAGCAGTAATTCCTTCAACAAGGTTTGTTATGTACTTCCCAGAACTTGCCTCCTGCAAGCAGCATTTTGTTTTTTTTTTTTTCTGTTACCTTGTTTGGGTGAACAATTTAGGAATCAAAATAGCACTAAGTCTATATTTGGATGAAATTTCAAACTTTGTGTTTTGAAGTCAGGAGAGGAAAAGGTAGATTTTTCTATTTTTTTCCCAGTGCAATTCTGTGGGAATGACATATTTCCCTCAAGGCCTGGGAATCTTTATGTAATAGTTCCTTTTTCTTCAATGGATATTTTAATTTTAGCTTCTCTAAAATTCATATAGTTTCTATGTCCAAAATAATTTGATTCTGAATTTAATATTGTTTCTCTTTTGTACCCGAAGAATTTGAAATAAATAAATAGTTTCCTTGGCTTTCAACAACTGTGTCTCCTCTTAAAAATCCAAATACCTTCAGATCTCACTTCACTGAAAGACAAAAGGTTCCTACAGGTTAAGTCTACTATTGAAAACAATTAATTTAACTGTTCTGAATGGAATATAGGACAATAAACACAAAGCAGAAGAAAAGTCCAGTGAATCTTCAGTTTCAGGAGTCTTTTTTGTCACTTTTAATAAATATATTTATTTTCAATATATTGCAAAGAAATTTTGAACGAAAAAAAAAATGTATTATCCATATTAAGTTCTTTATGAATTAAAATAAGAACAAAATAGTTTTTTGTTTTTTTTTTGTGTTTTTTTTTTTTGTTTTTGTATATAAACATTTTAAAAAGCAAAATCTCTTCTAGAATACAATACCTTTGAATAATATGGAAATTGCTGTTACCTATATTAGTTGGTTAGCGTATTGAAAATCGTAGCAGAGTTTAACTTCAGACTTCATTTGCATTCTTCTTTAGAGACCAAAAATACTTTTCTGGGTCTTGTGTACATATATGTATGCAAATACATGTTAATATGTATGCAAATACACATTAATAAGCATATGTAAACATAAAGTCTTTTTTAAACAAATCGTTGTTTTAAGTTAAATGTTTTCAGCCTTGTCAATGAGCTCCTGCAACACAGTCATTAAACTGGAGATAAGGTTTCTTTCATCCTCATCCTCATAAAGGCTCCAGATGCTTTAGAATCTGTGTTCTTGGGAACCCTTTCCAAAAGAAAAGTGTGGAAGGGAAATAAACTAAGTTTTGTCATTCTCCCCAGTGCCATTACAGCATTTTACTAAATATTACTTAAATGCAAGATGCGTAAGCAGGTACCAGATTACAGAAATCACATTACTGAGTCAATGCCCTTGACAAATGAGTGTAACACAGTAATGCTCCATGTTGTTTATTTCTCTTCTTTGTCCTATTAAATGCTGGATCCATTCTAGTGGTTATTTCAATTACTAATTTACTGGCACCATTCTAAAGAGTTTGATAGTCTTTTAGAGCAGTTTCCTGGGAAATGTGAACTATGTGTTTAAATTTCCTTAAGATGCAAGGAGCAGGGGAAAGAACATTAACAATAAACTGTTTACTCTAAAGTACCATTGTTCCTCTGAACTGAACTCAGTGTTGCCTCTAAGTACTGAGCATAGTGTGCAAGTATGGTGGACTGGTACTCCTATGGAACAAGCTAGAATTTAAATGTCTCATTGTCACTGAAGGCACACAAGTTCATTACATAAAATCACAGAATCTTAGAATCATAGAATATTTAAGGTTGGAAAAGACCTCCAATATCATCTGGTACAACCATACCCCTACCACCAATATCACCCACTAGACCATGTCACTAAGCACCAGGTACAACCTTTCCTTGAACACCCCCAAGGACAGCGATGCCACCACTTCCCTGGGCAACTCGTTCCAATGCCTGACTACTCTTTCTGAGAAGAAATTTCTCCTAATTCCCAATCTGAACCTTCCCTGGTGCAACTTGAGGCCATTCCCTCTAGTCCTGTCACTAGTTATCTGCAAGAAGAGTCCAACCCCCAGCTCCCCACAACTTCCTTTCAGGTAGCTGTAGAGAGCAAGAAGGTCTGTGCTGAGCCTCCTCTTCTCCAGACTAAACAACCCCAGTTCCCTCAGTTGTTCCTCATGGGACTTGTGTTCCAGGCTCTTCACCAGCTTTGTAGCCCTTCTCTGGACATATTCCACAGCCTCAATGTCCTTCTTGTAGTGGGGGATCCAAAACTGAACACAGTACTCGAGGCGTGGCCTCACCTGAGCTGCGTACAGGGGGTCTATCATCTCCCTAATCCTGCTGGTTATACCATTTCTGGTACAAGCTAGGATGCCTTTGGCACACTGCCAGCTCACATTCAGGCAAGCATCAACCAACTCACCTAGATCCTTTTCCTCTGCACAGCTTTCCAGCCCCTCTCCCCCAAGCCTATAGCATTGCATGGGGTTGTTGTAACCAAAGTGCAGGTCTTAGCCATACTGAACCTCATGCCATTGGGCTTTGCCCATTGACCCAACTTGTCATGCAAGCTTTGACTAATACTCCCAGATCCTTTTCTTAGGGTCTTTTCTTTCATCTTGGTATAATTTCTTCAGCCAGCAATGTGGGGTTAAAATTCCAAATTCAGAAGCACATCCATCACATAGATTGTACAGAATATTAAAAGTCTGAGACCTATTTTTTTTAATTGCATCCAATTTTTTCACAAATCCTTTTTGCCTTTGCAATGACTTTTGAAAGATGCACTTAAAGCAGCTATAAAATAATAATAAAAGGCTCATTTATGCAATCCTCATTGAGACAAAATTCCAGAAAAAGTTTAATGAATGTTCAGCTGAGTAAAAAATAAAACATAATCTTTCATTATGACTTATTTTTTAAATAAGGAAAAATTTTCTAATAATTTGAAGTTGTTTGAAAAAACACATTAGAGATTATAAGGAAACTGAAATTTGCCAGTGGCAAATAATGTCCTTAACTCACTATGACTGCTAGCTGTGTTGTAAAGATCTGTGGTTTCTATACTAACAGTCAGGTCTGTGATTAAAGGAGATCAAAGGGAGAGAAAACTACTAGAAAAGCTCTGTGCAACTTTACTAGCAGACAGTTATGTTCTGACACTTTTATTCTATTTATTTATTCATTTATTTGGTATTGCTATAATGCTGCATTTATTTCCCTGGGGGGAAAAATATATATATATATTTAGCATTTAAGAGACTATAAAATAATACAGTGAGAACAATCTATCACTGGATTAACCTATCCATGGACATAGCAGAATTCACACCACTAGTTTTCAAGATGTGATTTGACAGGATGCAAGATAAATCTCATCTAGGATCCCTTTTTCCATGAAATGTTAGATCTAATGATCTTACAAGGTCCCTTCCAATCTTTAATGCTTTAAATGCTCTTTAATTCTACAATTCTATGATTCTATTCATTTTAGTTCTTCAGTAGGCATTGAAGAATTTCAGAGGTGACTGATGAGCACAAATTGAGCCAAGAGCTGTGTATTGTCCAATGGTAAATGTAATCATTACATTTCAGTAGCAAGTCTGAGTGCAACACTGGTAGCTTTTGATGACTCCCCACCCTCCCCCCAAAAAAAAAAAAAAAAAGGAAAGGAAAAAAAAAAAAAAAAGAAATAGAAAGAATCCTCAGAATATATGATTCTTGGGCTACCTCACTGTAATTATCTGAAAAGCCAAAATAAATAAATAAATAAATAAGATTAATATGTATGCTGAAACATAGCATGCTTGTGACAAGTCAAAATGCAAGGTCGGTAG
Source organism: Netta rufina (assembly GCF_964035555.1). Taxonomy (NCBI): domain Eukaryota; kingdom Metazoa; phylum Chordata; class Aves; order Anseriformes; family Anatidae; genus Netta; species Netta rufina. The sequence goes on along the minus strand of NC_140123.1, from coordinate 47,143,567 downwards.
ATCCAGAGTTCAAATATCTGACTAATTTAGTTTTATTTTATACTTATATGCTAGGCTTTGACCCCCCCCCCCATCATACGTAACAACAACAATTAATGATTTATAACCAAGGGAAAGGAGTTTTATATGATCAGGATAGTTGATGCACTTCTTCACAGTTATCTGCCAGAAAAACATACATTTCTTCGTGATGGGTTGTACTATGTCTGCCTAGAACAGAGTTAACTTCCTTCACAGAAGCCTGCATGGTGCCGTGCTTTACATTTGTAGCTAAAACAGTTTGTAACATTTTTGGCTCTTGTTGTGCACTTGTACAGTGCCAAAGCTTTTTATCCAAACCCCGCCTGTGACTGTAGGCTGGGGGTGGCAAGAAGTTAGGAGGTGACATAGCTGGGATAGCTGATCCCAAGTGACCAAAGAGATATTCTGTGGTATATGATGTTCATGTTCAGAAATAAAACCTTGGGTAAAGGAGGAGAAAGGTGTGATTTTTTTTTTTTTTAATTATTTTATTTTTTTGAGGGTTATGGTGTTTATCTTCCCAAGTGACCATTATACATAGTTTGCAGGAAGTGACTGCAGATAAGAAGTAGTGAATTAATCCTGTTTGGTTTATGTGCACAGCTTCTGCTACTTTCTTATTAAACCGTCTTGATCTTGATACACTGGTCTTTTTGCCTTCTTTTTACATTCTTCCCATCCCATGGGACAGGGGAGACAATGAGAGGTAGAGTAGGTGTTTAGTTGATGGCCAGAGTCAACCAACCACATAGACAAAGACTGAAACTTGGGAGAACAGACGGACCTAACAATCCGGACATTCACAATTTTATTATCATTATTATCATTATTATTATTATTATTATTATTATTATTATTATTATTATTATTATTATTATTATTATTATTATTATTATTATAGTAGTAGTAGTAATAATAATTTAATAATAATAATAATAATAATAACAATAACAATAACAATAATAATAATAATAATAATAATAAATTGATTTTATTTCCCTTTGATTTAGTCCAGGATCATATTGTCTATATTTACTATTTAGAAAATTAAAAAGACTTATGACTTTAATGTATTCATAGCTACCACTATACTTCCTCTTTGGTATAATCCTGCCTACTAAAATAACTCTTTTTTTACCCCTATGAATATTCAGAACCAAATATTCATTGTGGACTACTGTGCTGTAAAGCTTTTTGCATGTATGTTGTAGAAATGTTATATTGTACTAGAGAGTGAACAGATATATGTCACAGCATATGACAGCATCCAGATGGCTTCTGGTTTGTAGTCCTGGTTTTCCTTCCAGTGGTCAGGCACTGGAACAGGCTCCCCAGGTCATGACAGTGAGCCTGCTAGAGTTCAATAAAAATTTGGACAACTCTGTCAGATAATTCGATTTTTGGGTGATCCTATGTGGAGCCAGGAGTTGGGTGGCTAATGATCTCCGTGGGCCCCTTCCAAATCTGGATATTCAATGCTAATGTGCTTCTGGATCCCACTCAAAGAGTAATGAAATATGGCTGAGATACAGCACTAAGCCTGGTTTAAAACACCTCTGGAATTTCAATTTTATCAGTAGCTTCAGAGACTAGATTTTCCCTGAACAACTCTGTGAAAAAAGAAAGACATTATGTGCAAGGTGACAATTTCCTGACATGCTCACCACTATATGTAGGGTATTAACCTAGAGAATGAACAATCCTGGAAATTTCGGCTCTTTCACTAAAAGAGCAAGAACAAGTCTGCTCATCTTTAGGTCACTGTGTAACTGCTTTCTGCTTCATTAAAGACTCTCTGTGGATTGGAAGATTTAAGTCAATTTGTGGAGTTTGCTTCAGTGCAAAGAAAACTTATTCTATAATTACAGCTTTTACCAGATGTCTTGGTTTTCTTACATACATTTTAAGAGGTAGATTGTTATTTGTATGAAAGATATATCTCAAGGTTAGCTTCATATGTGGATTCGGGGGGTGACAATCATTTATTTCCTATGTAGCTATATATACAGGGTCTTAAACATCTAAGTTATGATCAAAAAGATGCTTTACCAGAAAACTGCCAAGGTCTAGAACACAAGATATAAACAGTTCAATTAATTTAAAAATATTCCTAACAGTATTTTTGTAAATTAATGGATCTGGAATGTTTAGGTTTATGGTATATTTTTTATTATTCTTTTACTATTCTGTTACAATAGCCATGGACAAAATTTAACATCCTGGGAAAACTTGCCTTTTAGTAAAACCTGTTTCAAATGCTCTTCTCTAGTACCATCAGCCTTAAAGTTAGAGGAATAGATGACATACATTATATTGTTCAGCTCCAGGGACGAAAGAATAGCTTTGTATTAAGTAATTTCAGCTTTTACTAAAGTGCATGGCATACTCCCCAAAATATATGAGGAAGAAAAAGCTAAAGAATAGATATTTTGATAAGAATAGAAAACAAATAAAACAACCAAAAAAAAAAAAAAAAGAAAAAAAAGAAAGAGAGAGAGAGAGAGAGAGTGGGTGGGAGGATTATATACAAGTATTCTCCTAGGATAGGTACAGGTAACAGGACAAGCAGTGGGAGGAGTATCAGGGAAATGGTTGGAATAGTGATGCATGAATTTGATTCATGGATGTAAAAGCTAGGAAATATTCACTAGGCTATAACTCTATCTCAAGGTTTCAGTGGATTTAGAGCATTATAATTCACAAAGCCTGCTGTTTGTTTCTGCTATAACACTTATTCTTTTTAATTATCTTTTTTTCCTATTAATGATGGAACAGCTGCTTGCATACTTTACTTTCAATAAAGAGTAAGTTCTGTATTATTCATGCTTATCCCTGTGCATAATTAATTTTTTTAATGTCCAGGCCCCATGTTGCTGAACGTATCAATTAATTAGTCAAGTTATCATTAAAAGGGAACTTCTGGCTATGGTTGTTTGTCATCATTATGCATGACAGTGGAAACAGTAACACTTCTACTGAAGTGCTTGGTATGTTGCTCAGTTTGCACCTGAACAGAATTAGAAACCACGAGAACCTGAATTAGAAAACACACTCTTGCGACTTCTGAGTAATGAAAAAGATGTTTGCCAGCAGTCTTCATTAAATTCAGCAGCAGAAATGGAGTAAAACTTCTGGTCATTAATTTGATAAATCAGAAAAAAAAAAAAAAAAAGTAATAATTGTGTAAGTGTAATAATCTATGTGTCTGAGAATTATATGTCCTCTGAAGAGGACATATATAATATTCTAAAGAGGACATGTATAATATTCTAAAGACCATAAAGTGAGAGTTTTACATTTAAGACATATTTGAAAAACAAACAAACAAACAAACAAACAAAACCAAGCAGTTTAAAAGTATGGAAATTCTTTAATAATATAAATTATTCAATATATTTTCATCAACTATTTCAGATAGTAGAAATGGTATCTGATTTAGATTTTGTTGCTATCCTGCAAGTTGGACATTTTGTTATATAAAGCCAGTTCTGAATACAGTAACAGTTCATTAATGATTCTAATAACTGAAAAGTAATACTTTTCATGAAAATGAGAACTGTCTTGAGATAGTAGCATATACTTTTTGCCAGGAGAAGTTAATCTCTTAAGAAGCTAACATGCAACAGAGTTAAATGTGAAAGAAAACACAACGCTAGATGTGAATAGATAAACATTAAACAGATAAACTTGAACAGGTAAACATTTCAATTGTTTTCAAGTAAATAGTCTTCATGCACACACTAAAGAAATTTTAAGAGATACTGGCCATCTACAAGGGCAGCTGAAAAGACACCAAAAGTTTAATTATAAAAGAGATTGTATAAGGAAAATCTAGTACTTTTAAAAGATGTCTGTGGATATTAACACTAAGCTATATCTTGGGCACCACAGTTGACTCTAGAATTGTTTCAGTTGGATATACTGAACGAAAGCATTTTTTAGTTGCCTTCTTGAAAATGTCGTGCAGGAAAGAATGAAATATTTCTTGCAAGGGAACTAATGCCTAAGGAAGCACTCCCATAAATGGAAAATTTGTTTTATTTTCTTTGTTCTGATATTGATTTATGCATTTTATATCAAATACAAATCATCATTTTGAGGAGGCCCTTAAACATGTCTCTCTCTCTTTTTTTTTTTTTTTTTTTTGTTTGTTTGTTGGTTTGTATAACACATTAATATCTTAAATACAAATATTTGCATTTTTCCTTTTTTCCCTCTCTCAATAAACTGTTGCGTATTTAATTTAAATGGAATTATATCATCAGTAGAACATTTTTATAGAAGAAATTAAAGTCTATGCTTCATGAGCATGGTGGTTCTTCACATACTTGTATCAAAAATAACTTATTAGTAACATTTTCTCAAATCCTTTCTTAAAGATAACTTCAAGTCTTACAAGCCATTCATTCAAATATTTCCCACCTCTGTCACTGTCATCTAAGCAGTTCTTGGCATGTCAAGAAACACATGTTATGGAAACTTATAGGTGTTTATGGTAACTTATAGGTGTTTATGAAAATTTTCTTTAATCAAGCACTATGCTGCACTTCAGAGCAATTAGGATTTAAAATTTTCATATTATTTTCAAAAAATATGAAGAATGGTTTATTGCTTCAGAACCAAAGTCAGTCTATCCCAAGATTTTTTTCTTTTTTCCTAAAAGTGATGATAAGTAAACACTCATTTATGGTGAGTAACCATGGGTACTTTCCTGGCCTTTTAGTTTTTGTTTTTTTTTTAGCTCTGGAAATTTCCTGAATCTGATATCTGAAGTCTATTCAGTTACTCTTAACGGATCTTTCTTATAAATACTTTCTCAGTGTCCCTTTGCTTCTGCAAAATTTTGTCAGTAATCTCCTTTTGCAGATTGGTTGGTGTCAAAGACAGATCTTTTTGTGAGGAGATATATTGATCTGCTTATTCTAAATCTTCCTACTCATATTTAAATTCATGGTCTCTGTTTGTTTTTTTGGAACAGATAGTGAAGGGTTGATCACCATTCATGTCACACATAATTTGATAGACTTTGATCATATCCCATTTAATTTATCTCTTTTTCAAACTTGAGTCCTCCTGTTCAGTGATTCATGAAAACTGTTTTAAAAGACTGTTTTTTGGTTTGTTTTGTTTTTCAATATTCTCCTTTTCTATTATTTTATTTTTGAGATAGTGAAAAACAAAACAAAACAAACAGCAACAACAAAACAAAAACAAAACCTCACCACAAATAACAACTGCACACAATAATGTAGAAAAGCATAGATTTGTTGGGAGCATACTGTTTGTTGTTTCGATGTTGTTTTTTTATTACCCCCCCTTTTTTTTTAGCATTTTATTTATATTCTTTCTGTGTTCTTTTCCCTTCCCTTCCCTTCCCTTCCCTTCCCTTCCCTTCCCTTCCCTTCCCTTCCCTTCCCTTCCCTTCCCTTCCCTTCCCTTCCCTTCCCTTCCCTTCCCTTCCCTTCCCTTCCCTTCCCTTCCCTTCCCTTCCCTTCCCTTCCCTTCCCTTCCCTGAAAGCTTTTCCTTTGCTTTAAAAAGCACCGGTCTTTTAGAAAATGAAGAGAAACTACAGAGAAAGTCACTCCACTAAATGTGTGAATAGCTGTCAAAACTGTTGCCAGTATTTAATCAGAGAACTGAATTAAACATGACTTTTTCAACAGAATCTCATCTCATAAGTGACAGTTAATACAAATAACCTATTCCTTGTAAGTGTCTCTCCCCCCCCCAAAAAAAAAAAAAAAAAAAAAAAAGTTGATTTAGTTGATTTATTATCTGACTAGGAACTTAAGGGACTTAAAATGTGGGTTTCTGAGTGGGAGCTAATTACATATTTTTCCTTCTATGTTAGATTAGATGTCAGTCAAATATTAGTTGCATAGTATGCAGAAATATAGTTTAAACACAACTGAAAAATGCAACACCATTTCTGAAATGAGTTCAAGCAACACCTGAGTCTTCTTTGATTGATGCCAAATGAAAGTACATGTCAGTCATAAAACAAAAACAGCAGGAATGCTCATCAAGTCTGTTAGGTTTCAAAGACTAACAGGGATCCCATGCTGGTTGATGAGACTGAAAAAGTTGTGCTAAAATGATTTATGATCTTCTTCTGTACAACAACAACAAATTGTTATTTTATACTTATAACAAAATGTATAAGGTCTTTGTATAAATACGTAAGCGGAGAAATTCTCCATATCAAATACTGGACTTGTGAGTTACTAAAGTGTGTTTGATGGATCCTGATATGTGTCTGTGAGGAAAAAATGAGTTTCCTAATGTATATAAAAATTATGGTTAAACATTGCCTTTATGAACTTCAGATTTGTTAGAAAATAATTTTCACTCCCATGTAAAATCAGATGTCAGATCTCAACTGCAGGGAAAATAAAGGAGCATAATAAAGGCTGTAATGCCAGGAACGTAGCAAAGTCACTTACCACACAGATATGATGAAAGTGCATTATAATTTCCACTATGAGCAATTCTATGAATCTTTAATTTCCTGTACTATCTCAGGGCCAGTTCTGTTAATGCTTTATCATGAGAAAAGTCCTAGAGTTCAATGAGATTACTCACAAGTGTGAGGCGAAAGACAAGCCTGGTACAATTTATAAGATCAAGCTACACATGCTAAATATTCAGCTTTCAAGTTCTTTTAATCATGTACATATATTTTTTCTTCCCTTTCTTGTTAAAAATAAAATAAAGTTACAACTTGAAAAAATGCCATGACAAAGCTTATCCATTAATTCAAACACTTACCTGTTGAATATATATATATATACATATGTGCATATTTGAAAAGTAATATAAAAGAAATCATTGGTTTCTACAGGACTTACAAATAATCAATTTAATTTCAAATTAAAAATCTAAGTCACTGAAGAAAACAATAAAATTTTTCAATCAATTACTTAAAATTAGCTGTTAAAAATAATATATTAAGTTATTTATATGTAAATTTTAAAAGAGTAGTTCATTGGGTCTTATTTTTCAGTAAATGTGGAGCTTTTATTAAGCATTCTGAATTTTATGATGGTTCAGCCAAAAAAATGCAAGTGCCTGAAAATTGCATTATTATTTTAAGAAATTGACTTTCCAAATATGATTAACTGCTTTTTGTTTGTTTGTTTGTTTGTTTGTTTTTTGGTGTTTTTACTTTTGATTTTGCATTAGATTCTAAAATATTTACCAAATGTAGCATGTTTTTCTTAAAAACTGATTTTTTATTTATTTTTTTTTTTATATGAAAATATAGCATTCTAATTACAAGGAGTAGATAACGTGCATTATTATCTTAATATAGTTGTACATCTAACACTAGCTCAGAGGTGACACTGAGGGACACAGTACTTCATAAAGCAATAAAGAAAAAATGAAAATAATGAAATTCCAATCTAGGTAATTATACTGCTATATGATAGAGCATTTTAATTGTTTGGTTTTGTTTTGTTCCTCTTTATTTACTTACCTTAGTTAGGAGATAGGTTTATTAGACTTACAAAAAATAGTCATCAGTCCTAGATAACAAAGTATGTTTTTACTTTCCTACCAAGTAGTTTCTCTTTCATACAGACTCTAATTTGTTTCAATTTATGACAAAATTTTTCATGGAATAGGGAGAAAAGTGATTGGCGTGTTCCACAGTGAAGTCTGGAAAAAACTTTTGTGCCTCAGAATTGAGCATATAAACTTCTGTTAACTGCAATTAAATCAGAATTTCATGTTATGAATCTCTCTAATAAGAAACTAATAAATATAAATGCAAAATATATCAAACTGGGTAGCACTAAATATTTTATTTGGTTTATTTATTTATTTATCTAATCTGAGGAACAATGCCTCATGTTATAAAGTCATTTACTCATTGTGAACAGGGTTACTTTAATGTTTCACTCTATTTTAATGTTAAGAGTGGTGATCAATTGGCTCTCTTTGCTGAAGGAGATGCCATTATCCACAGTGTACTGTTACTCACTCCTTAAATTTAAAACAAATACATATATATATAATTATAATATTCTGTAGTTTAGAAATTCATCTGAGAATAATTAAAGTCATATTTCTGCAGTTAATAGATACAAATGGATGCTGTTCACAACCCACATCAGCTGCCTTTTTTTTTTTTTTTTAATTTAAAATTCAGTGTGGAAACTGACTTTACATCAAAAGTAATTTCAAATGAATTAGGATTATATCAAAGACAGTCATCTTTTTCCCTTTGCTCTGGGGATTTGCAAGTCTATGAACTATTTCTGCTTAAGGCATTTGGAAAGTTAATCGTTGACTGCAGACTCATGCAGAGATTGTTCTCATTAAGATTTCAAACTCTTCTGCTTTGGTTATAATAGGTCAACATTCTTTCAAAAATTCTGATTTATAGCTAAGTAAGTGGAGATTAAGAACTAAATTTTAGCTAAATAATGGACTGTCGTGCCAAACATGAGAAGGCTATATACTTATTTCAAATATTTTGTGTCACTATTTTGTTGAAGAATCTTGTAATCCATCTGTCCTGGTTTCATCTGAGATAGAGTTAGTTTTCTTCCTAGTAGCCTGCTGCTATGTTTTGGATTTAAGATAAGAATAATGCTGATTACAGACTGATGTTTTAGTTCTGGCAGAGCAGTGCTAACACTAAGTGAAGGACTTCTCAGCTTCTCATACTGCTCTGCCAGTGAGGAGGCTGGGGGTGCAAAAGGATCTGGGAGGGAACAGAACGAGGATAACTGACCCAAACTAGCCAAAGAGATATTCTATACCATATGGCAGCATACTGAACAATAAAGCTGGAGGTCTGCTGTTCAGGGTCTGGATGGGCATTGTGCATCACTTGCTTTGAATATTCTTTTATCATAATATTAATATCCCTTTGGTTTCTGTCCTACTAAACTACTAAACTGTCTTTATCTCAACCCATGAGATTTAACTTTTTTTTTTTTTTTTTTTTTCACTATTCTCTCCTCCATCCAAATGTGGGGAGGGGTGGGAGTGAGCAAACAGTTGTGTGGTGTTTACCTGCTTGCTGGGTTAAACAACACCATCACCACTTAAAGAAACTAATACATTCTCATCAGAACAACCTGATTTTCTCTATTACAGAATATTTTAAGAAATGAGACGTGATACTCATGTATTACTCTATTAGATTTACAGTAGATTAAAAAAAAAAAAAAAAAAAAAAAAAGAGCCCTTTTTTTTTATATATATATTCCTCTCAGTTTTAATGTGCATCATTCTTTATACATTAAACTCTCATTCTATTTGTATTTGTGATTCTTATTACTCATGGCATGTTTTCACTTGGTACATAACAAAGAGTTAAGTAGTTTGGAGTCTTCCAGACAGCTGAATTTATTTACTAAAAAGAGAGAGAGAAAAAGCAAACAACAACAACAAAAAAAAGGCAAAATATTTAATTTAAAATTGGTCTTCCTAAAGCAGTATCTGAAGGCCTGTGAGATCAAGACAGTGCTTTGATTGATCAGTGTGCTACAAATCTAATCACCCTGTTTCTGTTGGCTAAAATACTGACTTTCATTCAAAGGGAATATCAATAGAAATTGCAGCAATGTTTATAACAGTTGGAAGCTTAAAAAAAAATATATGATTATGCTAAAGGAAGAACTGTTTAACATACCAAGAAAAAAATCAAAATGCCTCCTTCTCTTCTGCACAATGAGCTTCAAATTATGACCAGTTACAATTCTGCTTTGGCTGAATTCTATTTTATGTTGCACCTATAGAGGAAAGAAATAATGGACGATTAAGAGAACAGATAGTGATATTGCATATATATACATATTATCATTGTTACTTTATTAAACACCATTATTGTTCCCTCTTATTTACTAAAAGTTAAGTAGGTCTGTAAATTCTTATTCTGGCTTCTTTCACAGCAAAGAGAAATAAGAGTGAGGAAACTGTGTACACATTCTACTTTTTTTCTCATAAGGGTGATGGAGAAATAATAGAACAGGGATGAATAAATGTGGTCTCATATCAATTAACTGCTACTACCGATAAAATGTATGGCTGAATACACCCTACAGTACCAAAGCTAAGGATATGAAAGCTTGCTACAAAAGACATGGGCAACCAGATGATCAGGCCCAGTCAGCATGGGTTTATGAATGGCAGGTCCTGCTTGACAAACCAGACCTCCTTCTATGACAAAGTGATATGCTTGGTGGATGAGGGAAAGATGTGGTCTACCTTGACTTCAGTAAGGCTTTTGACACTGTTTCCCACAGCATTCTCCTCAAGAATCTGTCTGCTCATGGCTTGGACTGGTGTATGCTTCATTGGGTTAAAAACTGGCTGTGTAGCCGGACCCAAAGAGTCACGGTCAATGGAGTCAAATCCAGTTGGAGGCCTGTCACTAGTGGTGTTCCCCAGGGCTCAGTACTGGGGCCAGTCCTCTTTAATATCTTTCTTGATGATCTGGATGAGGGGATTGAGTGCACCCTCGGTAAGTTTGCAGATGACACCAAGTTAGGTGTGTGTGTGTTGATCTGCTCGAGGGTAGGAAGGCTCTGCAGGAGGATCTGGATAGGCTGCACCGATGGGCTGCGGCTAACTGTATGAAGTTCAACAAGGCCAAGTGCTGGGTCCTGCACCTGGGGCGCAATAACCCCAAGCAGAGCTACAGGCTGGGAGATGAGTGGTTAGAAAGCTGCCTGGCAGAGAAGGACCTGGGAGTATTGGTTGATAGTCAGCTGAATATGAGCCAGCAGTGTGCTCAGGTGGCCAAGAAGACCAATGGCATCCTGGCTTGTATCAGAAACAGCATGGCCAGCACGTCTAGGGAAGTGATCGTCCCCCTGTACTCAGCTCTGGTGAGGCCGCACCTCAAGTACGGCATTCAGTTTTGGGCTCCTTGTTACAAGGACATCGAGGTGCTTGAGCGGGTGCAGAGAAGGGCGACTAAGCTGGTGAGGGGCCTGGAGAACAAGTCTTACAAGGAGCAGCTGAGGGAGCTGGGTTTGTTCAGCCTGGAGAAAAGGAGGCTCAGGGACGACTTGTTCACTCTCTATAAGTAAATTAAAGAAGGCTGTAGCGATGTGGGGGTTGGTCTATTCTCCCACGTGCCTGGTGACAGGACGGTGGGGAATGGGCTAAAGTTGTGCCAGGGGTGTTTTAGGTTGGATATTAGGAAGAACTTCTTTTCTGAGAGGGTTGTGAGGCATTGGAATGGGCTGCCCAGGGAAGTGGTGGAGTCACCATCCCTGGAGGTCTTTAAAAGATGTTTAGATGTTGAACTTAGCGATATGGTTTAGTGGAGGACTTGTTAGTGTTAGGTCAGAGGTTGGACTTGATGATCTTGAGGGCTCTTCCAACCTAGACAATTCTGTGATTCTGTGACACTTTGGCAAGTTGGGTGGTGACTACAAGAGAAAAAAAAGAAAAAAATAAAATAAGGAAAAAAAAAATGTTTATGAGAAGTAGCAAATATATAGTTCATGCTACATTATAAAGTGGAATTCACTCTGCACATTCACATGGAAAATTTACATCCCACTTAAGCCCTTTAAAAGGTCAATGTCAATCTGAAATATTCATGAAGCCTGGAAATGTATTTCTATTCATTGTAGGTTTCACTAAGTTTTATACACCCTAATGAATGCATTTAAAGTTATTGGAAAATAATGTTTCTGCTTTTTTATTTGTTTGCTTGCTTGCCTATTTTTGGCTTTGTTTCTTTTCTTTAAATGAACTATTCTGTGCAAAATCTGAATAATGAGAATGTGTAGAGAATCAGATATTGAAGACAGATAATTCATGATCTAATCAAACCTAGAATGAGTAAGAAGGATTCTTAGCAATATTAGTTCTCTTTCTGGTTACTTGAAAAATGATGAGGTAAAAGGCATTCCATGTTTTTACTAAATTTAACTTTAGGTTATTTTCTTTGCACTCAACAACATTAATACCAAATGTTGTGTCTAATGAAAACTGTTCAAAATATTCAGAATTAAACTGCTGTGAAGACAGCTGAAATTGACACATTTAATTCAATAAAAATCTCAGAAAATTTCATGAAATATATAGCAACTAATATGCCATCTGTAACTCTAAAAACAAAACAAAACATATTTTCACCTTTCAATGTGCATATACATCGATTTCAATATTTTAGATAGTCATACAACATTGTAGTGTGATGAGGAAAGGATTTTGAGCTGATTAGTTGCCGCATGTACAGAGATTCTTAACTATAATGGAAAGTATTAGACAAAGAACAGGATAGATTACAGTTTTGGTAAGATATACAGTGACAAGGTGTATGCAAAAGGAGTTTAAATTTCTTTCTGTCAATGCATCTTAATTAAAAATAAATACAGTAAAAATGATTGATCTCAAAATCAATTATTTAAAATAACTAGAGCAGAGTGTTTGATTATTCCAATTATTTTTTTAATGGATTTTTTATTTTTATACATATTTTTCACTTTCCACTGTTTTTTACAATGAATACTTTGTTATTCATTCTTCAAATATTTAGCAGATCGAGAATGTTATTTATTGATATGATCAATTATATTTTATTAATTATACATTATGTGTTTTATTAATTTTCATACAGTTTACTGCATGCATATTGCATTTTATATTTGGTTAAAGGATGTGATTTGGGAGCAGAGAGGAATTTTTGATTGCTATATTCTGTCTGCTACACATGGATCCCTTGAAACCTTACAGGAATTAAAACTTTCCATGTTGCAATTGATCAAATCACTGTAGAAAAAGCTTGTGGAGTTTACAGTAAGAAGGGAGGGAGAGAAAGCAGTGAAAAAGAAAGTTAAAGGGCTATAAAGGAGCATGACACTGGAAAGGATAATGCACTAGAAATGGAGCCGGACATGTAAGACTCAGCAAGAAATGACAAAATGCCATTTGGAGACTGAGCACAGTTTGTTGCTAATTAAAATCTGTGGATTTGCTGCAAAAGTAAAGAATAACTAAACACAGTAGCAGGAGATTTATTTACAGCTTTACAGCTCTTATTTTTTATTTTTTTGTACATATCTGTCATTGACAACAAACTGTCATTAACAAAAATTTGCTGACTTTAAATTTTTTGAACTATTTCTATTTATCATTTTATTATTACTATTACTATTGTTATAAATGGCTCAGTCTTCAAAATAGGACTATAAGCAAAGTTTACAATTTATTAAAGGAACAGAGGTAAACAAACAGCGCTGGGTACGCCGGGAGTCTCTGCTCCACCAAGATGCACACCAGTTACATCAGGCTCATAGTCTTCCTCTCAGGCTTTTTTTCTTGACCTTCCCCTTTGTCCAACTTGGCTGTATGTCAGAGGCTTGTGCAGTGTCCCCTGCAAGCTTTGTCTTCTAGTTGGCCTTCAGCTTTCCCCTTCTTCTTAATCTCCTGGCCAGATATCCAAGACTTGCATAGTGTCCCATGCAATAGTCATAATAGTTAGCAGTTGTTCTGAAAACCCCAAGATATCAGAGACTTCAAGGAAAAGCCTATAAATACATTTCCCTTCAAGCTCTCTATTGACATGAATTGCTAAAACATTCCTCACACTATTATTATTATTATTATTATTATTATTATTATTATTATTATTATTATTAAAGGGGTGGGTTCATTCAAATACAGATTTTTTTTTTTTTTCATGTGTGAAAAGAAACAATATATAACAGATTTATTTGAGAGGAAAATGTGATACATGAACAGGGAACATATGTCTTACAATATGATTTTTGGTGAATCAGGTGGTGAACCAACACTGATAAATAAATTAAAAAAATATATACAGTGGAACCAACTCTAGTGATATTCTACCAGCGTAACAATACAAAAATACTAACTTACTCAGGATAGAAAAATAGTATATAAAAATAGTATAAAAAGTATATAAAAATAGTATATAAAAATGCTGCTGGGACAGTTTTGAAAATGCTAGATTTGAAATGGTAGATTTTGGTCTTGAATATTGCATCGAATTTTTCTCTTGGGTGTAAAAGGTGACTAGATGACAGGATGTGATTCTTCTTCTATTGTTTTGTGTGAGTGGATAATGCAACACAGAGTAAAATAACATTGCCTTTAATATATGCTGTTGAACAGCATATATGCCAAAGTTTGCTTCACTGAAGTTGTCTTGAACCGCAGGAAGTAAAGCCTTCTGACAGTTGTTTATTTATAAGAAGCTAATGTCTAAATCCTCTTTCTTGTTTTCAGTTTATCATCATTGTTTATGCTGAAAGCCATGCAGTTTAGTAGAATGATAAGCCACAGAAGCATATGCCCCTTGACAACGCAGTGTTGCTGATAGAAAACTGAATTGATAAGTATGATTCCCTGGAGAATCCTCAAACACCTGCAGCTCCAGCTGTTTCCTCAGAAAGATAGAGATTATGACGAAATTACTCTGTTTTAGGACAATCTGTCAGAGATATATTGAAAAGTTTTGATTTTGTTTGACCTTTTATGACTTTGTGGTTTCCCTTCTGGTTTCTAGGTATATCATGCAATATGGGCAGTGTAAGATTTTGGAATTTTCATTATTTGGTTTATGTACTATACATATTAATTTCTCAAAGACCACTAGACTGTAGAGGACAGATGTCATTTTTTGAGGCAGAATTGATTCACTATGTTGCACAGAAATATGTTTTGTTCCTATTTTATTCTTTATACTTCTGTTTTCTACTTTGTCTGGAATAAAAGACATTCACAATAAAAGAATTTCTACATTGTCATAGAAAAAAAAATAAAAATAAAAGCAAGCAATAAAGAAAAATTAAAATAGACTAATCCCGTTGTTGTTTTATAACCAAAGGTTTTTTTAGGAAACGATAGGGATTAGACCTAAATGACATAGTTAGCCTGACCAAAATGCTGAAATATGACAGATGGTTTCCTATGGAGTTATAGAAAATCAAATGAAAGATCTTCATTGAAAGTTTCAAAATAAACAATTATTTAACTGTTTGATAGAGAAATTCTGTTTTAAGTTGCTGAGAAAAAAAAAAAAAAAACAAAAAACAAAAAACTGCAAATTTATAGTGTTAGTTTCATCAGCTGAATGAAATTGAAAATGGAAATTTACCAAAATAGATTGCCAAGACATAATAACTTAATCTGAGAGACTTAATCATCTCCAAATTTCTCTTTCTGCCTATAAATCTTTTACTAGATTAAATCCCCTAGTGAATGCAGCAGTAGCAATTTTATCTCCAGGTTATACATGCAAAACAGACACTTTAAATAATGCCTTCCAACAATTTCTATTTTTTTCTTTATCAACTTAATACACCTCTATAAATGTAAGTAGCCTCTTAGGTTTCAAAGCAACATATTTCACAAGAAATCCCACTGAAATAGAGAGAAATTTGAGTGCATTTTATTAATATTGTTCAAAAGGAAATATCCTGACAATAGTTTGTTGTTGTTGTTGTTATGTTTTTTCCTAGATCTTTTATTCTTAATATTTTTCAAATCAATAACTTAATTTTCAAGTGTTATTTCACAAGGAAATTATATAATTGAATAACTTTTTTACATTTTCCATGAAATTGCAGATAAACATAAATAACTTTGCACACACAGTTGTCAAATTTGAGTGCAAGTTGCATGAACACAACTAAAAATCAAAACTCGTAGAAAAATATGTGAGCCTTTTAAACAATACTAGAGAAAAAAATCAATATTAACTACTTAAAATAAAATACCAAAATAAAATATCTTATACAGAATAATAATGTCAAAGAACAAGTATGACCAAGAATTCATCTTTGATCCTATGTTTTGAATGGTATTGTTCTAATTGGGACTGTTCAGCCTAGAAAAGAGTCAGAGGAGGTCTCATCAGGGAAGAGGCAAGGAAGGATGCAATGAACATGGAACCGAGATCAGTTCAGTGTCCTCCATCAAAAGGACAATGGACACAAGTTGAAATACAAGAGGTTCCATCTAAAAACATAAAAACTAGCAAAACCTGAAAAAACTCCACCCAAGTGGAGCAGGATATCACTGTGTGGGTTCCACCCCCAGGGGTTCTGCACCAAGGCAATCCTAGGTAAAGGAGAGAGCCACCAGAACCCATCATTTCTTGAAAGAGCAGCAACGAGGACTGAGCAGGTCCAGAAACAGCAGTGGCTACCCCATGCATAAAAAAGCAGCCCCTAGGGTGTGCAACGACTGGAAACACAGTATATATTTTGAGCAAACAGGGTGTGGTATGTCAGCCATTGCATGGAATGGCAGTTTGTACAACATTTTGCACACAGGGAGTGCACTGTCACTGCCACTTCCAACAGCAGTTGTAATGTGCTCATGCAGAGCTCCAGTCACAGTCTCCACTTGGAAGAAAGCCAAGTCCTCTGCATCCTGTGTGGTCTCTCCAACCACATGAACTGATGCGGCTAGCCAGACAGAACTCTGAATGGAACATGTAGCCCTCTAGGTCTCAGGCTGCAGGATGTGCCTGAATGTTCTATCATTGTCTCATGAAAGCAGTAAGTATACCTGTGGGAGGTATGTACAAGTAGAAGAACTGCTCAGCCTGCTGGCAGAGCTTCAGGAGGAGGTGGGCAGGCTGAGGAGCATCAGGGATTCAGAGGAAGAGATCATCTGGTGGAATCAGAGGTAATTCTTCACTCAGAGTGTGGTGAGGCATTGGACCATGTTGCCCAGAGAGGCTGTGGCCTACCATTCCTGGAGGTGTTCAAGACCAAGTTGGATGAGGCCCTGGGCAACCTGATCTAGTGGGTGGCATCCCTGCACATGGCAGGAGGGGTTGAACTAGGTGATCTTTAACATCCTGTCCACAACTTGAGACATTCTGTGATTCCATGATTCTATGATAAAACTATCAAAAAGTGTCCAAAGGAGGGCTACAAAGATGGTGAAGGGTCTGGAGAAAAGGAAGTATTAGGAGCAGCTTTGTTCAGTCTTAAAGGAGACTGAGGGGAGACCTCATCAAGGCCTACAGCTTCCTCACAATGGGGAGCAGAAGGGACAGGTGCTGATCTCTTCTCTCCAACAACTAGTGACAGGACCCAAGGGAACAGCATGAAGCTGCATCAGGGTAGAGGGGCCAGGCTGGGTATTAGAAGGAGATTCTTCACCGTACAGTCAGTTTTGCACTGGAACAGGCTCCCCAGGGCCGTGGTCATGGAACTAAGTCTGCTTAAGTTTAAGAAGCATTTGGACAACACTTGCAGAAATATAGTTTGATTTTTGGTTGGTCCCATGTATAGCCAGGAATTGGACTTGATGACGCTTGTGGGTCCCTTCCAACTCAGGATATTCTATGACTCTATGATTGGGAACCACTTTTTTACTGTGCAGGTGACTGAGCACTGGCATAGGTTGCCCCAGAGAGGTTATGGAGTCTCCTTCATAGGAGCTCTTCAGAAGCCATCTGGACATGGTCCTGGGCAACCTGTTCTAGGTGACCCTACTTGAGCAGAGAGGTTGGTGTAGTGGGTATACGTGGCAAGGTTTTGGTAGCAGGGGGCTATAGGGGTGGCTTCTGTGAGAGGAATCCAGAAGCTTCCCCATGGTAGGTAAGAGCTGTGCCTCTGGCCAGAGCCAGGCCAATAAACAATATTGTTTGCACCTCTGTAAGAGCATATTTAAGACAGTGAAGAAAAAAAAAAAAAAAAAAAAAAAAAGTGGAACAGCAGCTTGGAGAGACAGAGGAATGAGAAACAGCCTTGCAGGTGCCAAGGCCCTATGCCCTCCCCCCCCCCCCCCCCCCCCCATGTTCTTTTGCTATAGACTGAACACAACCCCCGTTCCCCTGTGCCGCTTGGGGGAGGAGGTGGAAGAGGGTGGATGGAGGCATTTTTTTTTATTTCTTTCCTTTATTTCTCACTTCTCTAGCTTGTTAGTAATAGGCAATAAATCTTACTATCTTCGTATTCTGAGTCTGTTTTGCCCATTACAATAATTGTTGAGCAATCTCCCAATCCTCATCTCAATCCTTGAGCCCTTTGTGCCATATTTTCCCCCTTCCCCTTTGAGGAGGGGGAGTGACAGAGAGCCTGTGGCAGAACTTGTCTGCCCACCTGAGTAAAATCACCACAGTTGGGAAAGATGACATCCAGAGGTCCCTTCCAACATTAACCACTCTGTGATTCTGAAATAGTTAATGACTCTTCTACTTAGATAATCATTGGCAACATTATTTCTGTTCTTATTGCAATGTGACTAGTACATGAGGATTCTGTCTTGATTAGGACTTCTTAGTACTATGGCCATAAAATTAGGCAATAATAGTTATAATGAAAGATATATATTCTGTTACCTTCATTCACACTGACTATTAACTACAGTGGGCTGAAATATTTGAGAAATAAGTGAAGAAAATAAACGATTAGCCATATTTGATTCTTCGCTCTCAAAGCGTTTCTGAATTTAATTTTTATTTTTTTATACTTTCTATTCTTGATTCTGAAAGGTACTACATAAAACATAATTCTATTTGATATTAGACCTTGGCAATACAGGAACACTTTAGAAAATGGAATGAATCATTAGAATTGTAAAGCTAAAGAACATTAGGCCATTCTCTGTAGGCTGTCAGTCAGGTAAAGTGGTCATGGTTCAACACATGATCCCCTTAGAGGGGGGATTTAGTTACAGCAAACTAAGGACACTTGATTTCTGAATGACAATATCCATACAGGAACACTGATATTCTTATCTTGCAAACTTGAGCCAAGTGGTCTTAAATTTTCTGAAAGTTTCCAGGTAGACACATCTTAAAGGATTTACAGAAAATATTTAAGAATTCTTTTGAGTATCATAGAAATATATGAAAGTGCTCAGCTATTTTCTTTAAACTTGCTTTTAAAAAATATGAATATCAGTTGCTTTTAAAAAAAAAAAAACAAAACTCAAATAAGATGTGCATATGGTTGTACACAGTTATAATTACAGTACTTGAATAAACTACTGTTCATAACTAATTCACATGTGACTTTTTTTGTTCAGCTTCTCAGCACGTGTATCCAACACTAATACTCTCAAAAAATGTAGACATATGTCATTTCAGAAACCTCACAATTCACTACTAATTATAGAAACCAAGTCTCTTATTTTGTTCTCACTGATAATTACAAAAGGAATAATGTAGATAATGAAAAGAAATAGAATTAATAAAGTCAATATTAATATACTGCAAATAAAGGAAAGCCCCATGCTGAATGAAATGGTGTAGGTTATTTAATAGACACCTAAGTTTTGGGGTTTAATCTCACTCCTATGTTGACTATTGTTGTTATGTACAGGAATTTAGCATTTTAGATTCCATAAAATTTACAGGACATTTAAATTGGGTTACAGATATGACATAGGACCTGTGGGAGGCCCAAATCCTTTCATAGCTGCGTATAGAACAGTCAAGGTCCCCAGACAGCTACAAATATATGTAGGCCATTAGTCAAATTGAAACAGATCTTCTAATTTCACAGAATCACACAGAATCATAGAATGTTTGAGGTTGGAAAGCACCTCTGGAGACCATCTAATTCAACCTCCCTGCCCTCCCTGCTAAACAGGGTCACCTACAGCATATTACCTAGGATTGTGTCCAGATGGCTTTTCAACATCTCCAGGGAAGCAGACTCTGCAACCTCTATGAGCAACCTGTGCCAGTTCTCTGTCAGCATCAGAGTAAAGAAGTTTTTCCTCATGTTCAGATGGAACTTCCTGTGTTGCAGTTTATACCTGTTGCCTTATCACTGGACACCACTGAGAATAGTCTGTCACTGTCCTCTTGATCCTCCCTTTCCTGTGTATGATCAATCATACACATTGATCATATCCCCCCTGAGACTTCTTTTCTTCAGGCCCACCTCTCTCAGTCTTTCTTCATACGAGAGATTCTCCACTCCCTTAATCATTTTAGTAACCGTTCACTGAACTACATGTAGGAGCTCCAAGTCTCTTTTGTACTGGGAATCCCAGAACTGGACACAGTAGTTTAATCAGATATCTTATTATAATGAGGAATAAATAGGCCATTGTCTCAAACTATAAAACAAAACAGGACATCCAAACGCTATACCAACTGCTTTGGTTCTGTCATTGTTCATTACAGTTTCTTCCTCTACTGGGAAGTCATGAAAGATCAATTCCTGTTTTAAGGAGAAATTTAACTCAAGAAATCTACTGTTTCTTTTGGATTTTTGTCCTGAAAGACTTAATGTAGCTAAAAACAGAAAAATCAAATACCATTGTTCAAGAAAGACACCATGACCCAGGCATAAAAAAACGGCACTGTACATGCTAACAAATACAAAACTGGTCATACAGATTACAAGGCTAACAGCTCACTAGAGCTGTTTCCAGAGAAACTGGAAGGTCTGAGTACACAGAACCCCCATCTCGATGACAGGAGTTTAACATTCTTAAGGGTTGAAGAGAGACAGTGACCATAAGACTCAACACCTAGCATCTTAGGCATTTTTCTTCCCTGAATGAGGTGTATCTTCAAAGCATAAATAGATCCCTGCTCAGCTTAGAGCCACTCTTAGAGGAAAACCAAGTCTCCATGTTCCCTGTCAAAGTGTCTAGTTTCACCAATAACATAAGTTAGAAAACACCCTAATGATGTAGAAAGAAATCCAAAAGTCAAAATAAATAAATAAATAAATAAATAAATAGTGGCAGCTGTGCATTTTATTGTTTCAATAACAATTTTGTACCTTTCATTTTGAACATAGGGATTATTTGAAGCCTTGTATGGTTATGTTTTTCTATGTATTTTATTTTACTCAAAAAAATCTTTTCGACTAACCTGCAGAAGTTGAAAGCGAGAATGTTTATCTTCAAAGAATAAGTGGATGCAGTATGTAACTCATGTAACACATACCATTCTTTGCAGTGATTTGATGAATTTTGTTTTTGCTTCTGAAAGAAAACAGACTTTCTCTTTTAATGCCTTTTATTTTGTTTTATGCTAATCTTCAACAAAGTGCTATTGGAATATAGAGGATTCAGTACAAGTGATCTTTCCTAAAAACAAACAAACAACAACAACAAACACAACAAAAAGCAATTATGTTAAAAAGTCTCAACATCATTATTCTGGTATATACTTTGTGTGCATATATATATATGTGCATATATATATACACACACTTATATATGTGTATATATACATATATATATACACATACGTATATATGTGTATATATATATACACACACTTAGTTCTGGTATTCCTTAGTGTAGCCATTTAGAAGGTTTAACTAAAATAATGAAAAAGAGATGTGTAGTAAATGAGCATAATTATAATATAATATGTTTAGAAAATTCCTATTATTTTCCTTTTGAGTGTTTGCACATCTTGAAATTAAAAACGGAAAAAAAGGATAATACATACAGGCATCGGCAAGTCTGTGCGTTTTGTTTTGTTTTTTCTTTCTTTTTTTAAATTGCTCAGTACAGTGAACAAATGTGAAATGTGAAACCCGCTGGAGGTAGAACACCATTATGACAAGAACATACCTGAAGGTTTGGAATACATAAAGAAGAAAATCTCTCAGATGTACTTCTGTTGATTCCCTAAAAGCAGCCACAGTGACATTTTGTTTGTTTGCTTGTTTATATTTTCAGACAGACTGAAGTTGGAGAGTATTTATTTCTATAGAATTGGTTTAGGCACATGCCTTGAACTGGGTATAGAAGGAAATTACAGCTCATTTGGATTCTTCTGGCTGCATACACTACTGCACCCTATCAGAGAGGAGCTACCTCTCTGTTGTGTACTTGCAACACTGTCAGCCTTGCTACTAACCTTTCCATGTCAACAGAGGTAAATATCGCTTTGGAGGAAACAGCATGACAAGAAAGCGTTTCTCCTCTGTCTCTTACACTGATGTCCCAATCCTTTTGAACTGATGTGGGCAACTCCCACAGTGTGGATGGCCCTTTATCCACATCGTCATTTGCTTGTCCATCAAGTTCTGGATCCTCATAGCTGTTTTGTAGGTGCACATGGGAAGGTGAGGTATGCAGCAGGGGGTGGGTCATCTGCTGTGCCAAACAGGAACCTGCTTCCACTCCCCCGTCTCTTAGATCTCTTCCCTCTGCCTGACAGCCAGGATAGGGGAACATTCATTTCCTGTGCAGCGCCTGTGGCTGACTGAGGAGCCTGCCTCAGGGATGGCAGAGTGCTACCCCACCAGTCAATCTCATTCTCTGACTATTTGATGCCCCTCAACCTGCCCACCTCTTCCCAAAGCTCTGCCACCAGGTGAAGCAGCTATTCAGCCTGGGCACACCTCCCACAGCTGCCATCCTGTAGCTGCTTGAATAGGGCACACCCAGCAACCTGACACCTGGGTGGCAGTATGTTCCCACCAGAACTCTGGGACACTGCACTGGCTGTAGTGAGGCCACAGCCCTCTGACAGGTGGTCACCAGCACTCCCTGGTCAAGCTGGCCAACCTTCAGTGTCCTCCCTGCTCACCCTGCGCATCCTGCTGCACAAACTGTCATGCCACTCCCTGACTGCAGCACTCCTGGCCACACGCACTCCCCAGGAGCTGCCTTTGTAGGACAGAGTGGGCTCTTCCTGGCTCCACCCACTCCTCATCAGCCACCATTGTGAGGGCTGCCAGGTCCTGGTGGTGGCCTTGATGCAGTAAACCCTCTGCCTGCTGCAATCCCCTGCTCAGCTGCAGACTGCATCTGCTCTGGAGCCGATCACCTCGGTGATTCATATCCCTACATTTGAAGCAAAAGCAGGAGTTTAGATTATGTTTGTGTACATGTTTTCCTACTTTCCAATCCTTCATTTATCTGACAAAGATCTTTCTTTGATCTTTTAATTATCTGACACAGATATCTAACTTTGAAAAACTGAAAACACAGATATCTAACTTTGGTGCTATGAATCACCCTATCAAGATCAATGTTGAATTAACTGCCTTATTGAGAGTTCTGAAACTGCCCCAAAGTCTTGTATCTTGTGTTTGTAAAGGTCTTAATAGTTTTTAAATTGTGAGTCCCATGAAGTAAAAATCTACTTTCAGTTGAAATATCTTGATTAACAGTGGACCAATACAGCTATTAATACAAGTTAAAACTTATTGTTTTCATTGAAGATGAGACAACTTATTTCTATTAAGGATAGGATTAGATAACAGTCCTACATGTCTTAAGGGATATTCAGTCTAAATATTAAGAGGAAAAAAGTCCATCTGTGGGGACAGGTAAGTACACAACAGTGAGTAATAGAATTTCCAGCACTCAAAGTTTTAAAAATACGGCTAAAAATAAATGTCTGAAATGTTTTATATATAATGAATTCCACCTGTAGATAAAAGGAAAGAAGAGATTTTATTTTGTTTTATTTTATTTATTTATTTTTGTGTGTGTGGTTGCATCCATTTTATACAATTCAATTCTAATCATAAGTTTCAGACAACTGACTAGGTATTCCTCACCTCCTGGTTTACATATGATAACAGTTTCCAAGTGCCCTCTAATAATGTTGTTAATAATTACACACATTTGCAATGTAAATCATTACTTAAAATTAATTCCAATATCATATCTAACCTTGTTCAGCTTGTTTAGAGCTGAAATTGAAAAGAAATTTGAGGTTTTTTGGAATAAAACTAAAATAAATAAATAAATAAATAAATAAATAAAAAGTAAATGAACACACAAGCAGGAAAACACAGACAAAACAAGATTACAAGCAAGCCAAGAAATGAATAAGACTGCTGGTTTTGCCATTATTATTATTATTATTATTATTATTATTATCATCATCATCATCTTCTGGGAACATTTCAGACAGATATTTATTTATTTTCTAGAATGTATGAATGTGTGGTGGTTTTACCGTGCTGGGCAGCTAAACCCCACAACCGCTCTCTCACTCCCCCTCCTTTAGATAAGGAGGGGGAGAAGTAAAGCAAAGAACAACTCACGGGTTGAGATAAGGATAATTTAATTAAAGGGAAATAATTATAATAATTAAATAAAGACTACCATGAACTAAACAATTTAACTAAGGGGAAATAAAAGGGAAAGGGGAAAAAGGGAGGAAAACAAACAAACAAAATAAATGAAAGCGATATGGAAGTGCAGAGGAAAGAAATTACTCTCTACTTCCCACAAATGAGCGATGATTGACCACGTCCTTGAAGCAAGGCCTCAACGCACGCAGCCGGTGTTCGAGAGGAGGACCGACGTCTTCTCAACGAGAGCCCACCCCTCCCCTCTTCTTCCTGTTTCCACCTTTTATTGCTGAGTGTGACACCACATGGTATGGAATATCCCTTTGATTGGTTTAGGTCAGCTGCCCTAGTGATGTTTCTCTCCTCACCTTTTTGCCCACCCCCTAGGAGGGTTAGAGAAAGGCCCAATGCAGTGCCACTGCTGCTCAGCAGTAGACACAACACTGGTGTGATAACACTGCTGTTCCAGCTACAAGTACAGAGTACGGCACTGAATGGGCTGCTGCCGGGAAAGTTAACATTCCAGCCAGACCCAGTACAGAATGTGATTTTATAATTGTTCATGGAGAGATAATGAAAGAGGTAAAATAAAAACAACAACAAAAAATTAGTATAGCAAAAGAAGAAATAGTTGTTTGTTTTTTTTTTCAAAATCGACAATTTGTCTAAACTTTCCATTTTATAGGAGAGCGAGGATTTTTCATCTCTACACAGTACGAAAGAGGATATCTGGTAAAATTTTAAAACTTTTTCCTCTGAAACCAAAATATATGAAAGCACAAGGAAAGGAATGTGTATGATGAAGTGACTGGAAAACATGTAGACCATCAAACATATCATCATATCAAACGGCTGTGAACTTTCAGACAGGGTGACGCTGATGGTCAGTTGTGGCATGTCAGTGATCTACCCTAAGACTAATACCATTTAATATCTTTATCAATCATCTGGACAATGACTGGGACAATAGGACTTACTATGCTCTCATATTAAAACAAATTGTGGGGGCCCTCAAAATGACAGACAAACAGGCTACTCTTCAGAAGGACATAGACAAACTATAGAAATTAGTTGACAGGATCCTCATTGTGATGCTCAGCAAACCCAAGTACAAAGTCATACACGCAAGGTTGAATAAGCCCAGGGTAGGACTAGGCAAGGCTTTGAGCAGCCTGATTTATTTGGTCTTGCTTTGAGGTACACATGCTTTTCTTAAAAATCTTTGGCAATGATGATTCTACTGTTTTTCTAAATAAAGCACTAGAGTATTTCACCATTTTAGTATTTTATAAGCACAACCTGAATCATCCTTGTTGGGATTTTAATTTATTGTTTCTTGTCCTATTTATTGTCATGATTTGTAAAAACAGATGGAGACACTAAACCTCAGTTCTACCTCATGTTGAGGTAGAACTGGCTTCATCTAGAAAGT
The DNA here is from genome assembly GCF_964035555.1 of Netta rufina. NCBI lineage: Eukaryota > Metazoa > Chordata > Aves > Anseriformes > Anatidae > Netta > Netta rufina. The sequence goes on along the minus strand of NC_140123.1, from coordinate 47,118,141 downwards.
ATGGTTTTATCATACGGCAGTAAGGCTTTATCCTATGTTTAAAAGGGTTTCTGTTACAACATTTGTTAAATATAATAGAATGATAATATGCTTCTTTCTCAAAATTCTAGTACTGTATAGCTATCATTTCATGAAAAATATATATATCAAAATCAATTAATCATGGAACTCACCTTCCAAGATGATATTTTCTTGTATATATATATGGTTTCCTGTGGATATTGTATATGATAATCATCAAAGAATTGTAAGAAATTACTCTTTCTGTGACAGAGAGAACCTGTACCTCCACTTTTGATCCAATTTGGGTTCGTGTGTTTCAAAATTATAGTGTAGTCTCAGATTTCAGGAAACAGAGAGTACAAAGGAAGTTTTAATCTCAAATTATAAAACACAAGAAGGAAAGGAAGAAAAAGGAAGTGACCAGAAGCAAAACATCCCACTGTAACCTTTATACTGTAATCTTTAATAGTCATTAACATATTAACAAAATTCTTCCACCAATATGGAAATAAAGCAACAGCTACCCCTCACAAATCTAGTGTTTTAATCCTGTAATTGGCATGCCCAGTATGGTTAAATTAGGCAGTTCAGAACAACCAATCAGAAATTGTAGAGGTACATAGATTTTATTTATACAGGTATGTATAAATCACAATAATTTTGGTCAAGAGTGTACGTGATATTGAAAGATTGCCATGCACCTAATTTTGTGCAGAATTAGAATAAAGACTTGCATAATGACTCTGTTTATTGTCTAGGCACACTGTGCACAAATATATTAGGGGCAACAATAGACCACAACAGTTATGCCTGAAAGGCAATTAATAAAGGCAATTATCTAAGATGATGAGTACTTTGTTCAGAGTTCTTTCCTTTCACTTTCTCTCTTCATTGATAGTAAAGGTAGCCCTGAAATCCACCTTAAATCAGATAAATTTTATAAATTAATTATTTAATAATTATTTAATAATTAATTATAAATTAATTTTATAAAATAATAAACTTAAGATAGCCAGCGTGTATGTGTACGTGCTTGCATGTGTGTGTGAATAGTACGGGGAAATAAATAAAATTAAATAAAAAAAAAAATTCCTGTGAGGCTCTTAAGTAGGATTTTAAATTATACTACTTAATTAGCATTTAAGATACATAAAGATATTTTACAGGAGGTGGGTTTTGTTTTGTTTAGTTTTGTTTTAAGTTTGCATAGGTACCATCACTATCATTCCCCAGAATATCATTCCCCAGGTCATATCAGACCCCATTTTTAAGCATCTAAATAAATGATGTTTGTTTTGGGAGGGGAATATATATTTTTTCCTTGTTTTAAATCTCAAACATCTATTTTAATATCTTACTCAGTTCTCACCACTAATTCAGAGAATTTCCAATATTCTAAACCATAAAATATAGAGAACAATGTTAAAAATCTTTTTGTACTTAATGACCACTATTAAAATGGCAACAACCTGAAATACTCCTTTAACAGCTTTTCTGAATGACTCATTATTTGTCCCAGGATACCATGCACAAAATTAATCAAACAGAATTGTAGGCAGTAGCATATTTAACGTAAAATAAATAAATAAATAAAGAGAGAGAGAGAGAGGGATTTCCAAGCCTTGTTGTCAGGGATACAGTGTTGTTGAACATTAAATAACATCCTTCCTCCTGAGAACGGAATTTGCTACATTTCATTTTGTTCAGTTGACTACTGAAGGCTACTGAATTCCCCAAGAGGGAATTTTGAGAAAAATGTTGTAGGCATCTGAGCTTTGCAGACTCTGAAAAACTAGTATAATCACAATTCTCAGTTGTCCAAGAGACACTTTTCACTTACAGTGCAACACAAGCAATAGAAAACAGAGTACTGGTATTGGTAAGAATAGATAGCTGACCAATACTTTATATTTTCCATCATTTTTTTTCTCATTGATTTGAAAACATTGCCATTTCTAAAAGAACCTGGCAGGTTGTTGTGGTTTAACCCCAGCAGGCAGCCAAGCACCTCACAGCTGCTCACTCACTCTCCCCAGATGGGGAAGAGAATCGGAAAGGTAAAAGTGAAAGAACTCATGGGCTGAGATAAAGACTGTTTACTAGGTAAAGCAAAAGGTGTACAGACCAACAAAACAAAACAAGGAATTCATTCATTATTTTGCATTGGCAGGCAGGTGCTCAGTCACTTCCAGGAAAGAAGGGCTCATCGTGCATAATGGTTTCTTGGGAAGAAAAATACCATCACTCTGAAAGTCTCTCCCTTCCTCCTTCATTACCCCAGCATTTATTGCTGATCATGATATCATATGGTATGGGATATCCTTTTTGTCAATCTGGGTCACCTGTCCATGTTGTGTCCCTCCCAGCTGCTGGTGCACCCTCAGCCTCCTAGCTGCCAGGGCAGCATGAAAAGCAGAAAAGTCCTTGGCTCTGTATAAGCACTCCTCTGCAACAACTGAAAACATCAGTGTGCTATCACCAATATTTTTCTCAATAATCCAAATGTGTGAGCCTATAAGGCAAAAATTAACTCTGTCTCAGCCAAACTCATGACACAGGTTTTGTTTAAATAGCAAGGGAAATGCTAATCTTGATTTCATGATTTTACAGCTGAAGAAAATATACAATAAAGTTGAGGGGTTGGATCGAGTTTACATCTCACATAGAGATATTGAATCTTTAATCAAATTAATCAAATTAATGTCAGAATTAAATGGATGAAAGATCATCTGTTTTCTTCCTGCAAATGAATGTGATATACAAATTCTAGTGCAATAATTTGGTATTTTTTCATAATCGTTATTAACAAATTACTAAACGTTCATTCTCTTGCAAATTAGGAATACGTTGGAGGCAGGAATACTTTTAGGTAGGAAAAATTATTAATAAGTAAATGTATTAATACTCAATAATCAATGATACAAATGCAGTGTTTTATGTAGAATTGTATTAAAACTGTAATAAAACTGCAAATGTATATCTGAGTAAATAAAATCGGTGTTGTAAGGAAGAAAAAAAAAAAAAAGTGAGGTGAAGGGCCTAGAGGGGAAGATGTATGAGGAACGGCTGAGGTCATTTGGTCTGTTCAACCTGGAAAAGAGGAGGCTGAGGGGAGACCTCATCACAGTTTACAGCTTCCTCACAAGGGGGAGAGGAGGGGCAGGTGCTGATCTGTTGTCTTTAGTTAGACATTAGTTATTATATTAGTTAAACAGTTAGTTATTGTCTTTTAGTTTAGACATCAGTCCAGTGATAGGACTCGGGGGAATGGTGTCAATCTGTGACAGGGAAGGTTCATCAGGAAGAGGTTCTTCACTGAGAGGGTTGTTGCACTGAGAGGGTTGTAGTCACGGCACCAAGCCTCTTGGAGTTTAAGAAGCATTTGGACTGTGCTCTTAGTCATACGGTCTGAATTTTTGGGTAGACCTGTGTGTTGCCAGGAGTTGAACTTGATGATCCTTGTGGCACCCTTTCAACTCAGGATATTCTATAATTCTAACAGATATGAATGAACTTAAAATTTCCATTATAGTTTTTAGTCAAATTTCTAGTATAGTTTTTGATGTTATTGTCTTTATGTTAAATATATATATATAAAAATCAGAAAAAATGTCAGATCAGATGGTATCTATACCAACTTAGCTTATTGGTTACATTATTGATTTAGATATATGCAGATTTATAAAGGATATTGGCTCTTTACTCTTACATTACATTAATGACTTGAAAAGTTAGTAACAGCTTGCCTGATGCATAGAATTTAATGTCTACAAATTTAGATTTATTTTTTTTTTGTTTGCGAAATGAATAGCATGGCAATAAGATGGAGCAATTGAAATGAATAATAAGACAAGTTTTGAGAGCTAGGAAAGAAGATAATCAATTGTATAAGCAAACTCTAAACCAAGTATTGCTGTATCTGTTACTTCATCCCTTTAATTTTTTATTTTCCTTTCAGAACTTAAATTTCCCTGTTCTCTCACGTAGTACCAGATTCTTCAGAATTCATAGCAGTTAGACTGGACCAGTTTTTTTGCTGGGAGTATGTTTTTTGTTTGTTTATGTTTGTTTGTTTGATTAGTTGCTTTTCTCTTTCATGGCCAGTCAAAATTTGCTAGTAATTCTTTCTACTGACCTTTCTTCAGTCTGACAGCTCTAGGAATAAGTAATTTGAAAAATAAAACCAAAAACAATAAAACAAAATGAACAAACCTTGGAATTTTACATCTATTTTTCTTTGAAGACATTAAATTGTCTCTGTGCTGACCAGTTATCTAACCAATAGTATCTCCATCCCACTTCCCAAACATATTAATAATGTATGTCAGATATAATGTATTTTTCATTGCAGAATCTAGTCATCATTGACCCATCTTATTGGTCAATAAACAGTTTCATTTGTTCAAACTATTTTGTGTCATTTTGTTTCTTCGGTCCTTATCGTGTCACAAAGTACATCACTAGATTTTCTTTTTGTCTTGCTATGGTCAAATCATAACCTGGGTTTTTTTGATTGTTTGGCAGTCTGAAACCACAACAAAAGTCCATTTTTCTCGTACATATTAATTGCACATTTATTCACATAGTAAAATTAAAGTTTTTTTTACTCATCCTACACCTCCCCCCCCTTTTTGTGTGTGTGTGGGGGTGGGCAGGGAGAGAACATGTGGCACAGAAAACATCATAAGAACCAGGCTAGAAGAATTGGAAAAAAAAAAAAAAAGACAAAACAAACAAACAAAAAACACAGTACAACCAACAGTAACAAACACACACACAAAATCAAACAAACAAAAAGTCCTCGAGTTAGCTAGCTTACAGAAGCAATGGAAAGACCTGGAATTTTGTACTGAGATGTTTTCTTCCTTTAGTAATTTTATGTACAATAAGCTCATTAGTTGTACTATGAAAATATAGAGGATTTTTTTTTTGTCTTTACTTTTGCTGCTCTAAGCCAGAAGCACTACAAGTGCAGACCATGCATTGTGCTTGACAGAAAAATAGTTGATCTTGCATCATTTCACTTTTCTTTTAAATTCCCAGTCCATGAAATGTAGAAGAAAAGCTCCTTATCAGATAATTTATATGTGAAATAGTCTGAAGATAATGTCCAAAGAAGGTTCTTTTCAGAAATGTAATAAGAAAATAAATCTGGTTTCATAATTTCAGCATAAATTGCACAAATTACTGTAGTAACAAATCACACTCTGCTGGTCAGAAGTTTTTTTTTTCATTTTTTTTTAATGAAGGATAGTTTTCTAAATAACATTCAAATGTGTGTGTGTGGTTTTTTTTTGTTGTTGTTTATTTGTTTGTTTAACATGCATACTTCAACTAATTCATTTTGTATTGTCTGCATCAGGACAGAAGATTAAAATACAGCAGCAAATCAAGTCAAATGTACTATATTTCAAATAGCTGGTAAACCTTTCTGAGTGATTACCTAGAACTATAAAACAGAAACAACAAAATAAGATTTATTTATTTTTAATTCTATTATTTGGTTTTGTGCTGGGAGTAAAACAGTAACCAAAATATTACAAAATAATTTATTACATAAATAAATAAAACACTTTTTGCATGTGCTCCTTGCTTTCTCTATGGAAGAAGTTTAATATGTTCTATCAGCTTGCCAATTTTCAGACTGAAAAAGGTCATTCAATTTTTGTATAGAAATGTTCTTTTGCATTATTGTATTGTAAAACTGATAAAAGATAGCATTTAAATTATAACAAGTTGCAAATTAGTGTATTCAGATGTAAAATAATTTTCTTTCAAGGAAAATGTACATTCCTTTTAAATGTTAAGAAAGACATTTGATGTCCTGGATACACATATTTTGTGCAGATGATTCACAGAGTAATCAATGATTCCTTGTTTTCTATTTCAGAAAGCCGGAGACTGGAAATAGCTTAAAGCATGTCATTTTCTTCCTTAGAAGACACTTGAAGCCATTCTCTCTTCCTAGGCAATATAAGAGATTGTGGGGAGTGGAGGGCAAGGCTGAACTAATTACTTCTTAAAATAAAACTTTTGACAGTCTCTTGATTACACATATGTTCTTGATTACACACATAGTCCTCTACACCTAAGTGTGTAGAGACACTACTTAAATGTGTAGTAGATACTAATAGTCTGTTCCTATATATTGAATGGGACACTAAGAACAGGTAATATTTTAGTATTCAAAGAACAATCACTTCTAAAGTCTGCAAGAGAGAAACATTTAAGATACAATTTAAGGAAAAAAAAAAAAAGTTTCAGGAGAGTTCTGGAAGTGTAGTTTCGAGAGGAATTTATACTGATAAAATTATACAGGAAGAAAGGTTGTGTATCTTAAAGGTTTGGAAAACAACAGCATAAATTTTAGTGTTCCTGTAATCAAGGGCCATAGGCTTCAAATATGCCTTTGACCAGAGCACCAGAGGAAAAGACAGCTTCAAGTAAAACTGGAGTATGATGATATTAGTCATACTTCACATTGCATGGCTTATTTGGCTTATTTGTCTTGAACACAAAAAAAACATAGCTGTTAATATTCCTGGTACATTTCCTTTCTTGCCAATGTGAAGATCATTATTCCATGTAAGACAAATTAACATAAGGATAACTAATTTTTACTGTGCATCAGCCTAAAAAATCTAGAGGTAGGAACTATCAGTTCCACACATGGGTCTGTGATGACATCACTCAGATAAATTTTAGGTGAACATCAGCAGGCCTTCACTGGTACCAGTCTTACCAGTTCAGCAGCCTGTTTTGTTGATTTCATAAAGATCAGGTCCTCATAAACAGCTCTTCAACACTGCATCATATGAGAATGGAAGACAGAACTTTGTTTTGTCCTAGATTACACTTTATTTGTTACAAATCTAACTGCTGTAAGGACAAAAATAAGTCATTAATAGCGGTATAAATAATGTAAAGAAACAAGATGGTTTTATCTCATTGAATTTGCTTCCTTACAAATACATTAGACAGCAAGCTATACTGATGAGTTAAAGGTTTGAAATGAGACAAAAAATACTGTTAGAAAACAAATAAATAAAATAAAATAAAATAAAATAAAATAAAATAAAATAAAATAAAATAAAATAAAATAAAAGTGGTTTTAAATAACTGATAAAGTTTGTACAGAAAAACACAAAAACTCTGTTTTAATAATCTTAAAAGTATGCCTCCTTTGTCTCCAGCCTATTTGCCTCATCTCCAAATTTAGAAAAGGAACAGCTGGCCAAATCGAAGCCAGCATTATCCTCTGAAAATCAAGAAAAAATAGATTGTGTTAGATCAGCTTTATTGGAAAGAAAAGTGGTCATTTCCTAAAAAGCTAATAAAGTACACGTGCCTCAAAGTAACAACTGATAAGCCAAAAAGTGCCCTAAGCTCTGCCAGTAAAGCAATACTACAACACAGAAATTTCTCTTGACAGTTACCAAGAATACTAGATGGACTGAGCTATTAAAATCACAGATGATTGATGTTTATCCAGAATCCTCACAAAAGACTGCCCTTGAGATGAACAGTCAGTTTAAGGTATTCAGCTAATAAACTCACAGTGCCTCTGGCATCAGTTTAGATGCCAGGAGATGCTCCCTGAGAATCTAAAGCTTATAATTGAGCTTTGGCAAGCCATTTAAATCAAATATCCTCCCAGTGGTATATCCACAGTGTTATCTGACATGTACATTGACATCTGTCCAGCAAACTGGAATCACTGAAATTTTGGCAAAAAAAAGTGTTTAATCTTTTATGCTAGATGAGCAAATTAAATATGCTGAGCCAATAAGCCCTCCCCAATTTCATTGCTGTTGGGTGTTGGCATAATAACAATGTAGACAACTTGATTTTGGTAATGTCATTTGAAAATTAGCATCACCCTTTTTGTTCTCATTTCCACATCTGTTTAAAGTACAAGCTGCTAGAGTGATTAATAGTAAAATAAATAAATAGATAAATAAATAAATAAAATAAATATATTTTTTTTAAATCGTCCATAAATAGAGACAGAATCAGAATTTCTAATAGACTCTATTTCTAATAGCTCATCCTCATGTTACGTAGAAGGCTTTCCACATGTGCAGAAGAGTTTATCTTGAAATCGTCTGTATTTAGAACTGAGAAGAAAATTTAGGTTAGGCTTTTTTTTTTTTTTTTTTTTTTTCTTCTAAGAAAAGGATTGGATAAATTCCCGGTAAAGGAATTTAAATTCTTTCCTACTAAATTCTCCCTCCTTTAGGAAGTACTCTCTTACTGGGAAAATTGTAAATGAAATTGGGAAAAGAATTGGAGCAAGGGAGGAGAATTTTAAGGTACTTAATTCTTCAAGTTGTAACCACAACAAAAAATGAAATCCAGGAATTCAGAGACTCACAGAATTATATAACTGTGGAACCACAGAATCACTCCAGTGAGAGGACACCTCATGAGGTCATTTCAAGCTTCCACAGGAAGTTATACATTGTTGCTCAGGTCTGTGTTCAGTCAGATCTTGAAAACCTCCAAGGACAGAGGTGGCACAGTCTCTAAAGGCAAGCTGCTCCAGCAGTATTTCTGTGTAAACAGAGGTGAGAGATTGGAGGGAAAGGTGAGAGACAGAAATGGTAAATGATATAAAGAAAGATCATTTCAGCCATTTCCATGATGGCACCTTTTGTGCCTTCATTCAGGTTTTCAGTTTGTTTTATTTAATTTTCTTTGGCCTTGGGTTTTCTTTTTTTTTGTCTTGTGTGGCACTGAATTGTTGTAGGTTGATTCTGGAACAAAGATTTCATTCCATCGTGGTGTAGATAAACACTTGCTGTTGACACTGACTAATAAAGCCCTACAATGACTCGGTAGGGATGGACAAGGGCAATGTACCCATGCAGATCAGAAAATAATGTGAATTTATTTCAACACAAAAGAGAATAGAAAGTGGACTTTTAGATAGACAGCTAAGTGAGTAGAGGGAATCACCTGACTATATCACAGCTGAGCATATCAACTGGTGGTGTAAATGTTTCTACCTGGGTTTGTTAAAAGAGATCAAATGATTCTCTGAGTTAGGCAGACCAGCACGAGGGTATTGAATACACGGCTTAGTCCAACATCGAGTATAAAAGTTAAACAACTAACAAAAGGATTTTTAAGAGAATAATGGGTTTAAGCTGGCATCAACATATGTATTCCTTCCCAGTGCTTGGGTTTGCCCAACATTGTGATGATGAATATACATGTATAGTAGAGACCAGTAATTGTACTGGGTCTGGCTGGGATAGAGTTAAATTTCCTCACAGCAGCCCATATAGTGTTGCACTCTGCACTTGCAGCTAGAACAATCCTGATATCATACAAATGTTGTGTCTATTTCTTAGTGATGCTGGCACAGCACTGACTCTCTCCAACCCCCCTGTCCCCAAGCCAGCAGGTTGGGGGTGGGCAAGGGGTGGGAAGGAGACATTACCAGGGAAGCTGACCTAAATTGGCCAAAGGGATATTCCATACCATATGATGTCACACTCAGCAATACAAGTTGGGAAGGGGAAAGGAGAAGGGAGGGCCCTAATTAGGAAAGCACCTGTCCTCCTGAACAACTGCTATGTGTATTGAAGCCCTGCTTTGAAAAACATGGCTGAACATCTCTCATTGATGGGAAATAGAAAATAATTATTTTCTCTTTCTGTTTGCTTCTGCGTGGTCTTTGTTTGTTTATTTTCTCTTTCTTTTCCTTTTAATTAAATTATAATTATTACATTCCATTAAACTTTTTTTTTTTTTTTTTTTTTTTTTCCCCACATCTTGCTTTCTTACACCTATCTCTCTTTGAGGAAGGGGAATGAGAGAGAATTTGTAGTGGATTTAGCTGTCCATCAGGGTGAAAACACCACAGTAATGGAGATCACATTTGTACTGTGATTTGCAATGTTCTATTTTGGCTAGTCATACCTTACAATTTTATTGCAATTTCAGTATGTTTTGTATGACTGATTAATCAAAAATTCTATATAACATCAAATAAATTCAAACAGGTAAATTTTGTATCAAACATTACACCCTCCAGACAGGGTCTATCTAAAAGAAACTGATCAGAGAGTATTGAACTCTGTCAATTGTCACAATAATGCAAATAAGATTATATTATTATAAACATCAACAAAAGTTAAGAAATAAATGAAATTTTCAAAGGACACTGTTAGCTTGCAGATCAATGTAACAGAAAAGGATTTCTTCTAACTTAGCCAATTATAAATTTCAACCATTAAAGAACTTTAATTTTTATGTATTATAAGAAATGTTATTGCTGTGACACTGCGTTGCCACATCAATAAAATCAGACAAGCTTAAATACATAAATTGTGGTGGTTTCGTGTCTATAAACATTTTATGCAGTTCAGCATTTACCAGCTGTATTCAACAAACAGACTATCATAAATAAATAAATAAATAAATAAATAAATAAATAAAACAGGTCTTACTGAAGCAACTGAGAATGTAGTGCATGGTTTTGAAAGAACTTTTAAAATTAAATAAGCAAAGAAATCAATTTAATTTAAGGAAACTACACACTACTGAAAACAGATGAAATCATGTTGAGGGATTTTTTGAAACAGCAAGGAAGCCATGACTTGCTTCAGCTGAGCAAACCAAGCTAACAGGATGACTGTGAGAAGTTCCCATGACAATGTTCCCACATTGCCCGATTGAGGAATTAAAAAGTATTGTTGCCAGCAGCTGGCTTCAAGGACAAGGCCTATGTGACTGCTAATCACAAGGGGTTGTTTTCTTGCAGGTGGGGTTGTTTTCTTTCAGTTTTTTGTCTGAGTGCTTTTGACCAATAATCTTGTGTGAGACACTATCTGCCTGTGTTGAATTTGCTATAAAAGTCAGGCTATTCGGGTAATAAAGAGAGAGCATGATCTGACCATACTGGTGTCTGTCGTGTTTTTGGCCATTCTTCCTGCAACAAAATCATAAGATACAAAATGAAATGTAATTTTAAATTCCTTAAATAAATAAATAAATAAAAGAAATAAAAAAATCTGTAGAGTATGATTTGAATATGGAGTTATATCACTGACATAAAATTCTCAAGATGTAAATTAATTACACTAAATAATAGACCTTGAAACAAATGAGAGATCTGGATTTCATGCAGTATATGACACGTATCTTATTTAAATAGAAGTCTTAATTTAGAACCATAGCTGCATGTGTCTGCAAGTTTCTTTTTGCTTTTTTAGTCCTACTACTTTATGGTGTTGTCATCAAAAACTAATATTGGATTTTGTGTGCTTTCTGCAGTTTGTGTATATAGTTGCATTGTTTGACAAACTTTGCAAAAACCTTAAAGCAATTCTTCATCCATCTGGTAAATGGAATTCATAGTCTTTGGATTCAAACTGTTTGAATGAAAGAACAATTCTCCAGCCAAATACGTTCATAAAAAGATGCATCTTCTCTGAAAGAAGACTAGTTGAGATTTTACATTTTAACAGAATCCTCTTATCTGAAATTAGTTTAGATATTTGCATACATACAGGCCACAGATGGAAGAGAGATTTAAAAGTAAAAACACCATCTGCATTTGTCATTAATGACAAATTATAAGCAAGTCTGAAAATCTCATTTTCTATAACTACATTACAAAATAGTTCACAAGCCCTTCACAGTCCTCAAGTGCTTTGACCCTGCAAAATAATTACTATAAAAGCCAGTTATATTTAAGTCAGCCAGAAGTATTTCTATATTTTTTTGTAAATGGGGATGTAATGAAGTTTTCTATACACTGTTTGGAATATGTTAACGTACCAACTCTTTAAAGCATCTACAATATGTATTCTTATTCCTGTTGGTACTATTATATCATGTTGGTTATATGAATAACACAAAAAAATCTGAAACTACAATCATCAGCCTTGATAATCAGAGTTATGCAGAACCATAACCTTGTCTGGGACAAAACATAAAAGGTAAAAGTAACGTTCACATTTTGGAATGAAGTAAGTGTGAGCTGAAGGCAGGCAAAATTTAGGTACTTCTCAAGATAGAGAGAGATATATTCATATGTTTTGTTGTATAAACATTTTGATCTGCTTCACCTGATATCACAGGAAAATGTCAGAACATGAAGTTCAGAAAATAAGCAGGTGCCAGAACTTTTGTCTGGGTGATTATTAATGCTCAATCTTTGATTTACAGAATTAAAATACTGAATGAGAAAAATCCTTGGGAAACCATAGAGTATAAGGTAAATGCACAGTATAGGCATGTTTAAGAAAATGATTTTTCCCAGACTTTGACATACTTCTGTTTTGTTTCTTTGATCTTATAACACAATTTCCATCAGATGCAATTTTTAGAGATTTTAAGTCTATACCATTATGTTCTCCATTTAACTCACTCCTTTATTAGGTGTCAACAGAATTTCTGCAACTCACCATATGACATTCTCTTTTAAACTTCAGGAACAAGATGTACATTCTTGATGCATATGCTTCACCCTCAATGTAATACTTAAGCAACTTATCTCTTCTTTCTTTTTTTCTTTCCTGAGTACTACATTGCAGTCTTTTCAAGGTCAGTGTGTACTGATGATGTACTCCTCCATTGAAGATTTCAACTCTAACAGTTTAATATATTACTGTTTCTTGAATAAAAGTATCTTCACACACACACACACCATCTTATGTGACTAGAAGTACCTTCTTTGGTGCCTTTCATACCTGAGTTCACACTAAGTTAGAAAACACTTGAATCAACCCACCATTCAGAAACTATTGCTTCAGTTCTGCAGCTTTTCTATTTTTTTATTGAATTAATGTTAAAAAATTCTCTTTCTTCACATAGCCACTTGTAGACAGAGTTCTGTTTCAGTTGGATTGTAAAGAATTTGGGGTTGTTATCTGACCAGTCCTTGCATAGTGTGCTGATAAATTCTTGTATAAAGAAGACTATTCGTATCATCTAGGTCATGTAATTTGAATATGGAAGTGGTGTGTGTCTGTCTGAACTAGTGTTGAATATTCTCATTAAACAAATCAGTTGAAACAGATATTTGAAAGTCAACAGCACAAAGGATAGGTGAGGTGACACACTTCAAACTGGCAGATATTTTTGGCACTTTAAAAAAAAAAAAAATCCATTTCATGTCTTTACTGTTATGTAAGGAGAAAGAGTTGTGTTCCGCTGGTAATAGCTGAAGGTATTTGATAAACAAGGCTGTAGGTACGAACTCTGAGACAGTATCTAGTGAGTTATTAACATCTATGATGAGCTTGTCCTTTTGCCTTCTGCTTTTTCCTCTTTCAGGCACTTGACCTCAGATTTTTGCTGTCAAGTGAATTTTAAAAATCTATTAAGTAACTTGACCATCCCAGTATGTATATACTTAATTATTTTCATTTTTTTTCTTTCTCTCTGGCGGCTAGCAAATGTGACGCCCATCTACAAGAAGGGCCGGAGGGCAGACCCGGGAAACTACAGGCCTGTCAGTTTGACCTCAGTACCAGGAAAGCTCATGGAGCAGATCCTCTTGAGAGTCATCACGCAGCACTTGCAGGGCAAGCAGGCGATCAGGCCCAGTCAGCATGGATTTATGAAAGGCAGATCCTACTTGACGAACCTGATCTCCTTCTATGACAAAGTGACGCGCTGGGTGGACGAGGGAAAGGCTGTGGATGTAGTCTACCTTGACTTCAGCAAGGCTTTTGACACCATCTCCCACAGCATTCTCCTCAAGAAACTGGCTGCTCTTGACTTGGACTGGCACATGCTTCATTGGGTTAGAAACTGGCTGGATAGCCGGGCCCAAAGAGTCATGGTAAATGGAGTCAAGTCCAGTTGGAGGCCAGTCACTAGTGGTGTCCCCCAGGGCTCGGTGCTGGGGCCGGTCCTCTTTAATATCTTCATCAATGATCTGGACGAGGGCACTGAGTGCACCCTCAGTAAGTTTGCAGATGACACCAAGCTATGCGCATGTGTCGATCTGCTCGCGGGTAGGAAAGCTCTGCAGGAGGATCTGGATAGGCTGCACCGATGGGCTGAGGCTAACTGTATGAAGTTCAACAAGGCCAAGTGCCGGGTCCTGCACCTGGGGCGCAATAACCCCAAGCAGAGCTACAGGCTGGGAGATGAATGGTTGGAGAGCTGCCAGGAAGAGAAGGACCTGGGAGTGATGGTTGATATCGGATGAATATGAGCCAGCAGTGTGCTCAGGTGGCCAAGAAGGCCAACGGCATACTGGCTTGTATCAGAAACAGTGTGGCCAGCACGTCTAGGGAGGTGATCGTCCCCCTGTACTCAGCTCTGGTGAGGCCGCACCTCGAATACTGTGTTCAGGTTTGGGCCCCTCACTACAAGAAGGACATAGAGGTGCTTGAGCGGGTGCAGAGAAGGGCGACGAAGCTGGTGAGGGGTCTGGAGAACAAGTCTTACGAGGAGCGGCTGAGGGAGCTGGGCTTGTTCAGCCTGGAGAAGAGGAGGCTCAGGAGCGACCTTATCGCTCTCTATAGATACCTCAAAGGAGGCTGTAGTGAGGTGGGGGTTGGCCTGTTCTCCCACGTGCCTGGTGACAGGACGAGGGGGAATGGGCTTAAGTTGCGCCAGGGGAGTTTTAGGCTGGATCTTAGGAAGAACTTCTTTACCGAAAGGGTTGTTAGACACTGGAACAGGCTGCCCAGGGAAGTGGTGGAGTCACCATCCCTGGAAGTCTTTAAAAGACGTTTAGATGTAGAGCTTAGGGATACGGTTTAGTGGGGACTGTTAGTATTAGGTCAGAGGTTGGACTTGATGATCTTGAGGTCTCTTCCAACCTAGAAATTCTGTGTGTCTGTGTGTCTGTGTGTCTCTGCAAATTATTCTGCAGTAGTGAAGAAAATATTTTGTTGTACTTCTGAAATATTTTTGTTTTTAATTGAACATTTTATTTTTTCTCTTAGCCTTTGATTTTCTTAAATTTACATTCATAAGTCCCTGTTTTCTGTTTCTTTAAACTTAAACGAGTTTGTTTCATCTGGAATTTTTTACTCTGGATGCTTACCGAGAATGAAAAAAAATGTCTGTACATGATTATTACATTTCAGACAAGGGAATGTAAGTTGAGAGTCATCTGCACCCTTAAATAATGAAAAGAACAGTTCAGGAATTGAAGAAAGAGCACGAGTAGAAAGTTAAAAGGTCCAAATATTATTTCTGCCCACTGGACAGTATTCTACTTGTATCCAATTTATTGTTTGTTATTATTATTATTACTACTACTACTACTACTACTATCTGTTCTATATTAATTTATTTTGTTAATTGCATTTTTTTCATGTTCTAATATTAATGAAGAGAGAAATATGCACTATATAAATATGCATATTTTGCTGTTATCAATATAAAAAAAAAGAAAAATATCATTAATTTCAAAAATTACCCTGGTACATTACTTACAAAAATTACAAAAAATGCTTGTAGATAAAAGAGTAACACATCAATATAGTTATGTGTACAAAGAAAGTAAATTAATTAAGCTGTTACCCTGCTTTCCAACAAATTGTTTGCAAACATTAATTATATATTTTAAGTACCAATTACTCTGTAAATATACACTTACTTTAGGAAATATTTAACAACTAATTTCATTTTTGAGTCTGTTCTGTATGTATTAAAGGTAAAAATATATACATATATTTTATTTATTTTTTTCAGAGAAAATTGTGTAAAACAAAACACATTGAAAACTTAGTGGCTTTTCCAAGCGGCATGCAATGACTAAAACTTAACATTAAAGTGGAATTAATTTGTCCTCAAATTGTATTTACTTTGGAAATTTTTTTCAGTAAATAGTGTATTAGTAAATAATATTGTAGCAAAAATTCTTAAAGAAATCAAGAGTTAAGGACACTGTGTTACTTCAGTTATAAATCTATAAATCTTTAAAACTTGAATGATATTTAGGTGTATGACATTCCTGAAGATTGTACATAGTGACTAGAATTAATTTCAAATTTCTAATTCTTACATTTTTTTTCTGTTTTTTTTTTTTTTTTTTCTTTCTTTCTTATTTTTTGTTAAGATTTTGTTGCTTAAAGCATATTTGTAGAGTAGTTGTATTTCTTAATGTACTAAGTGGTATCATGTATTTATGATCTTCTAGGGGTTGAATTTATGTTTTCACCAACAAGTTCACACATCTGTCTCCATTTTCTGGAGACTAGAAATTTAAAATGAATAAAAACAAAAGATGTTTTATAGATGTTATACAGTAATGAGGATTGTAGTTTTCATATTCCAATTAGGTTTTTAGCATTCTTTTCCTGGACTTCCTTACAAATACTTATATATCCCAACAATCTAGAACCAGTTATTTGGAGTCCTCTTTTTGTTCAATACTATACCACACGATTTCTATTACTATTATCTTAAGCTCTCTGTGTTGTGGGTTTTCTCATGCTTCCACCGTCATGTATTTTTTGGATTTTGTATATTTAGTACCATTCAACAACTATCTATGTAATTGAATTATGTTTGCATTTATTAATAGTATATGTACACATTGCTGCATTATACCATAAAAATTTGAAATATTTTCAAAAATAAACTCCAAGATAATTTCACTTACCGATCAAGGTAAATTTGACAGTTTTGTTTGTTTGTTTGTTTTGTTTGTTTGTTTTAACAACCCTGAAATACCATTATGGTTATGTAGTTTAAATGAGAAGAACAACCGTGAACGTAACTGATATAATCAGAGAGAATTTCAAGAGGGAAAGAAATTAATCCAAATTAAACTTCACCAGAATATGTTATCTAATGTGGAACACTAGAATTAAAAAAAAAAAAAAAAAAAAAAAGCATCACTTACTTCCATGCAGTGAACAGTAAAGGGGAAATTTAGGAAAAATAAATAAATAAAATAAAATGAACACGAAAGGAAACATGAGGAAAAGTAACGGACTAAATCTATGTGGAAATACAAATGCTATTCTTTTAGTTAGAGATGCACATTTTTTATAGCCTTCACCTTAAGTATTTTGCCATTGATTTTTCCTTCTAACTAACAAGACAGAGCTAAAGTGTCTCTGAAGTTTGTACAGAAGTATGTGTCCAATGGACTGCTATACACTAGGTGACAGGTACAATGACTTCAAACGTTAATTAATTCATTTATTAAAGTAAACAAGCATTAGTTGAATCATGCAGCAAGATTGACAGGT
Organism: Netta rufina; assembly: GCF_964035555.1. Lineage (NCBI taxonomy): Eukaryota > Metazoa > Chordata > Aves > Anseriformes > Anatidae > Netta > Netta rufina. The sequence continues at coordinate 47,100,958 of NC_140123.1, read as the reverse complement.
AACATATCTAAAACTCTGAATACCTTAGTATTGAACCAGATCATAGGAAGCAGCTGTTTCTGTAAGATATGCAGTTTAGCTGTCATTATGAGCAACAGAATTAGCAGAGTATGTAAAGCCCCAAATATTGAACAAACCAATAAAAATGTTGATTTGGAAGATACAGCTCTTCAAATAAACCATACCCAAATTAAATTAACAAATTATACAGCTACACCTGGAAAATACACACCCACTAGACTAGTAAGGAATATAACATAATCAAAGCAACATAAAATAGTCATCTGAAATGTCTAGCACATTTAAAGAAAACAGCCCATGTAGTATTATCATATTATAAGGGTCTTTCAGATCTCATCTTGATATTGCTAGAACGTATTCACTTTGTAGACATAAAATAATAGAATTTATAAAACTGAATATTTGGATCTTAATCAGGCAAAACTTAACTTATTTTGATGTTCATTCGAACATATAATGACTGCAAGATTATATGTAGAGAAGCTTATAAATCATAGAGGCAACATTACTATTGCATCTATATTTTCCAATTTCTGCATTTAAGACAGATTATATGTTTCACATTTCACATTTTAGTCCCCACTTGTAGTGGGTTTCTGTGAGAAAGATCTAGAAGCTGCCCCATGTTTGGGAAGGGCCCCACTGTTTTCCAGAGCTGAGCCAAAAAGCGATGTTGTTTTGTGCCTCTGTGAGAGCATATTTAAGACAGGGAAAAAAACGCTGCGCCACACAGCAGTTGGGAGAGTGAAGGGAGTGAGGAACAGCCTTGAAGGTGCCAAGGTCAGTGTAGAAGGAGGGGGAGAGGTGCTCCAGGCGCCGGAGCAGAAGTCCCCTGCGGCCTGTGGTGAGGACCATGGTGAAGCAGGATGTCCCCCTGCAGCCCATGGAGTACCACGGTGGAGCAGGGTTCCATGCTGCAGCCCATGGAGGAGACCATGGTGGAGCAGGTGGCCCTGCACCGACGGAGGCTGCTGCCTGTGGAAGACCCCTGCCAGAGCAGATTCCGGGTCGGACCTGTAGCCCGTGGAGAGGAGCCCACGCAGGAGCAGGTGACCTGGCAGGAGCTGCTGCCCGTAGGGGAGCCAGGTTGGAGCAGTTTTCTCCTGAGGGATGGATCCCGTGGTACGGACCCATATCTGGAGCAGTTCTGGAAGAGCTGCTGCCTGTGGGAAGCCCACACTGGATCAGTTCATCAAGGACTGCATCCCGTGAGTGGGACCCCACAGCACAGGGGACGAGAGTGACCAAGAAGGAGCGGCAGAGAAGAAGTGCTGTAGACTGACCATAACCCCCATTCTCCCGTTCCCCTGTGCCACTTGGGGGGAGGAGGTGGAAGAGGGTGGATGGGGAGGAAGGTGCTTTTGGTTTCTTTCCTTTGTTTCTCACTTCTCTAGCTTGTTAGTAATGAGCAATAAATCTTACTATCTTCTTATGCTGAGTCTGTTTTGCCCGTTACAATAATTATTGCATGATTTTCTCGTCCTTATCTCAACCCTTGAGCCCTTTTTATATATTTTCTCTTTGAGGAGGGGGAGTGAGAGAGCGGCTGTGGTGGAGCTCGACTGCCCACTCGAGCGGAACCACGACACCACTAGAAAACATTAAAGTTCAAACAACAACAATAAAACTTTAACTTTGAATATTCTATCAGTCTCTCTTTGCTTCACAAGTATCCAGACATACACTCATAAAAATTGAAATGAGTTAATATTAAATTTTTGCTTTGTAGTTTTATGGGTTTTGTTTTGTTTTGTTTTGTTTTGTTTGATATATTTTCAGTATAAAAATGTTTTCCAACTTTTGAAATGAACTGATACGAAATTATTATGGATGTAACTGTTTCTAAAATGAGTAAGACATTCTGCAACAAGACTCATCAAAATGTTTATTAAAAGTTTTTTAATTAGAATTCTTGGTTACAATTTCCATCTTGCATCTCATATATATATAGGAATGCACAATCTAATACGTTAAGTTACTTTCAAGTTTCATAAACAAAGCATTCTCAGTGTTTACTCTTTCTCAGACTTGAAGTTGTGACATAGAATAATCATGCTCAAAAAGGCCGTAATGAGCTCCAAGGTTATTAAGGTCTCCAAAATTACTTTAGATAGAAATGCCATCATCTTCTCTTATTTAGTCAAAGTGAAGAGGATGACATTTATATAAAATGTTGTCCATTTGTGATCTCAATTGTATTTTGATGATTTTATCCCTGTTCTGTGCAAAGTGATCTTACCTCCATTTAGAAATCCTAGACAAATGCTTAAAAGTTAGAGTAGGAGTACCTTTGTATAATGGATATTGTCAGAACTAAAAACGTAGATTTAGATTTTAGAAAAAAAATTCTTTAATATGTCTCCTCTGTTTCTCTTCATCTTGGTAGTGTCTATCTTCTAAAACAAACATACTCTGTATTAACTCAGTTCTCTTGAAGTGAAAAAGTTAAAAAAGGTGAAAAGTTCTTGAGTTAGAAAATCTCAAAAAGTATAATTAAGAAGCTTAAAAATAATAATAATAATAATATTTGAACTCCTAATGAGCTCTGAGAAACAAATCAAACTTGAAAGAATGATGTATGATGGCTTGCCATTCCATTTAGTTATGCCTCCAAAAAAAAAAAAAAAAAAAAGTTTGTGTTTTTTTCAAATAGCTTAGATTATTAAAATTAATTTTTCATACAGTTGATAGAAGATTATGGAAAGGGGTTATTTATTATAAATAAATTATGAAAAATAAACAACACACGAGACTAAAGATCTCTTTTGCATAGCTTTATGTAAGGTATTTCAAAACAAAAAGCATAACCAAAATATATGTTGTTATTTCCCTTCTCATATGAAAGAATTTGACCCATGATGATAATTACCATATATATATTACCATATATACCAACATTTATATATAACTCTTACAAAAATATCATATAAACATAGGTTAAAATCTTTGTCTCTATTGAATAAGTGTCCCTATAAGTGTTTATTTCTGAGTATATTATATTTCTTTATTTTTAATAGAAAAATCTTGGTGTTTATGTCTGTTTCTATACAAGCATGAATATCTACTTTCTCTGAGTCATAGATCATATCAAATTTCTTCATTGTTCGTTATAGTTATGAGTTATTCCATTTTAAAATGGTGGTTTATTTAAAAATGCCAAAAATTTTGTCTTTTAATTTTAATAACTTTTTTTTTTTTTTAATTTATAGTATAATATATTTATTACCGTGTCAGAAAATATTTACAGAAGTGGATATATAAACAGAATAAATGCTCATTTCTTCAATCACTCTCTTCCACTGGAAAACAATCAGTCTAGAAATCTATGTTGAGAACTCAAAAAAGATATGATCCTTTTCCTGACAAGTTGCATTGCTTTGTATAAACTGATTTAGCAGGAAAAAAAAAGACTGCGATGTTAAAACCATACCAAGCCAAACGTGTATGTATATATATATATGAAATCTGCAGGACTATACACATAATATTTTATTAAAATACATTTTCCCAAATGTGTCATCAGTGTGGCTAAGCTACATCCTCTGGTGGGTCCATTGTACCAATTTGAAATCCACATGTCTATCACAGCACCCTGTCTTCTTCTCATAGAGGCAATCTCAGCTGCCCCTACCCATGGACTTCATTTCATCTTTAAAACATAGCTTGTGTTGGACAATGAAATGTGTGAGTTCCCTGGCCTGACAGTGGTGCAGGCTGATTACTAGCCTTCTCCAGAGAGTACAACATGTTCCTTCATCATTATTCTCCCAGAAAAGCCTAACTGGAAGGATAGTGCTATGATTGTCTTCCTTTACATATTCTGTCACTGCAATGTTAGTTCTAATAGTCTGTTTGATTTAGACAAATCATCAAATAGCATGCAATTTGTGCTGCTGGGTGTGCTGAAACTATGTTCTTATCGGTAAAACATGAGAAGAGTCGTCCCTGGCCTCTGAACGCCATGAGGGAGGGCAGAGGTGTTACTGAAAATCACAAGGGAGCCATCAGAACTCTACACAGAAAGAATTTGCTTTCCTTTTTTAATTATTTATTTTAGTGTGTGTGTGTGTGCAACACTTTGTGTTAGCAAAAAACTAGTTGTCTTCACTGAATTTTATAGTTAGACACTGACTAAACAGCTTGGAAAACAAAAACAAACAAACAAACAAACAAACACTTTATTTATAGAAGAATTTATGTCTTATGCAGGAAAATATATATATATTGCAATTTAAATTAGTTTTGTATGCAGAAAACAATTTGAGATAATTTTTATGTGTAGAGGGCAATTAACAGAATAATTAGTTGAACAGACATCCTTGATGAGAATAATAAGAAGTCATTTCAAAACTCGACTTTGAGGAATAAGGTACTCGATTACCAATCACATCTTTATACTGCATTTTTGACTATTCATATTTTGTTATTCTCAGTTTAATTGTAAAGTAGGCTTATCTGCTTTGATGACAAATTTTCAAGTGCATTTGACATTTGCTGTCACTGATACTAAATGTTTTGCTGTCCATATATTAACACTTTTTATTTGTGCATACATTTAATAGATATGTATTATTTTCTCTGTAAAGGCTGTACATTTCAGAACCATTTCTATAGAATTGCAATGCTTTTAATCCCTTCAAGGTTATAGATAACATGTACACACTTTGTGCACCACACCTCTCATAAAATTTAATTAATCTCTAGAATAAATAGTAATGTTTTTTACTAAATTTCTGTGGAGATATGCCTATCAAATCTGTTACTAAATATGGTCTTTACGAATGTAATATGTCAAATAAAGTGGAGCAGACCTGCTGATGGCAAGGGACTTGGCTAGTTCCCCAACCAATTTTAATTATCAGAAGTTTTTAAAAGTTGTTCTGCAAACTGGGATTCTTAACGAAAAAGACATTTGTGACGTGTCCCTCCAAGACCATATGCATAAGTCTTCAGAGAAATCTTAGTTTTCTTAATCAGCTTATCCTTATTTCCTGCTTAAAGGAAAATTAAATTAATTTAGTGGAAGAAAAATTGTCATAACATTATGCTCTCTATTATAAAAAAAAAAAAAAGAAAAAAAAAAAGAAAAAAAAAAGATACAATCTACTTCATAAGCAGCTTCTGGTTAAAATCAAATTTAGAGTAAAACACAAGGGTGGACATTTAGATTAAGAGTTTTCAATTATTGCTCTGTGTGTGGTGGAAACAATTCTTATATATACCTTTAATACTGCTGTGTTCGCAGTTCAGTAAACATGCAACTTAAGCAAAATAACTGTGTCAACAGTTGATAGCAGATCAATGTTTCCACAGTACTGCTGTGAGCTGAATTTAAAAAGTTCTCTATTTTGAAGGTAAATAATTCTGGTGACTAAAAGAAAAATGTATTTACCTAGGAGAAAGTGTGGTGCTAATGTTGAAGTCATAGAAGTTGTCTTGCCCCTTCAATAGCTAAACAATATTAAAAATGAAAGATTTAAAGTATGTAGAAAAGCTGTGTTGCCTTTTTCAGTATATGTCTCTTAACTGGAGCACAATGAGCTAAAAACTGAAATGTATTGACTTTACTCTAAATTTTAGTCTATTCAAAAAATACATGCCCCCAAATTATTTTATTTTTGTAAGTAGAATTCAGTCTCCTTAGCAGATGTGTGTAAAAAAAAAAAAAAAAAAAAAAAAAAAAAAAAGTGAGCAGTAGATTTTTCTCATAATATATATTGAGCTTTTTTTAAAACATAAACCAAAGTAATGTTCAAAATATTTCTGTGACTGACTAAACAAGCAGAGGTGCTCTGCAAAGTAATATACAAATGCAAAATCAAATGTGTTTCTGGAACAGATAATGTTTTTTTTTGTTTTGTTTTTTGTTTTTTGTTTTTTGAATATTGCTATAATATGTATCAAATATTATAACAAATGAGCTGCATCTATCTGATGTAGGCCTAGAAGAGAACAAAGGTGGTTATCTTCAATGGGTTTATAAAGTAAATGAGTTATATGTAAGGTAAACGGTAAAGTAAAGAAGTAAATGATGTACCCAGCATTCAAATAGAAGATTAAGTGGTCCTGATGGACTTCTAGAAGTCCTGGAAGCATCACATTTGTTTGTTTGCTTGCTTGCTTGTTTGAAAGGCAAAATCAACAAGAAAAGTGATCCGAGAACCCCTGTAATAAAACAAATATCTTCTTGAGGAATAATTCTTTACACCACCCAGGGAATCCCTGCAGGGAGTCTCCCTGCAAATATAATAAATTTGCAGGGAGAAGTAACTTCAAAGCAAACTTTCTGTTTCTGATATACTCACTGCATTCTCTATACAGTAATGCTGTCCTAGATGTATAATGACATTGAATTTAAGATTAGGTCACCGTGTTTCTTGTTCACCAATATTAGTGACAAATTATGGGAGTGAAACTACATACTTAACTGTGGATGATGAAATACAGTGAGGTTCCCAAACCTATGCAGGGTAATGGGGGACATGAGGCAAATACACCATTGTTAAAAACAGATAGAAATATATTTTCCAGGTATTTATATCTGTTTTTAACAATGGTGTATTTGCCTCATGTCCCTCATTACCCGGCATACCAAGTAAGTATGTATAAATGCATGTTCTAAAGATGTTCTAAAGTTCCAAGTATTTAATATTAAGATAATCCCTAGGAAATCTGTATATATAATGCACGGTGGAAAACAGATCTTACCCAATGAAAAACTGAGATTTTAAATGCTGCTACAGAAATCAAAATATAAACAGTATTGCATATCATTAGCCTGATTCAACATTGATGCCTTGAATATTGTCATATACTCATTAATTTTCATAAGTAATAAGCATATACTACTCATACTGTAGTTAATCAGTGATGAAGTAAAAAGATTTGGTGTCAAAGGAAGAACTACATCCTGTCAGGATTGAAGATTTCTCCCTCTGCTGTCCATTCCAGGAAGAGCAGCCCTTCAGAGCTTTTGCAAAAACAAGCAAACAAGCCAACAAAACAACAACAACAACAAAAACAGCAAAATGGACAAAGCTTTTGTTGTTGTTGTTTTGTTTGTTTGCATGTTTTTTGTTGTTATTGCTTTCTAGTATGAGATTAATAATAATAATAACAATGAAGCCCGCAACTTTAGGAAAAACATAAAAAAAGCCTGCTGAGGGCAAGTAGAAGTTACAAGTCTGGTATATAAAAGCTGAAGGTGTGGTAAACAAGCACAGCATTATGGCTCATCTTGAATGTAGCTTATCCAGCAAAGGGGAAGAAAGGAGTGATTTCCCACATGCCAATGGTCAATATAAAACAAACATTTGGCTTTAATATACATAAACCTGCCCAAAGCTTTATTATTGGTGGGCTTGAGAGTGGACACCATAAATGCCTCTTTTGTATAAGTTAGTGTGAATGGATTCCACAGGTGGCTATGGGTGAAGATGGAAAAACAGCTATGCAGATGGAAAATAGCAGTCCTAAAACTGGAAGAGTACATCCTGAAAGGTAATGTGAAAGTTACTTTGTACCTGATCAGCTCTGGACTGTAACAATTTGGCTGAGTCAATGAGAACAGATGAACTTAAAATATCAGCAGTCTGTTACCTCTGTCCAAGGCCACTAGCAACAACAAGCATTGTCAACGAATTTGTACAATTCACATCATGTCTAAGAAGGTAGTAGCTGATATATGCAGAAAAATACTACAGGACTGTATGAACAACCAATGAAGGAAGGACATCCTTGAAGGACTTTTGGAAACCTACCAACCTAACAGTCCAATACAACTCTCTGAATATTGTATGCAGTTCTGGGGTCCACAATTCATGAGAAACATTACTGGGAGAGGGTGGTCAAACACTGGAACAGACTTCCTAGGGTTGATGTCCCATGCTTGTCAGTGTTCAAAAGGCATTCGAATAATGCCATCAGTAATATGATTTAACTTTTGGTTAGCTCTGAAATGGTCAGGAAGTTAGATTAGATGATCCTTGAAGGTCTACTATTCTGTTCTGTTCTGTTCTGTTCTGTTCTGTTCTATTCTATTCTATTCTATATGGAGGATTCTGATCTCATTTAGCATTTTAACAACATACTTCAGATAAACACTGCCCTAGAGAAAAATCAGAATCTTACCTCATTGACCATTCGTCATCAGAACTGTACTTTAAGGTAAGCTTTACAAGACTGGAATTTATTCTGTCCTCTCTAAGAGTAACAGGAAAAATTAGTGTGCAATTTTCCTTGCACTTTTAAGGAATTATTATCCTTGGGCATATGCACAGATGTAGCTAATGATAATAACATTTGCTAAACTTGACCATTTAAAATCAGAGAGCTTGAATTATGTTTGTCCAAGATCCCTAACAGATCTATACAAAGAATTCTTTGTCACTTATATAAAAGCTAATATAAATCTTGAAATTTATTAAAAAAGATTAAAGGACTTCCAGAACAATTATGATATTTTTAAGATCAAGAAAGGATACCACCTGGAATTATTATTGTTATTATTTTTTTTCTGTCTCAGACAAAACATTAGGGTGGTTAAACTGGAACTACAAGAAATATATTATTAAAATAAGGTTAGTTAGATTGTTCTACAAAAACTTAATCTAAAGAAACCGTTAGAAATGAATTCCAGATTCCTGATCTGGTGTCATTCAAAGTTCTATTAAAGGAAACCTTAATATATTTAAGTCACATTGGTTGAGGTTAAGAACTGTTAGAGGGGTAACTTCATACTTTAAAAAGATTCAGTAAAATTTCCATAGAAAATATATTATTTGATGAAAGAGAAAAACAAAACAAAACAAAACAAAACAAAACACATAATTTTAGTTTGCTTGCTTGTTAAATTCCATTTTTCTATTTTTTTTCCTTTTTTTTTTTTTTTTTAGTTGGTATGTGTATGAGTGAGTGACTTCTGACTTGGCACTTTGGTTGTCTCGTGTTTCAAGGTTTATATGTATACTTAACATCAGAAACATGATTGGTTCATTAAATAAATGAAGCCAGACTTCCGCTACGCCTTTGACGCGGTCTCTCATAGTATCCTCCTGGAAAAGCTGGCAGCCCATGCCTTAGACAGGTACACTCTTTGTTAGGTTAAAAACTGACTGGACGGTCAGGCCCAGAGAGTAGTGGTGAATGAAGTGAAACCCAGCTGGAAACAGGTCATGAGTGGTGTTCCCCAGGAGTCAGTGTTGGAACCTATCCTCTTTAATATCTTTAATGATGATTTGGATGAGGGAATTGAATGCACCTTCAGACAACTCCAAGTTCGTGGGAAGTGTTGATCTGCCAGAGGGTAGGAAGGCCCCTAGAGGGACCTAGACAGGATGGCTCAATGGGCAGAGGCCAATGGGATGAGGTTCAACGTGGCTAAGTGCCACGTTTTATTTTTATAAAAGAAGTATATTTTATTTTATACTTTTTTTTCTATACTTCTTTTTACTTCTTTTTTCTACAATTAAGGGACATACTTCTATATATTTGTATGATTTGTATGGTTGTTAATGAAACAAAGGAGATTACAAAGTAAGAAAGAAAACATTGCTTAGGCAGATCCATTTTCATTGTAATGATAGAGAGAAAAAATATGGAAAAATATAAATAAATTAACAGTTTTTCAAAGTACTTAATATTTCATTAATATATGATTTATTTATTCCAAGTTTTTATACAGCTATGTTCTTTTTGAATGTATATCAAAATTATTAACACACAGAAAACAGCATGTCAAAGACTTTGATAGGTTTTCTGAAGGAATACAGAATATAGAAAATTATAAAGGAAAATTAAATAAGTCAGTCATACACTGCTAGTTGTTAACTGGTTTTTGCTATCTACGGCAAAACATTATTTTTTTTCTGAATTTCCAAGGCAGATTTTAATCCTGTTGACAGACATCTGCTCTGAGAATGTTGTCGTAACACTGAAATAACAAAGCTTAATTTATTGGTACAGATCAGGAGAAAAGGCATCAGAGTTGCTACAATAACTATGCTAATATTTAATCCATGGAGAAGAGTGTCCTCAAGGTACCTGACAATTATTTATCAGTAACAATGAAGAAACTGCTGCTACAAAGATAATGGGAAGTTCTTTGGAAGGAAGTCTAGCCAGAAAGCAAAACATTTGCTTGCCAGAGCAATTTGTTGACTATTATCCCCTCACAGAAGAATAACTAAGTAGAATAATATTGGCCAAATATGTTAGCCTTTTTCTATATATAACTATAAAAAAAATGTTCAGAGCAAAAACTAAGCTTTTTCCATAGCTTAGTACAATGGTTTTGTAAAAGGTTGTGTAGAAACACTATTAGAAACACTCCTAGAAGCACCGTTGTGTGCCTGTGACAGTCAGCAAAATGATTTATTTAATTTCTTGGGGGGGGTGGGAAGAGGGAGGGAGTGATTTCAAAATTTAATATACAACTAATCTGAGAAACAGTTTTAAAAATTCTGAGGATTGAAGGTAGATTAAAGTGAATATATTGTTTAATCTTTTCCATCTTTTTTCTTTCCTCCAATCTTAATGGAACTTATATTTCAAAATTTGGTATGTATCCTAGTGTACTAATTCTTTTTATTGGGGGTAGTGGCAGTGTTGTATAGAAGAGGGAATTAAAGTTTAGAATTGTACAAAATACGTTAATTACAAAGAAACAAGCAAGGAAACAAACAAACATAAATGTCAGAGTTGTTGAACAAAGACAATAATTGTGATAAGAGTTCATATTAGTACCAGAAGCTAAACACATATATCATCAGTTAGGAGATAAATTAATTAAATCCCTTGTATTTCAAAGTTCACAACATCCCTAATGTAGCCATCCCTAGTGGCTATATTTAATTGTTTTAATATAACACTATATAATATATATATATATACAAGCCAAATTTAGTACTACTATATCTATTTATATACAATATTTGTCATTGTTAATTTTCCTCTTGACTCTTATCGAATAAAAATATTATCTTTCTTTTGAACTGCATGGGAATATATTCAAATTCTTGTTCTGCGATGCCCTACTGTTGAAAATTCTGGCAAATTCTCTCTGTCTGTAGTCACAAATACCACAAATTTTAAGTTAGATACTAATTACATTTCCAGTTATTTTCCAATCAGATGTCAGAGAATAGGGGCACAAGAAATTCAAGCTGTGTGAAGAATAGCCTAGAGCATAAAGAAACTGCTTCAGTAAAACCTAGGTGTCCTCCTCAGGGCTTTATTTTCATCCACTTCTTCAGGGTAAGCACTTATACCAGGTTTTGAAAGATGAAGCAGTATTAATTTTCTTCTTGAAACAACCTCTAGTGTAAAATTACTTAAGGAATTTAGTATTTTCTTTAGAAATATATATATATATATATTCCATGGGTCTTAACTGATGACTAGTTTTACATTTCATTGGAAAATAAGGTAAACCTGAAGGAAAAAAAAAAAAAAAGGGGGGGGGGGGGAGGAGGAGGGGTGGAATCAGCTTATTCCACATTCAAAGAAACTTTGGGATTTGACACTTCATTCTTTGCTTTACAATACAGAATACCAGCACTGATTAATATTTATAGAAAATGAAGAGGAAAATTGGTAATTATCTTTGCTAGGTGAAATACTTTTAGGATATTAGTTGAGATGGTTTTCTGAGGAAATTACACTCTTGAAGTCCTAAAGGATTAATGTAAATCTTCACCAGCTATTAATGTTCTGGCATACTTAACTATTTCATATTGCCTATTTTTCCATATAATAATAATAATAATAATAATAAAGTTGTTTACTAATTATTCTGTAACCATTTCCTAATATAGTATTTTTTCTGAGCACTTAAATTTATGGTGATCAGAAGTATTAGGCCAATATTTCAAATTCATATACTGTGACATTAAGCTTAAAACTAGACATTCATAAAATTAATTATATCTTCCAGTCTTTCTTTGTTTAATAAGCACATTCTTATTCAACAGGTTTAATTTCAATAATATCCTGATCTTAAATAAAAAAATAATTTAATTCCTCTTACCCCCAGATACATCTTTGCTTAACAGAGCCTCTTTCCTTTAAAGATTATAGTCAACAAGATAAAAATGTGAGTAAACTTGGGTGGTTTAAAAACAACCAGTGATGCACTAAAGGCAATATCCAACATCTGCATCATTCAAGTTCTTAAACAATAAGAATAGGAAAATGATAAGATACTCGTGGCAGATTTTTTTTTCTCTTCTTAATCCTTAATATTAAATTTCCTCTGATAATATTTATGTTTAAAAGCCATATGTTTTTTAAGCTGGAATTGGTAATTAAGCTTTTCCACCCCTAAAAATATGGCTGTATGAATTGATGAAAAATTTGACAGATGCATCTAATAGAATATTCAGTTACATCCAGCAAAGTCAGATGTATTCTTTAAAAGTATCTAATATATGAATATATGTATTTTTATGATATATTTTACATTTATTTTTGCCAAAAAAAAAAAAAAAAAAAAGTATCAGCTAAAAAATGCTAAACAATTTCAGTATGATTCATTACTGGGAATACATAATACTCTTTTGGTTTTAAACTTAGATTTGATCATCTGATGATAATTATAGAACTACTTTCTTGCATATGAATTGTAGACTAATTAAACTAGCCTGCAGGCAGCCAAAGCAATAATGCTGGTTAAGCAACATTTTTTACATTCCTAGATGCTTCTGTAGTCTTTACTTTTGCTGATTTCATGCATTTTTTCTGCCAAGTTAAACAACAGAGGCTATGTTATAAAGGAAGATATCATTGAATATACATCTTATTCTAGATATCTCATAGAAATTACCAGAGATCTGACTGACCAAATTTAACACGTCAGTTAAACAAGTTGGTTGGTTAGAAAACTTATTGGTTACAGAACAAATGTGAATTTGCAAGTAAAAGAGAGCATATTTTGGATATTTTTAATACTTTGTTTTGCATTTTTGATGCTATGAAAGATTAAGCATTAAATAAGCTCTTTCCCCACCTCTTGTTCTCCTTGGCTCCTTGGAGTTCTTGATTAGATGCACTATATTTGTAATAGAGAAGATTTAAGATTTTCTGGGGAAAAAAAAAAAAAAAAAAAAAAAAAGGAAGAAAAATTAACATGGTAGTAGTAAATTACAGCATTCTTTAGAATGCTTTTAAAATTTATTTTCATGAAATATAAGCATAAATGATAAGCATGAATGACATCCCCAATCTTGGAAGATATAATTATTATACAGTATACCTGTACTGTTTTCTCTGCTTATGTAAGGACATTTACAAAAACACTATTGGCATCATAGAATCATAGAATGATTTGGGTTAGAAGGGACTTTAAATCTCTTCTAATTCCAACCATCCTGCCTTGGGCAGGATTACCACCCACTAGACCAAGTTGTCGAGAGCCTCATCCAACGTGGCCTTCAACACTTCCGGGAATGAAGTATCCACAGCTTCTCTGGACAACCTGTTCCTGTGCCTCACCACCCTCTGAGTAAAGAATGTCTTCCTTATATCTAATCTAAACCTACCTTCTTTTAGTTTAAAGCCATTACTCCTTGTCCTATCACTACACTCCGTGACAAAGAATCTCTCTCCTGCTTTCCTGTAGACCTCTTTTAGGCACTGAAAGCTGCTATAAGGTTTTCCCAGAGCCTTCTCTTCTCAAGATTGAACAATCCCAACTCTCTCAGCCTGTCTTCACAGGAGAGGTGCTCCAGCCCTCTAATCATCTTCATGGCCTTCCTCTTGTGAAATGTGTTCATCTGATTCATGTCAATATGGAACAATTCTAGGGCTGCATGGGTATGATGAATGTGACCTTTTGTCTTACATACCCTTGTATAACCACAAGTCTAAGAAAAACAGAGTGGTTAATGTATATAGTTATTGTATCTAGCAAAGGAATGTTTTAGCAATTCATATCAATAGAGAGCTTGAAGGGAAATGTATTTATAGGCTTTTTCTTGAAGTCTCTGACATCTGGGGGGGGGGGTCAGAACAACTGCTAACTATTATGACTATTGCATGAGACACTATGCAAGTCTTGGATATATGGCCAGGAGATTAAGGAGAAGGGGAAAGCTGAGGGATGACTAAAAGGCAAAGCTTGCAGGGGACGCTGCACAAGTCTCTGACATACAGCCAAGTTGGACAAAGGAGAAAGACGAGAAAAAAAGCCTGGGAGGAAGACTATGAGCCTTCAGCACGAGAGACCCCCAGAGACCCCCAGAGGGAACACCGGACACATGCTCCAGTAGGAGGGTTTGGATTCCGGAAACTAATTATAATAACCCTGTTCATTACTTTTCTAGAAGTAGTAATGAATACTTATTAGCCTAGGAGCATAAAAATCAGCTGCTTGATGTAACTGATGTGCATCTTGGTGGAGCAGCGCACCCAGTGCTGTTTGCTTACCTCTATTCCTTTAATAAATTGTAGACTTTGGTTATAGTCCTATTTTGAAGACTGAGCTGTTTATAACACTCTGAACTCACTTTAATGCATCTGTGTTTCTCTTGTGCTGGGGACCCCAGAGACAAACACAGTACTCCAAATGGTATCTCACAGAAGCAGAGTAGAGGGGCAGAATCACTTCCCTCATCCTGCTGGCCACAATTCTTTTGATGCAGCCCAAGATACAGTTGGCTTTTGGGGCTGCAAGTGCACATTGCTGGCTCATGCTGAGCTTCTCATCAACCAAAACACCCCCAAGTCCTCCTCCTCAGAGCTGCTCTTAACCCATTCTCCACCCAGCCTGTGTTTGTGCTTGGGATTGCCCCAGCCCTGGTGCAGGACATTGCACTTGGCTTTGTTGAAGTTCATGAAGTTCTCACAGGACCATCCCTCAAACCTGTCTTGGTCACTCTGGTTTACATCCCTTCCCTCATGTATGTCAACCACACCACACAACTTGGTGCCACTGGTATACTTGCTGAGGGTGCATTCAATCCCACTGTCCATGCCACCAGCAAAAATGTTAAACAGTGCTGATCCCAGTACTGACCCCTGAGGAACACCTCTCCTTACTGACTTCCAACTGGACATTGAGCCACTGACTACAACTCTTTGAGTGTGACCATCCAAACAATTCCTTACCCACCCAGTGGTCTATGCATCAAATGCATGTCTCTCCAATTTAGAGACAAATACATCTTGGGGAACGGTGTCAAATTCCTTGCACTTGTCCATATAGATGTTGGTTGCCATTCCTCTATCCACCAATGCTGTAAACGCACCACAGAAGGTCACCAGATTTGTCAGGCATGATCAATCTGCCCTTTGTGAAGCCATGTTGGCTGTCAAAAATCACTTCCTTATTTTCCATGTGCCTTAGCATAGTTTCCAGGATGATCTCTCTCATGGTATTGCTGGGCATAGAGGTGAGGCTGGCTGGGCTTAGTTCCCCAGGTCTTCCTTGTTTCCCATGTTAGCAATGGGAGTTACACTTTCTCTTACCTTGAGAGATTGAAGTGCTCCCTCCTTGCTGCCATCAAGATCCTAAACAGCACCATTTAATCATCACTGCAGGCAAGGCTGCACTTGAGCTTCACCTTCTCCACTTTCTCACCCCTTCTTGTTGCCAATTGGCTCCTCTATCACTTTGAGAAGGAAGTTGTTATCAGTGTATTACAGAAACCTCCTGGACTGCCTGTGCTTTTATGTGCTGTCCCTACAACAGACATCAGAGTGGTTGAAGTCCTCCCTGAGGACCAGAGCTTGTGAATGTGAGTCAGCTCCTATCTCTTTATAGAGGGCCTCATCTGCTTGGTTTTCCTGATCAGTTGACCTTCAGCACATTCCCACTACAGTATCCCCTGTCCTTGCCCTTCCTGTAAACCTGACCCACAAGCTCACTGTCAGCTTCTAATTCATTCCCAAAAAGAGCTCCATGTACTCCAGTCTCTCATTGACATAGAGGACAACACATCCCCATCAACTTCCCTGCCTGTCTTTCCTCAAGAGCCTGTATCCTTCCGTTGCAACACTCCAGTTATGGAAGGCATCCCACCATGTCACTATAATGCCAACGAGGTCATATCCCTGCAACATGTGTACATCTCTAACTTGTCTTGTTTATTGTCCATGCTATACACATTAGCATAGAGACATATGAGTTGTGCCCCGATGAAGCTGACTTACTGGCTGGAGTGGTTGGAATTCCTTTGTGCTGCTCTTCAGGTGCTTTCCTGCTGACCCATGACTCTTCTCCAGGCTCTGGTCATCTATGTCTGTCACTGACATCAAACTGTTAAGAGTTTCATAGACTGAGATCCCCCTTCCCCAGCAACTTTAGTTTAAATTTATTTGAAATCATTGCATCACTTTCTATTCCAATAAATATTTTTAGCACGTTTATTATTGACAGTGAAAATAAAACAGGAACCTTCAATCCTCTAATGACCTTAATATTATGAAAGAGAAGTAAAATGATGAAACTATTAAGTAGTACCCCCCAAACAAACAAACGAACAAACAAAACAAAACAATGAAGAAAAAAAAAAAAACAACAAAAAAAAAAAAAAAAACAAAAAACAAAACACACACACACACACACAAAAAAAAAAACGACTTGTAGTTTAATGTGTAAGTTAAACAGAATTGAAATAGATAAATCCAAGATTCTGATTCCAGGAAATGAGGTATTGTTCCTTTCAAAATTGTGCAAATATGGGTACCAGGTGTTTTCCTACAAAGCTGGCACACCTACAGATTTTCCATACCACTCTTTATATAATCTCTTATCAATACATTTACATTTTTGCACATTCCTATAACTTCTAATTGGTTACATAATTAGCATACTGCTAACATGACAAAATCTTTCTGCACATGCATCCTCAGACGGACCTCTTGTTAGGCCAGTGCCTCTCAACCTAGGGGCATGATTTTTTAATATTATAATGAGGATAGTTCACAGATGGTTCACAATATAATATGCTTATCTTTGTTTTTCAGCCAATTATTCTTAACAAGTTGATTAGAAGCACAATCAAGAACAATTTTTTTATTATTATTATTATTAAGACCATGTTTATTTTAAATATGGTCTTCCTGATTAGCAGCTCCTAAATTAATCATCCTTTAGACATCTCCAAAGCCTGGGTCATCTTGTCCTTTCCTCAAAGTACATATTGTATTTCTTTCACACAAAACAGAGATAACTATCTACTGGTATCATCTCCTCTCCCTATTTTCTTGACCGACAGTGCAACAAGTCTTGTTGAGAGCCAATCAACACATGATAAATTACTTAGTCCCACCTTACCAACAGTATAAATCTGATATTCAGAAACTTATCTTCTGAGGATGAGAATTCCAATTATCAGATGAGTTGACAGGTCTGGATCTCTCTCCTTCCCAAGTAGGGGTGTCTCTTTGGCATCTCCAACTCTTATCTCTAACTATGTTGGATGTTACCTGGGAAAATATTGATAACTGGAAGTTATCAAGTGAAAGTGCTGAACAATAAACTCAAGCTTGAGTATTGCAGTAAGTGAATTTACCAATGGCTATTACGAATCTGTTATATCTGTCACCTTAGGAAACTACCTATCTCTTCAACTTTGTGAAACTGTCTCAGTGAAAGTCATTGGCAGGGCTCTGAAACAGGCAAGCATTGACTGATATTTGGCTACATAATCCTTTAGACATAAACCACTGACCAAGTCTGGGTCTAGGACCTGATCCATCTGCACCTAGACTCCTCTCAAAGAGGAGTTTAGAAAGCAAGGGGGTCCTTTCTGAAACTTTTGACTTAGTGGGAAGGCCTCTGTCAGCCACTTACCCTTAACACAACCGTAACCACCTCTAACCTTGTCTGGACAAGTTCAAATTTGCAGTCTTCTGAAGGAAGATTCATTCTCCCAGGCTGGAGTACTTAAATTACAAAGGAAGGACGAACCATTAAAACAAGAACAAGGTAATAGAACTATGCCATCTCTTGCTGTTTTAAGCCTTTATCAGCCAATGGGAATCACAGTCCAAAGTACCCATTTATCATGCTTTTTCTTAATGACATATAATAGCAAGTTAAAATTAGTGTATTCCTTTTTGGGAAACCAAAAATCCAGTATCCAGTCAAATTAGAATTTCCTTTCTACATAGAATGGGACAGCCTCATTCAGCTTCAGGTGAATATGTGCTCAGTTGGTCTGCAGCAGTAGACCAACAGTTTTATAGTGTCTTAAAATTCTGAGCACATAGGAGGAGCAAAAATCTTTTCAGATATGTGAATGCAAGCAGAAGAATAATTTGTTTTATGCACAGCAACACTGACAAACAAACAAATAAAACATAAGGAAAAAGGAATAAATGATTTTAATATACTAACATTAAGAAAATTCCATTTATGTAAAGAACTGGTGAAGCCCAGTGAGGATTCAAACCATAACAGTCTTCATCAGTCCTGAAAATATATGTATGTACATCTGCATGTAACTACTCAACAGAGTTTTCAATCAGATTTTAACTGCTTGGCTCTGTAACAGAGGGGCTAGTTTTCTTATGTTTTCTCAGCAAACAGCATTCTTTTTCTGACAGTAGGACGTCTTTTGAAAAATCAGCCAGATTGAAAATGATCAAAGAATCATAGAATCATAGAATCATTAAGGTTGGAAAAGACCTTAAAAAGGTGGTCTGGTCCAAACATCCCCCTAGCATTGGTATCACCCTCTAAATCATGTCCCTATGCATCAGGTCCAATCTTTCCTTGAACACCCCCAGGGATGGTGATGCCAACACCTCGCTGGACAACTCGTTCCAATGCCTGACTACTCTTTCTGAGAAGAAATTTCTCCTAATTCCCAATCTGAACCTTCCCTGGTGCAACTTGAGGCCATTCCCTCTAGTCCTGTCACTAGTTATCTGCAAGAAGAGTCCAACCCCCAGCTCCCCACAACTTCCTTTCAGGTAGCTGTAGAGAGCAAGAAGGTCTGTGCTGAGCCTCCTCTTCTCCAGACTAAACAACCCCAGTTCCCTCAGTTGTTCCTCATGGGACTTGTGTTCCAGGCTCTTCACCAGCTTTGTAGCCCTTCTCTGGACATGTTCCAGGGCCTCAATGTCCTTCTTGTAGGACAAGGTCCCAAAACTGAACACAGTACTCGAGGTGTGGCCCCACCAGAGCTGAGTACAGGGGGACAATCACCCCCCTGGTTCTGCTGGCTACACTATTTCTATTACAAGACAGGATGTTGTTGGCCTTCTTGGCCACCTGGGCACACTGCCAGCTCATGTTCACGTGAGTATCAACCAACATGCCCAGATCCTTTTCCTCTGCACAGCTTTCCAGACACTCTGCCCCAAGCTTATAGTGCTGCATGAGGTTGTTGTGCCCCTAGTGCAGGACCTGGCACTTAGCCACGTTGAACCTCATCCCATTGGCCTCTGCCCATTGAGCCATCCTGTCTAGGTCCCTCTAGGGGCCTTCCTACCCTCTGGCAGATCAACACTTCCCACGAACTTGGAGTTGTCTGAAGGTGCATTCAATTCCCTCATCCAAATCATCATTAAAGATATTAAAGAGGGTAGGTTCCAACACTGACTCCTGGGGAACACCACTCATGACCTGTTTCCAGCTGGGTTTCACTTCATTCACCACTACTCTCTGGGCCTGACCGTCCAGTCAGTTTTTAACCTAACAAAGAGTGTACCTGACCATGCTTCAGCCAGTTTCTCCAGAAGAATACTATGGAAGACTATGTTAAAGGCTTTGCTGAAGTCTAGGTAGACTACATCAACAGCCTTTCCCTCATCTACCAGGTGGGTCACCCATTCATAGAAGGAGATGAATTTGCTCAGGCAGAACTCGCCTTTCATGAACCCATGTTGGCCTGATCCCCTGTTGGTCTTGCACATGTTGTGTTATTGCATTCAAGATGACCTGCACTATCACCTTTCCTGGCACCAAGGTCAGGTTGATAGTGCTGTAGTTCCCCAGATCCTCCTTATGACCCTTTTTTATAAATGGAAGTCACATTAGCAAGTCTCCAGTTGTCCAGGACTCCTCCGTATGACCATGACCACTAATAGATTATAGAAAGCGGTTCAGCAATCACATCTGCCAACTCTTTCAGCACCCTTGGGCCCATCTTGCCCCATGGACTTGTGATAGTCCAGTTGGATTAGCAAATCTCTGTTTCCACCTAAACTGTGGGGGTTTCTTCTGCTTCTCATCCCATACTTCCAGGCTGGGAAGCTGAATACCCCTAGGATAAGTTGTCTGACTAGTAGACAGATGTAAAGAAGGCATTAAGAACCTCGGTCTTTTCCTTATCCTAAGTAGTCGTGTTGTCCTCTGCATCCAGTAAAGGATGGAGACTCTCTTTGGCTTCTCTTACCTTTCTCTTTTACCATTAATATATTTATAAATATATTGTCATCATTTACTATAGTGGCCAAGTTGAGCTCATGCTAGGCTTTAACTTTTCTGACTTTCTCTCTGCATATGTTGGCAAATTCCTTGTATTCTCTCTGAGTTACCTGTCCCTTCTTCTCCTAGACACTCAACAAAAGTTCCCTGTTCATCCACTCCAGTCTTCTTTCCCAACGGCTCACCTTACAGCACACAGGGACAGCCTGCTCCTGTGCCTTTAAGACCTCCTTTTTGGGGAGCATCCAGCCTTTCTGGACCCCTTTGTCCTTCAGGATTGACTCCCCAGGGACCCTCCCTACCAGCATCCTGAACAGTTCAAAGTCTACCCTCTGGAAGTCCAAGGTAGCAGTTTTACTGACTTTTTCCTGACTTCTCCAAGAATTGAGAACTAATGTGACAATATTAGTAAGGGTTGTTTTCCTTCTTTAGTGTGTCTTTCTGCCAGTTTATAATCTGTTTTGTAATATGATGCAGGTGACTGTACTAGCCTAAAAAGAAGATTCACCTTCATTACTTGGATAGTGACAAGATGGAGATTCTCCTTTTTCATTTCCAGAGAGGATGTTTGCTTTATTCATATACATGTAGGTTTGCTATTTCCTATAAAATGATAGCATGCTATGTTAATAATTTTAAAGGGACATTAAAAATAATTAATGGAAATATTCTTATATAATGACTCAATTTATGATACAGTACTGGATAAATTCATCAAAATTTGGTTGGAGGTCAACATCATATATAGTAGTAGTATATGTGAAGTGAAAGAGGTATCAAGACATTGATACGTGCAAAGACTTCAAGAGATCTGTTTGGCACAACTATTCTGGCAATAAAAAAATCGTTTCCAGTGGTTGACTCATATGGGGCCTATAGGGAAGAAATTATGGAAACTTGGTAAGCTGTCCTGATCATTATAGTATTATCACACAATTTAGTAAATACAGACATGCTATAAAATATAAATTACCATGTTTTTATTATGTATTTGGATTCCATGGTTTATAGTTTTCCTTTATAGAGCAGAACCTATTCTGCACAAAAGTTATCTGAATTAATTATCTTCATCTTCAGTTTTTGTTGTTGTTGTTTTTGTTTGTTTGTTTGTTTTATGGCAGCTACCTTATCAATAAACTCAATTCGTCTCAGCTAGACAATCAAATAAAGAAATAATAAACTTGGAAAAATGATCAATTAGATTTGAAATGCAGATTTTTAATGGACTAAAAGGTCAGGTCTATATAATGAGAAGTTCACTGTCAGGGCAAACACAAACAAACTTTATCCCTGGAGAGGCTGAAAAGTATTACGCTTTCTTCAAATTAAGATAATGTAGGTATTTCATATTCTTGAAGGAAATAAAAAGAGATTGTTACAAATGAAGACAGTCTGAATGGCTAGGAACAACTGCCTGGTATGAACAACAACATAAAAGAAAAACAGAATAAATGGCAGAAAAGCCTAATTAAACCTGAAATATCAAATGACTTCAATTAGTAGCAGAGAATAGTGGTAAAGTTAAAAGCATTTAGTGAATAATGAGATGACAAACAATATACACAGACTTGAAGTGAACACTTATACCCAGATGAAAAGTATCATTATCAAGATAAGAAAGTACTGCAACATGATCAGAATACTGATAACTGTAGGCAGGACAATGGCTTTACAACATATGTAATTCTCAGAAAATTCAGGCCCATTCTATTGAACGGTGTTCTATCTCAGTCCTTGAGTAATTTAACTTTCTGGCTTTGTTTGTTTGGTGGTTGTTCCTGTTGTTTACTTTTGATTTAGTTTTGCTTTGTTTTGAATAATCTACACATTTTGGATCCATATCTCGCACTCAAAAGTATCCATATTTTTGCTAAAAGCTTCATCTTCAAAATTGATTTTTATGCTGGAATATCTTGATTTTGCTATATGTTTCCATGTACAAACTGCAGACCTGACATAAGCCTTGTTTTAGCTCTGTTTCCATCAAGCCTTCATTTTGCATCACAAAACTTGAACACTGTGTGGGAAGAAATCAACTACAATAGATATTCATTGCCATATATATCACTGGATAACAGAAAGAGTAGAAGATAAGAGTTTTATTCATAGAAGCCAGAGTCCTTTATCTATTCTTTCTTGATATTTGTAAAAATTGTTAGTAAGTCTTGCTCAGTTTGTTGCTCAATTTCAAACTGATCAAGAAACAAAGCCTAAAACTAGTTAAGAAAGCTGAATTGATACTAATAATGATTTTGCTGTGGTTTAACCCTGCTTGACAACTAAGTATAACACAGCAGTTCACTCATTCCCCTCACATTGGTATGAGGGAGAAAATAAGAAAGGTAAAAATGAAAACTTGAAAGTTGAGATAAAGACAAATTAATAGATAAAGTAAACATTGTGCTTGCAAGCTGTCCTGGTTTCAGTTAGAACAGAATTAATTTTTTTCCTAGTAGCTGGTGGAATGCTGTGTTTTGGCTTAGGATGAGAAGAGTGCTGATAACACCCCGATGTTTTGATTGTTGCAGAGCAGTGCTTATACCAAGCCAAGGACATCTCAGCCTTTTGCTCTGTCCTGCCAACAGGCAGGCTGGGGGTGTAGTAAGAACTGGGAGGGGACAGACCCAGGACAGGTGACCCAAACTAGCCAAAGGGGTATTCCATACCATCTGACGTCATGCTAAACAATATATAGGGGTGGCTAGCCGGGGGGAGGGGGCCGGACTGCTCGGTGTTAGGCTGGGCATCGGTCAGCAGGTGGTGAGCAATTGCATTGTGCATCACTTGTTTGTACATATTATTAGTACTAGTACTATTATCACCATTGTATTATTATTATTATTATTATTATTATTATTATTATTATTATTATTATTATTATTATTATTATTATTATTATTATTTTCCTGTCTTATTAAACTGTCTTTATCTCAACTCACGGGCTTCACTTTCCATTTCTCTCCCCCGTCCCAGAGAAGGAGGGGAGAGGGTGAGCGAACGGCTGTGTGGTGTTTAGCTGCCAGTCAGGTTAAACCACGACAGTCTTTTTGGTGGCCATATTGTGTGGGGTGACACAGCAGAGGAAGTTTTTGAGAAAGGGAAGAAAATAGTCCAAATCCTTCTGAAAGCCAGTTTTGCCATAAAACAAAATAAAGTCAAAGGACCTGCACGAGAGATCCAGTTTTTAGGAATAAAATGGCAAGATGGACGTCGTCAAATCCCAATGGATGTGATCAACAAAATAACAGCTATGTCTCCACCAACTAACAAAGAAGAAACACAGACTTTCCTAGGTGTTGTGGGGTTTTGGAGAATGCACATCCCAAATTACAGTCTGATTGTAAACCAGCTCTACCAAGTAACCCGTAAGAAGAATGAGTTTGAATGGGGCCCTGAACAACGACAAGCGTTTGAACAAATCAAGCAGGAAATAGTCCACGCAGTAGCCCTTGGGCCAGTTCGAACAGGACCAGATGTAAAGAATGTGCTCTACACTGCAGCCGGGGAGAATGGCCCCACCTGGAGCCTCTGGCAGAAAGAACCTGGGGAAACTCGAGGTCGGCCCCTGGGGTTTTGGAGTCGGGGATACAGAGGATCTGAGGCCCACTATACTCCAACTGAAAAGGAGATATTGGCAGCATATGAAGGAGTTCGATCTGCTTCGGAGGTGGTCGGTACTGAAGCGCAGCTCCTCCTAGCACCCCGATTGCCGGTACTAGGCTGGATGTTCAAGGGAAGGGTCTCTTCTACGCATCATGCCACTGATGCTACATGGAGCAAGTGGGTTCCACTGATTACTCAGCGGGCTCAAATAGGAAACCCCAGTCGCCCAGGAATATTGGAAGTGATTATGGACTGGCCAGAAGGCAAATACTTTGGGATATCATCAGAGGAGGAGGTGGGTCATGCTGAAGAAGCCCCACTGTACAACCAGTTACCAGAGAATGAAAAGAAATATGCCCTGTTCACTGATGGGCCCTGTCATATTGTGGGGAAGCATCGGAGATGGAAGGCTGCTGTATGGAGAGCATGGGACTCTTAATCTCAGGGTCGTGGGTTCGAGCCCCACGTTGGGCGCCAAAAAGACTGTCGTGGTTTAACCCGGCTGGCAGCTAAACACCACACAGCCGTTCGCTCACCCTCTCCCCTCCTTCTCTGGGACGGGGGAGAGAAATGGAAAGTGAAGCCCGTGAGTTGAGATAAAGACAGTTTAATAAGACAGGAAAATAATAATAACAATAATAAAATAATGATAATAAAATAATAATAATAATAATAATAATAATAATAATAATAATAATAATAATAATAATAATAATAATAATAATAATAATAATAATAATAATACAATGGTGATAATAGTACTAGTACTAATAATATGTACAAACAAGTGATGCACAATGCAATTGCTCACCACCTGCTGACCGATGCCCAGCCTAACACCGAGCAGTCCGGCCCCCTCCCCCCGGCTAGTCACCCCTATATATTGTTTAGCATGACGTCAGATGGTATGGAATACCCCTTTGGCTAGTTTGGGTCACCTGTCCTGGGTCTGTCCCCTCCCAGTTCTTACTACACCCCCAGCCTGCCTGTTGGCAGGACAGAGCAAAAGGCTGAGATGTCCTTGGCTTGGTATAAGCACTGCTCTGCAACAATCAAAACATCGGGGTGTTATCAGCACTCTTCTCATCCTAAGCCAAAACACAGCATTCCACCAGCTACTAGGAAGAAAATTAATTCTGTTCTAACTGAAACCAGGACAGAAGCAAAGCTAAGTTTTTCATTCACTGGCTCCTATCGGCAGGAAGGTGTTCAGCCGTATCCAGGAAAGCACGGCTTGCTTCATCAAATGTAATGGTTACTTGGGAAGACTAGTGCCATTGCTTTAAACGTCCCCCCTCCTTCCTTCTTTCCCAAAGTTTTTATTGTTGAGCATGACACTGTATGGTATGGAATATCCCTTTGTTCAGTCTGGGTCAGCTGTCCTAGCTGTGTCGTCTCCCAACCTCTTGTGCAACCGCAGTATCCTCACTGTCAGGGAGCGTCTTTGACTCAGTGTAAGAGCTGTTCAGCAATAGGTAAACCATCAGAATATTATCACAGCTATTTTCATCAAAAATCCAAAACATAGCAGCAGATCAGCTACTGTAAAGAAAATTAACTCTATTCCAGCCCAAACCAGGACAGAGGTATTTTGAATAACTTGCCAGATCCTTCCTATTGTCCTGTTACAAACATAGTCAGGACCTTTGGCTGCAGTGAACAGCTTCATATTACAGAGACCAGCTGGCTTAAAATGTCCTGTACACATGCTATTCAACACTCGCACCTTTCCAAAAGCTTGCTCTCCATCAAATAACTAATTGGAAATGTTCATTGTCCAAAAACTTTTGAGAGCCACTGCTTGACCCCCAGTCAAAATGTGTAGGCATGATCTATATTTTTAGAGATCTATATTTTTACATAGAAGTTGCGTAAAATATATATATAGCTATATATACCTTTGAGATCAGGTCTTTTAGAAATGATTTTTTTTAAATTTTTTTTTTTAAGTACAATTTCCCATCCTGCTGGAAGTAAATAAGTTTCTGGTCCTTCCTGAGGTGTTATGGAGGAATGTGACTTACTATTCATATGCTAATTGTTAAAAACCCAGCTGTAACATTGCCCTTGTTGTGGTGCAGAAAGTATGCCTTAAGAATTTCTTCATTCCTTTAAACAGAATATCAAAGTGTGGTAGTTTTACTTGGGTGGCCAGCCAAGCTCCACCACAACTGCTGTCTCACTCACCCTCCTCAAAGAGAAAGGGGGAGAAAATACGATGCAAAGGGCTCAAGGTTTGAGATAAGGACAGGGAGAACACTCAGTAGTTATTGTGGCGGGCAAAACAGACTCAGAGTAGGAAGATAGTAAAATTTATCACCTATTATTAACAAACTATAGAAGTGAGAAACAAAGAAACCAAAAATACCTTTCTCCCATCTACCCTCTTCCACCTCCTTCCCCCCCAAGCGGTGCAGGAGAAGGAGGGAATGGGGGTCAGAGTTAGTCTATAGCACTTCGTCTCCTCTGCTCATTCTTATTCACTCTCTTCTCCAACTCCAACATGGTATCCCTCACATGGGATTCAGACCCTCCCAAACTGATCCTGCATGGGCTTTCCACAGGCTGCTGCTCTTCAAAAACTGCTCCAAATATGGGTCTATACCATGCGGTCCATTCATCAGGAACAAAGTGCTCTAACACAGGTCCCCAACAGACAACAGCTCCTGCCACATCACCTGCTCCTGCATGGTCCCCTAACTAGAGGCTACAGGTCCGGCCTGGAATCTGCTCTAGCAGGGGTTCTCCACAAGACACAGCTTCCTTCAGGTCAGAAGGTTTCCTCTAAGGGCTGCAGCATGGAAATCTGGTACACCATGGGCTGCAGGGGGACAGCCTGCTTCACTGTGGCCCTCTCTACGGGCCACAGGGGAACTTCTGTTTCAGCACCTGGAGCACTTCCTGCCCTCCTTCTTCTGACCTTGGGGTCTGCAGGGTTGTTTTTCCTTCCTCTCTCTCCCAGCTGCTGTTGAGCAGCAGTTTTTTCCCTTTTTAAAACATGCTCTCACAAAGGTGTGAACAACATAAATTATTGGCTCGGCTCTAGCCAGAAGCAAAGCCCTTATCTAACATGTGACAGCTTCTGGATTTTTCTTACAAGAAGCCACCCCTATGCCTCCCACTACCCAAAGTATTTGTCAAAACATTTTTTTGAGGACCTGCCACTCATAAAATTATCCTTAAAGCAAATCAGTATTAAGATAAAATAAAGAGCAGTGTATCTACACAGTTTTAGTGAAAGTACAATGAAAAATATGTTAGAAAAAAAAAAAAAAACCACAAAATAAAAACAATCTATTTACCATTATTTCCATCCAAATACCTACACACATATGTATAAAAATATATGCATTCAGATTAACAGGTTTCTTATAGCATAATATTCAACTCTGAAGCTGTTAGAAGTCTGCAAAAACAGGGTTGAACTTCAGCTGTTTTAATAAGTTCTACAACATTAGCCTGATTTTTACAGTGCCAGATGCAGATTAGCATCTGGGTGCTTTCTTCCACATGTATTGCATGTGTAAGTCCTATTTTGATTATGTTTGCATCAAACTTTCATTTCACCTTCAAATGTTTCCTGATATACAGCTTGAATTTGGAAGTAGAATTCTGTGAAATACTTTTTGTCCACTGTAGATTTTGGAATTATTGTGCTGGGTAAGCCTTGACTAACTGCCAAACTCCCACTTGTGAAGGACCTCCTCCTCTTCTCCTCTCCCCTTGGTGTTCCCTCTTTTGTTTCTTCCTTTTTCTTTTCTTTTTTTTCTTTTCTTTTTTTTTTTTTTCTTTTTCTTCCTTTTTTTTTTTTTCTTTTTACTTTCTCCACTACTTGCTACCTGTTCATCATTTTTTGCTCTTTCTTGAATAACATTTCCAGAGAGACCCCACTATCTTGGCTCAGTTGTGCCTTGCTGTGGGACTATTAGAGCCAGTTAGAACTGGCTAGCTCACACAGGGCAGCCCCTAGCTTCTTCTCAGACGAAGCTCCTCATTTGCCAACACTTTGCCACCTGCACCCAATACATCAGTGTCCTCTGAACATAGGTATTTGGAGTCAATCAATGTCTTTTTGATTACTTTGATGATCAGTGCTCACCCCTGGTTATGAAGAATTTAGTCACTATCCTTTATCATTCAGGTACTTAGACTCTCTTCACGCATTAATTTTATTTAAATTAGGACAGATGACATAAATGCCATTTTCACTCTATGACTCTATGTGAATTGTGCAAAAGATTTGCATTAACATAAAATTCCATGACTTGCCTTTATAGCAACAACATCAGAGCAGCAATGTGTCTGCCGTTAATTCAGTTCAAGTATTCATTTTAATGCACACAGTATTCCATATAACTAAAGCAAACTGTCTAAAGAATAGTTTGCTTTTTCTGAATATAGGTTCCAAGATATTTGTATTCTTCTAGGACTCTGCAAAAGATTTGTGATCTTATATCCTCTTTTGTATGCAGGTGATGTTAAACTATGTAAATTATGTAGTGAATATTAAAAACAAACAAACAAACAAACAAACAAAAACTTTGCATTTTTTGTAATGCATATATACTACAGACTTCCAAAGGCTGAATGTATTTTTGTGCAATATATATTTTCATGAGCTTTGCAGAGAGATAAGTAAAACTGAGATACATTACACTTTATTTAAATAGTTAGTTAGTTTGGTCTGTGAAAAGACTCTGATAATACTGTCTCTCTTTCCAAAAGATGTTGACATCTTCATTGAAAAAAAACGTGTTCTCAAGAATTTTATTGTAGGAAGACTGGTGGAAGTTTTGGATATTATTTTTTAATAATTTTTCCTTCTTCAAAAAACAGCCTTCTGTTGTGAAGTCAGAATCATTTTTGCAGTGATCACGGGTTCTTTCCAAGGAAAGTTATAATGACAGTATGCAAAAGTAGGTAATGCAGTTTGGGAATTAAAATACTGCAGCTAAGTGGATGAGAAAGCAAAGGAGGTGAGTCAAGGCTAATGTACAGTCACTTTTTAGTTTGTCAAAATGGAATGCAAACCTTATCATTTGACAGTTTGCTGATTATCCTTATAAAATACTTTTGTGTGCTACTGTAATTGCCTCAAACCATGCTAGCAAAATTTTCCTACTCAGTGAGGTTCCAGAATATTATTTCAGGGACTCGATATTGATTTTAGCTTGAAAATAATGTAAGTTGTCTCAAAATTCAGCATATCCTGTCTCCTTGATAAATTCTCTTTTTACAGAGAATATTCTATGGAAAAGGGTAAAAATAGTTTCAATATAATAAAGCTACCACAGATCTCTGATGGGCAGAGGCCAATGGGAGCTGTGAAGCTGGTGAAGAGTCTGGGACAAAAGTCCTATGAGGAGTGACTTAGGGAATTGGGGTTGTTTAGTCTGGAGAAGAAGAGGTTCAAGTGAGACCTTCTTGCTCTCTACAGCTGCCTGAAAGGAAGTAGTGGGGAGCTGGCAGTCAGCCTCTTCTCACAGATAACAAGTGATAGGACTAGAGGGCGTCATGTTGCAGCATGGGAGGTTCAGGTTAAGAATTAGGAGAAACTTCTTCTCAGAAAGAGTAGTCAGGCATTGAAATGGATTGCCCAGGGAAATGGTGGTGTCACTGTCCCTGGGGGTGTTTAAAGAAAGGTTAGCCGTGGTGCTTAGGGACATTGTTTAGTGGGTGATATTGTTTGTATGTGGATGGTTGGACCAGATGGTCTTGGAGGTCTTTTCCAACCTAAATAATTCTATGATTCTATCATAGAGATCAGGAGAACTCAGAGTAGACTTTTTTTTTTTTTTTTTTTAATGAAATTATGTTCTAAGAATTACAGAAAAAAAAATCAAATTTCATTTATTGACTATGTTGACTACATGTCTGTTCCAGAAATATGTCCCCAGAACATAGAAAGTATGACTGCTCTGTGATGCAAACTTATTATGAACTTCTGTTTGTTTCATCCTGGTGGGCAGCTGAGCTCCACCACAACCACCCTCTTACACTTCCTCCTGAAAAGAGGAGGTAGAGAAAATACAACAAAAAATGACTCAAGTGTTGAGATAAGGACATGGAGATTTTTTACCAACTACTGTAAGTGGAAAAAAAAAAAAAAAAAAAAAAAAAAAAAGATTCAGTGCAGGGTGATTAATATAATTTATTACCTATTACTAACAGACTAAAACAGTGAGAAACTAAAAGTGAACTAAAACCACCCTTCCCCTATCTACCCTCTTGCTCCTGGCACAGGTGAATGGGAAATGGAGGTTGTAGTCAG
The DNA here is from genome assembly GCF_964035555.1 of Netta rufina. Lineage (NCBI taxonomy): Eukaryota > Metazoa > Chordata > Aves > Anseriformes > Anatidae > Netta > Netta rufina. The sequence goes on along the minus strand of NC_140123.1, from coordinate 47,070,689 downwards.
TCCATAACGCTTTGTCATCTGTTGCTCTTTCATCTTCACTCTCTTCCCCAGCTCTAGCATGGGTTCCCTCTGATGCGATGCCATCCTTCCCAAAATTGATCCTATGTGGGCTTCCCACTGTAGTGGGTTTACGTGGCAAGGTTTTGGTAGCAGGGAGCCATAGGGGTGGTTTCTGTGAGAAAGATCTAGAAGCTGCCCCATGTTTGGGAAGGGCCCCATTGTTTTCCAGATCTGAGCCAATAAGCGATGTTGTTTTGCGCCTCTGTGAGAGCATATTTAAGACAGGGAAAAAATGCTGCGCCAGACAGCAGCCGGGAGTGAGAGAACAGCCTTGCAGGTGCCAAGGTCAGTGTAGAGGGAGGGGGAAAGGTGCTCCAGGCGCCAGAGCAGAAGTCCCCTGCGGCCTGTGGTGAGGACCATGGTGAAGCAGGATGTCCCCCTGCAGCCCATGGAGTACCACGGTGGAGCAGGGTTCCACGCTGCAGCCCGTGGAGGAGACCACGGTGGAGCAGGTGGCCCTGCACCGACGGAGGCTGCTGCCAGTGGAAGACCCCTGCCGGAGCAGATTCCGGGCCGGACCTGTAGCCCGTGGAGAGGAGCCCACGCAGGAGCAGGTGACCTGGCAGGAGCTGCTGCCCGTAGGGGAGCCAGGTTGGAGCAGTTTTCTCCTGAGGGATGGACCCCGTGGTACGGACCCATATCTGGAGCAGTTCTGGAAGAGCTGCTGCCTGTGGAAAGCCCATGCTGGATCTGTTCACCAAGGACTGCATCCCGTGGGTGGGACCCCACAGCACAGAGGACGAGAGTGACCGAGAAGGAGCAGCAGAGAAGAAGTGCTGTAGACTGACCATAACCCCCATTCCCCCGTTCCCCTGCGCCACTTGGGGGGAGGAGGTGGAAGAGGATGGATGGGGGGGAAGGTGCTTTTGTTTTTTTTCTTCCTTTGTTTTCTCACTTCTCTCGCTTGTTAGTAATAGGCAATAAATCTTACTATCTCCTTATGCTGAGTCTGTTTTGCCCGTTACAATAATTATTGCATGATTTTCTCTTCCTTATCTCAACCCTTGAGCCCTTTTTATATATTTTCTCCCCATTCCTCTTTGAGGAGGGGGAGTAAGAGAGCGGCTGTGGTGGAGCTCGGCTGCCCACTCGAGCGGAACCACGACACCCACAGATAGCAGCTCTTCAAGAACTGCTCCAATATTAGTCTGTATCATGGAATCCATCCTTCAGGAGTGGACTGCTACAACATGGGTGCCCCAGGGTCCACAGATCCTTCCAGATCCCCTGCTCCTGCATGGGCTTCTCTCCACAGCCTGCAGCTCCAGTCTGGGGCCTGCTTTTGTGGGGGTTCTCCAAGGGCCGCAGCCTCTTTCAGGCAAGATCCACTTAATCCTATGTGGACCTCTCCATGGGCTGCAGCATGGAGATCTGCTCTGCCGTAGTATCCCATAGGCTGCAGGGGGACAGACTGCTCCACCATGGGCCTCTCCAAGGGCTGCAGGAGAATTTCTGCTTCTGCACCTGCAACATATCCTTTACTGATTTTGGTGTCTGCAGGACTGCCTCTGTCTGCATTTACTCTTCCCTCTCTCCCAACTGCTGTTGTGCACCCATTGTTTCGTTTCTCAAATATTCTCTCACAGAGGCACAACCAGCATTGAGCATTGGCTAATCTTTGGTCAGCAGTGGATCCATTTTGGAGCTGGCTGAAACTGGCCCTTAACTAACATGGGGCAGCTTCTGGACTATTCCCAGAGAGACCACTCCTACAGGCCCAACGCTCTGGCAAACCAATTCCCTGCCATGTAAACCCAATACAACACTATGAAATAATCAATCCCTAAATACAGAAGAAGAGGTATGATAAGACACATTTTAGACATGTGTTCAGTTTTTTGGGTTTGAAAATGCTACTTTGAGAATGACCATTCAAAAACTGAATTGTTGAAATACAGATGGCGTATTTGGTATATTTTAGCTTGTTATATTACATAAAAATGTATGTAAAGATTTCTTATTGAGTAAAATTAAAAAATATCATATTGAGATAGCTAAATAGAAGGGTTATATAGAAAGTTAGCTATACAGAAGATAAAGTCCAAGCTTTTCCTATACATTGCTTTCCTAATCTTGATTCAGTTAAAAAGTATTGTGATGTGCTCAAGAACAAATAGAGGTATTAGCCTATGTTAAGAAATTTCAAATCTGACTTGTATTTCAGTGTTCCACCTCTAGTACAGAGGGAAATATTGGAAAAACTACAAATACTGGGATGAAACATGGTAGAGGAAACTATGTTGATATTTTGTTGTTGTTTTATAGGGGAAAACAAAACAAACAAATGAGCAAACAAACAAAAACACCATTAAAATATCAAAGATTTATTCAAGTTTTAACCTTGGGGAGTTTTCTATGCTAAAATACTGCTCAAAGGATGGACAACATTGAATTCAGGCCACCCTTCTCAAGGCTTTTGTCCAGTGAAGTTTTGGAAGAAAACTGAGGATTGAGGATGGAGATTCCACTAATTCCCTGGGCAATCTGTTCCAGGCCTCATGGTGATATATGTCTGTACGTCTATACTCACATACAGCCATTGGCATTTAAAAAGAACTTTCTTCAAGAAGTATTCCATATTCCTTTTCACTTATAGTACTCTGTGTGTGTATAACTGTCAAACTGTAGAATCTCATAACATAAAGACCAAACAATAATAAAAAAGTTAATTTGTTTCGTATTGCTTACTTATGTAATACCAAGAAGAAGAAGAAGAAGAAGAAGAAGAAGAAGAAGAAGAAGAAGAAGAAGAAGAACAAGAACAAGAACAAGAACAAGAACAAGAACAAGAACAAGAACAAGATATTATTAGCAAGGTTCAAAAAAAATTAAGGAAGAAAAATTATGTGGGAGCATTTTCTTCCATACATTCCCTCCAAATATTTTCACTATGAGCAAAGCCATCCCAACAGGAGCTAATCACTGTAAGGAAAAAGTAACACATTCAGTAAGACTGAATAAGATTTTTATTATTTTTTTTTTAATCAAGCTTTGATTTTCTGCATTTTTCTCCACTTTTAAGAATTAATTCTTATTTCAAACATATCAAAATATTCAGTCTCTGACTAAAGTCTTCAGAAATGGGGAGTCCATTACAAAGTCTTGTAAAGTGATTTTATGCTTTCTGAAAGAAAGAAAAAAAAAAGTTTTAAGCTCTCTGAAAGTTTTGCACAGAATTTTCTGTTAAATGATACAAATGTGTTTGTTTGTTTTTTTTTTTTGAGCTTTTTTCACCCATTTAACTGTTCTATGTTGTACTTTTAGTCCTCAGTCAGATTTCTTATTGTCTGAAATTAAATTAACCTTCTACAGCTATTGTATTTTGATTTTAAAAAAGAAATGAATTCTTACAGTCTTGCTCAAAAGACTAATTTTTTTGAACATTTAGAACATGGCACTCTTACCTATCAAAAAAGATGGATACTTTTGTTTGTTATAGTAGTTATAAAAAGTTCCATTAGTGGGCAGGAGGGGCAAGGAGAGCCATGATGGTGAACCTCTGCATGGCTGGAATTTGCACAGCCTGTCATGACTGTCCAGCAGGGGTCCACCTGATGCTGCATCACAGTGGTTCCCAGCATCTGGAGGGACTTAATATTAACTAGCTATCTACATTTCTTATTTCCATTAATGTAGTTGCTGTTGTTGTTGGTGGTGTTGTTACCATTATTATCATTATAATTATTATTATGGTTATATTACACCATTTTCTTCTGTGCCTTGGTTATTGAGATCCAGAAAGAACCTTGCACCCCTTTCTGAACAAAACATCTACTAAGAAACTAAGTTTTCTTTGAGAAGACATTTTTGAATTGATTTCTGTCTTTCTTTAAACACAATTGCTGAACACTTTTAACAGTTCATACAATCTAGTTTGCCAGGAGAATGAAATTTAAGGTTCAACTTAAGATACACAAATTTGATTAGGATGTTTGGAGAAGGGAATAAAACCCAAACCTGATTTCTTTAGAAGGCAGGTAAACTAGGCAAGGATAATGGATCTCTGATAGAATTATCTGCCCTCTGGGATTTGATACATTTCAGAGCCTATATACTGATTCAGAGAGAATAATTCACTACGTAAAGAAAATCCACTGGAGAAAAAGACATTTATTTAAGAGCAAAGACTAATGAACATGAGTAAAGCAGTTATTTGAACACAATTTGGCAGAGTGACCTACCATATATGACAGAAGGATACTGAACTTGACTTACTGCTTCTTTGCAGCTGTGTTGTTTATACCTATATAAATGATAATAGATATTAAATATGTGTAAAGATATAGTCCAAAGTTCAAGGTAATGGAAAAGTAAATGACATATATCCTGAATTATGAAGAAATTGCAAATTCAGTTGTGACATATCTGAAGCTGTAAACCTTAGCGGATTGGAATATTTCTTGGAGAACTATATAGAGAGAAACAAATGCATGACACAATCAATACAATACAACAATACAATTAATAGTTGTTAGAAAAATAATATATTAAGTGATAATAGTAATAATAAATAAGTAATAATAGTAATAGTATTAATAAAATAGTATTAATAAATAGTATTAATAAAATAGTAATAATAGTAATAAGTAATAATAGTAATAATAAATAAGTAATAATAGTTGTTAGAAAGAGTCATTATCCAGTAGTTTAGATTCTCTAATAGTTTGTCATGGTTTAACCGGGCCGGCAGCTAAACACCACGCAGCCGTTCGCTCACCCTCCCCCCTCCCTCTCTGGGACGGGGGAGAGAAATGGAAAGTGAAGTCCGTGAGTTGAGATAAAGACAGTTTAATAAGACAGGAAAATAATAATAACAAAATAATAATAATAATAATAATAATAATAATACAATGGTGATAATAGGAAAGTAATAATAATATGTACAAACAAGTGATGCACAATGCAATTGCTCACCACCCGCTGACCGATGCCCAGCCTAACACCGAGCAGTCCGGCCCCCTCCCCCCGGCTAGTCACCCCTATATATTGTTTAGCATGACGTCAGATGGTATGGAATACCCCTTTGGCTAGTTTGGGTCACCTGTCCTGGGTCTGTCCCCTCCCAGCTCTTACTGCACCCCCCACCTGCCTGTTGGCAGGACAGAGCGAAAGGCTGAGATGTCCTTGGCTTAGTATAAGCACTGCTCTGCAACAATTAAAACATCGGGGTGTTATCAGCACTCTTCTCATCCTAAGCCAAAACACAGCATTCCACCAGCTACTAGGAAAAAAATTAATTCTGTTCTAACTGAAACCAGGACATAGTTGTATATGTTGCTGTAAACTTTTAAGACCACAAAACTTTTTTAAACTCAGCTGTTGTAGATAAACTGTTGCTTGAATGTGTATGTGTACATTTTGTAATATTATAGGTATATCCCTGAACATGCAAAGATGTTATACCTTATACCCTTAAGACTTCCTTTTCAAATTCTGACAGTTTTTCTTCTACAATCAATTATCTCTGCTCTTCAATTTGGAGCCTTGAACACGCATTAAGAGGGAATAAGGGCATTTGATTGGCATGAAATGTGAACAGTCTTGATATTACTAACACAGTTACATATTATTTTTTAACGTTTCATTTACTGTCATGATAATTACTGTTCTAGGCAATAATGCATATTATTGCAGAAAATCATATCTCATAGATATGTACGATATGTTGTATTTTTTTATTATCCTTCAACATCTTAATAATCACAATTATGTCTGTAAAACAATAACGACAAAGACAGTGTAAGAAATTAAACTGAAAAGAAAAAAAAAAAAAAAAGAAAGAGAGATTTATAGTTGTAAAAGTTGTAATATTCAGTACATTGTAAAGCTCGTATCTCTAGCGTATTTCCAAAAGGAGTAGGCTAATAATTAGCTATTCAATGAAGCTTATTACAGGACTAATCAACCTATGATAAAATTTCACTTCATATGTCTGGACATGCATTTGTCATGCACAAATCATATAAAGCACCTGTATATATGACAATAGAAATTAGAAATATTTAAAGATAAAGCCCAAAGTTCAAGATAGTGGAAAAGTAAATGACAAAATTCCTGATTTCATCATGATTAAATGTATGTTCCCATACTCACAGAACCCTCAGAAATGAAGGATAGGATCATGCCTTTTTTGGTTCTTTCTGTCTATCTATAATTGACAATTTGTTCTTCCTTAGTTTCAGGTGCTGAACTGGCATATAAAATTTGAAGTCTAGTCTCAATTTGTATTTTTCTATTTTTATGGCTGTCAAGACACTCTTCATCTATTTGTATGCCAATTCGTCTATCTACAAAATGTGTGCAGCAGGGGCCTACACATAAGAGAATTAAAAATACAGTGAAATATGTAGGCAATTGTGGTCTTCAAAGATTGAACAGTGTCATTTCCTTCACTATAGAGATCCAAAAGAAAATCTGTAAAACTAAAATGTTTTCTACTAATACAGTAATAATTTTACCTAATGGTCTTTCAGAAAGTGTGAAAATGGAACTCTGAGTAATCTTAAGGTAGACAGAAATACGTACAGCACCCCTTTCAAAATTGTCATTAATATAAAAAATTGAAAACAAAAATCGTGTTTTCAAAAAGTACAATAGAATACAAAACACGATTGGATTGATGCATACTACTGAAGTGTCTGCATGTTTACACTGGAAGGCATATTTTACCACAACTCCACAACAAACAGCTGGAGAGAATACAATTAATTTGGTTATGATTACATCATATTATTATGGGACTGAGCAGAAAAGTCTCAAGAGTTCATTATGTATGTGTCACAACAAAGGCTGTGCAAGAGTTGAAAATGATGGTCTTGAAGAAATTCAGAAAATTGCATTGCACACTTTCTTCCACTGAAACAAATATATAGCGTGGACTGTGGACTGATAAAGAGAATTAAGTTCCTGGATTATAATGAATTATTTTTTATGTTTGTTTCCACCTTAAAAAAAAAAAAAAAAAAAAAAGGAAATTTAATGGTTGACATGATATAAATATACCATAAAGTTTACAAATTCTTATTTCTGAAATAAAGGAACTGTATGGGATTTTGTTTGCTCCATTAAGTTTAAAATGAGCACAGTGGACAGTTTTCTACATTTTTCGTTTATCATGCATACATGGAAAAAAATAAATTAAATTTCTTCAATAAGGGATTTTATATCCTGCAGGATGTATTTCACTGTATCACAATAACATCCAAAAAAAAAAAAAAAAGTCTTTTTATTTTTTTCTTTGTTTGTTTAGTTTATTTTTTTTTGTTTGGTTTGGTTTGTTTGACTGATTGATTTCCTTGATAATTAGGAAAATATCTATGAGTACTTAACTTTAATGCATGCATTGTTGCCCTAGGTCTAGTAGGTTTTTCTTCTAACATACTTTAATATTTCTTTAATCTTCTTGAGCTACCAGACACTTGGAAATTTTCCGTTTGGAAAATCTTTTGCTGCAGAATAGATAGAACCTATAATAGCTGTCAGCAACACTAGGAAATGCTGATTTTCTATGTTAAGTTGTTTTTTAAACTGTAGGTACTTGACAAATTTTCAGAAATATAGCTATTAAATTGAAGGTAAAGATTAGTAATGTAAAATTTGACTGTAACTGTTTTCTAGATCATAATGCTATTTTTATTGTTATGTATTATTATTGTTGAATAAAAGTTTTTGTTCCCCAAAAGATTAGCTGTTCTTCTGAAAGGTATAGATTTCAAAAATACCTTGAACAGAAGAACTGAATTTAACATAAGAAAAGAGTTTAATTTCTTCATCTTTTTGCTGTAATCCCTGTGGCATACATCTGGAGTCTCATGATCAAAAAGATATAGATAAAACTGAGGTGGATGAAAGGAACCAAAAATTTAATATTAGGAGAATTAATATATGTATTATATATAAAATATATGTTTCTCCTATGAAAAAAGACTGAGAGAGCTGGGGATGTTCAGCCTAAAGAAGAAGAGGCTCAGGGGTGACCACATTGTGGCTTTTCAATACTTAAAGGAGTCTTATAAAATAAAAATGGAGAGCAAATTTTTACTCAGGCAGATAATGATAGGACAAGGGGAAATGGTTTTAAACTAAAAGAGGATAGATTTAGATTAGATGTAATGCAGAAATTCTTAACTCGGAGGGTTGTGAGTCACTGGAACAGGTTGTCCAGAGAAGCTGTGGACACCCCATTCCTGGAGATGTACAAGACCAGGTTGGATGAGGCCCTGGGAAATCTGATCTAGTGGGTGGCATCCTTGCCCATGGCATGATCTTTACGGTCCCTTCCAGTCCGAGCTGTTCTGTGATATGTATATATATGGTACACACACGCACACACACACACACACACATATATTATTATTTATTTTAAATAATATATAATATATATAATATTATGTATATTATATATATTGTGTGTATGTATATATATATATATATATTAGATGTCAAAAAGTTTTTTGTCCAAGACTGTTTATATTTCTGTTTATTACAGTAGGATAGCTATGACATATTGTGTCATATAGAGATGTTGAGAGATGGTAGAGATATAAATAGTTATGATCCCAGATCAGGTGCTTTTATGACTTTTTATGCCCTATATTGATGAAAGCAAGGTTTAGACTATAACAAAACCTAAAGGGTTCTAATCAAAGACAAAATAAAAAAAAAAAATAAATCTTGAATCAGCTTTTCTTTGAAATGGTTGCACTGGTATAGGGTGTTCTGACTTCCTCAGCATCTTTTGGTGATGCTGAGGAAGGAACCTTATCTTTTCTGGTTCATTTTTGTCCGTGTTTCGATATTAAATAGCAAATATAACTATACTTGATATTTAATAGCAAATATCAAGTTTTATCACACTTTCAGTTACAGTAATCTAGTATTTGCAGAATAATATACAAAAATATACATTGATATTATTGATGTTTCAAATATATATCAAAGGTACATCAAATTGTTTTAACCTGTAGATTATGATAAACAGCAGCATTATTCTGCCATGGAATTCTGCATTTAGCATTCAAAAGCATTCCTAAGAGATTGTTTTTCTTACTATTTTGGAATGAAAATGTAAATCTGAAAAAATATGAAAAATGAGAATTTATTCTGAAAAATATATATCCAGCTGATTCTAATTAATTTTCTATTTCACGAGATATGGGCATTCCAATGTTTGCTTTGTGTTTCAGATATAGGAATGAGGAATTAAATTAAAAAAAATGAGGAATTAAATTAAAAAAAAAAAAAAAGCAAGAACAAGGACAGTTTTGCAATAACATGGTATTTAAAAGAACAATAGTTACTTTTTAAAAATATGTAAAAATAATAAGAAAAAAAAAAATAAAACAGCATGCCCAAAACATTTCTGCATATAAGAAATGTATTTTTATTAAAAAAATGCAGGTAATTTGAAGTTTGATTTGCAAATCATATGTTCTAGTTCTACAAGTAATAACTACATTTACAATCTCAAGAGTATAATGAAATGTCTAATTTTACACATCATGTTCTTACTAAAAAGGAATCAAAATGTATTTTGTAGGATCATATCATCTTGTGGTTTAACTGCATTTAACAATGTTTAACAGAGTTGGGTTGACAAATCGGATATCAGTTGCCTTTCTGGACAAAATAGCAGTCTTTGAACAACTTGATAGTAACTTACGGATTTTCAAGTAAAATAGTGTCTAGCAGCAGATGCAGCTGATACATTTTACAGACTGAAATTTTCTACCATCATGTTCTGGCTATGTAGAAGTTAAATTGTTGGTTGAAGATAAGGATGAAACAACAACTTCTATGTTCACTGTCTTCTTTCATTAAAAACACCAACAAATGGAGACCTACCTACCTTGAGGTTATTCTCAAATGTTTGGTTTTCCTTGATCCTAGCTGTAAGAGTATTGTGGTTTGAGTAGTCAGTGATCCACAGTGCACTTAACTCAAGCATGCCCAGGACTCTGCTGTGCTTTGCTGTGTTATATTACAAGTACAGTGTGGGAGGAGTTGTTGACTCTGTTGAGGGTGAAAAGGCCTTGCAGAGAGGTCTGGACAGACTAGAGAGCTGGGCGATCACCAACCACATGAAGGTTAACAAGAGTAAGTGCTGGGAAGGGGCAACCCTAGCTATACATACAGACTGGGTGACGAGATGATGGACAGCAGCCCCACAGAGAGGGATCTGTGGGTTTTGGTAGACAGCAAGCTGAATATGAGCCAGCAGTGTGCCCTAGCAGCCAGGAGGGCCAACCGTATCCTGGGGTGCATCAAGCATAGCATTGCTAGTCAGTCGAGGGAAGTGATTGTTCTGCTCTACTCTGCACTCGTGCAGCCTCACCTTGAGTACTGTGTACAGTTCTGGGCACCACAGTACAAAAAGGATGTGAAACTATTGGAGAGTGTTCATAGAAGGGCTACTAAGATGTTGAAGAGCCTAGAGGGGGAGACGTATGAGGAGTGGCTGAGGTCAATTACAGGCTGAACAGTCTAGTTTAGTTTGGAAAAAGAGGAAGCTGAGGGGACTCATTGTGGTCTACAGCTTCCTCATGAGGGAGACTGAAGAGGCAGGCACTAATCTATTCTCTTTAGTGACCAACGATAAGACCCAAGGGAATGGTGTCAAGCTGTGTCAGGGTAGGTTCAGGTTGGATATCAGGAAAAGGTTCTTCACTGAGAGGGTGATCACGCACTGGAACAGGCTCCACAAGGATGTAGTCATGGCACCAAGCCTGTCAGCGTTTAAGAGTCATTTGGACTGTACTCTTAGTCATATGGTCTGATTTTTTGGTTAGACCTGTGTGGTGCCAGGAGTTGGACTCAATGGTCCTTATGGGTCCCTTCCAACCTGGAGATTCCATGATTCTATGATTCTTTGATTCTATCCTGCAGAAATTCCTTGGCTATTGGATGAATAAAGCCAGTTCCTGGTAACAGAAGAGGCTGTAAGCAGCTCCCCCTTGGTACTAGTTATTATGCCACCTGTATGGCCTTGCCTTTCACTAATGGTGCAGTAAGAAATTCTCATGAGAACCTTGTTTCTGTTTTGACTGCAAAAATCATAAATAGAGTTGCTTCCTTGTAAGAAAATCCTGTAATAACTTGAGTGACTGAAAAGCAAATCTCTGATTTGGATAGGGTTTTGCATGGTGTACTGCATGTGGGTTGGAATCCTGTTTTACAATACACCACTCACAGCTTCCTGCATCTAAAGGCATGTAAGGTTATCTATGCTATTCTCTTATTATAGTGTTACCTCTAATAAATAGCATTTTAAATAACACCTTACATAGTCTAATTGCTTTTTTTACTGGTATCATAATGAACCAGAACCTCCTAGAGCAAAACAAATCCAAAGCTCTTTTCCTAAGACATTATTCTAACATAGTATTAATAAGGTATAACTAACCCAGCAGTGCACGTCTAATGTTTTCCTGTGAACTTGGATATCCACAGATGTCAAAGTAAGTTCATGTAAGTACATAGGTAGTAGGTCTTAGCCTGCAAGAAACAGCAGATAATTAATGTTTGTTTACATACTCCCTTAGAGACTTTTATTTTGTTCCTGCCTGTATATTTCTCACTTTATTCCTTTTTATCTCTCTGCTGAAACATCTAATTATTCTTGATTTAATCCCACCTATATAGGCATCAACGTTATTTTTTCATAAACCTTGTTGCACAGCTAGAGCACTTGTTTATAATGATGTTCAAGCTGGCTTGATGGTAACTCTAATCTTACTGATCTGAAGAATGACTGGAGCTATGCAATCTCACCCTTCTGAAGATAGTATGCCTGTGAGTATTGGATTCCCTCTGTAAAAGTGAGGTAGAATTATGTGAGGTATTAGTTCTTAGATGGTTAGCCCTGAAACCAACATCAAGAGGATTTGAAAACCTACAGTCAGGACAAAGACATCAGAAATGGAGTAGAAGTGAGACAGATGTCACAGGAAAAGAAGGAAAGCCTCCTAATTTTTTCTCATTCCCTCAGCTGCCACTTCAGGCAACTTTCACAGAATCACAGAATTGAAGGAGTTGGAAGGAACCTCAAAAGATCATCAGGTCCAACCCCCCTGACAAAGTAGGTTCCTTAGAGCAGGCTGCCCAGGTAGGCATCCAGATGGGCCTTGAATTTCTTCAGAGAAGGAGACTCCACAACCTCCCTGGGCAGCCTGTTCCAGTGCTCCATCACCCTCACCGTGAAGAAGCTCTTTCACATGTCAGTGCGGAACTTCCTGTGCTCTATCTTGTGCCCATTACCTGGGCACAAGTCCTGTCCCTGCAAACCACTGAAAAGAGGTTGGCCAAATTCCTTGGTCTCCCACACCTCAGGTATTTATACACATTGATGAGATTCCCCTCTCAGTCTTCTTTTCTCTAGGCTGAACAGTCCAAGGTCTCTCAGCCTTTCCTCATAGGGAAGATCATAGAATCATAGAATCATAGAATATCCTGAGTTGGAAGGGACCCTTAAGGATCATCAAGTCCAACTCTTGACACCGCACAGGTCTACCCAAAAGTTCAGACCATGTGACTAAGTGCACAGTCCAATCTCTTCTTAAATTCAGACAGGCTCGGTGCAGTGACCACTTCCCTGGGGAGCCTGTTCCAGTGTGCAACCACCCTCTCTGTGAAGAACCCCCTCCTGATGTCAAGCCTAAATTTCCCCTGCCTCAGCTTAACCCCGTTCCCGCGGGTCCTGTCACTAGTGTTAATGGAGAAAAGGTCTCCTGTCTCTCGACACCCCCTTACGAGGAAGTTGTAGACTGTGATGAGGTCTCCCCTCAGCCTCCTCTTCTCCAGGCTGAACAGGCCCAGTGACCTCAGCCGTTCCTCGTACGTCTTCCCCTCAAGGCCTTTCACCATCTTCATAGCCCTCCTCTGGACACTTTCCAACAGTTTCATGTCCTTTTTATACTGTGGTGCCCAGAACTGCACACAGTACTCGAGGTGAGGCTGCACCAGCGCAGAGTAGAGCGGGACAATCACCTCCCTTGACCTACTAGCGATGCCGTGCTTGATGCACCCCAGGACACGATTGGCCCTCCTGGCTGCCAGGGCACACTGCTGGCTCATATTCAACTTGCTGTCTACCACGACCCCCAGATCCCTCTCTTCTAGGCTGCTCTCCGGCATCTCATTGCCCAGTCTGTACGTGCAGCCAGGGTTTCCCCGTCCCAGGTGCAGGACCCGGCACTTGCTCTTATTGAACTTCATGCGGTTGGTGATCGCCCAGCTCTCCAACCTATCCAGATCCCTCTGCAAGGCCTTTCCACCCTCATTCGAGTCCACAACTCCTCCAAGTTTGGTGTCATCAGCAAACTTGCTCAAAATACCTTCTATTCCTACATCCAGATCGCTCCAGGCCCTGTATCATCTTTGTGGCCCTCTGCTGGACTCTTTCTAGAGACCCTGTATTTTTTGTACTGGGGAGCCCAGAACTGGACACAGTACTCCAGGTGAGGCCTGACCAGGGCAGAGTAGAAGGGGAGGATCACCTCCCTTGACCTGCTGGCCACACTCCTTTTAATGCACACCAGGATCTCATTAGCCCTCTTGGCCACAAGAGGACACGTCTCAGCTTGCTGATGAAGAGTGAACTGTAAAGGTCCACTCTTGGCTAAAGGATATCATAAACTGGTCCTTAGCTAATGAATATGTGTAGTCCAATAACGGAATAAATGTGGTGTAAATGTATGATGAGTGCTAAAGATATATTCTGAAGATGCTGTAATGGAAGTAAGGCAGACACTATCAGCTGGAATACTCCATGAGATGTGCCATGCAGGTGTACTGAAGAAAATACCATGCTTGGAGAGTTTTCCTAGGTAAAATGGTATTTTAAACAATCAGACAAGCAAACAAGCAACAAGCAAACAAGCAGCAAAACAAAAGGAAACAAAAACAGCAGTCATTAAAATCTAAGCTTTATGCAATAAATAAGCAAACAACAAAAAAAAAAAAAAACAACCTTGGTGACAACTAGCATAAAGAAAATAGATTAGGTTTTTAAACTGATAATACATACACCTGATTTTTTTTTTTTTACAAAGTAGACTTCATCACTGTTAAACCTTTCTGTTTTCTCCCTATAAGGAGCATTTTTTTTGGAAATGATGATGATGATGATGATGATGATGATGATGATAATAAACAACATTTTTTTCCCAGGCATTAAAGACCTAGAAGAACAAAGGAAAATAAGTTATTTAAATAGATGGATTAACATCCTGTTTTTTTTTTTTTTTTTTCTTAAAACCTGTGATGATCTTTAAAAAGGGTAAATTGTGATTTGGAAATTGATTTCAAATACCATGTCTTGAAATTTTTTATATCAACAAGTGAATGTATACCCCTGGGTCTGAACATAACTTCAGTTAAATTTTGTTTCTCTAATATTCATTTTATTTCCTTCATAAATATACTTCTCTGTTTGTTTGTTTGTTTGTTGTTTTGTTTTGCCAACAACACCCTAACTTTAGATGGTTCTTAAATATATATATAGAGAGAGAGAAAATAAATACTATAGTAACACTTTAGAAGCAATACTTTTGGATATCAAATCAGAAGTTGCACTGGAATGTGATTTGCTTCAGAAGTCCTGAATTTTTATAATACATTTTTGTTTGTTTGTATGCTTTTTAATTTGTACACATCATACTGGCATTTTAAGCTTATTTCTGTTTCATCCCACAGTTGACTTTCCCATTAGAGTTTTAATGCATAGCAAGACCCTTTCCGATGAAAACAATTGTGTATCTAGCAAGTGTTGTGTTTTTTTTTTTCTTTCTTTGTTTTTTTTTTTTTTTTGTATGTTTGTTTGTTTTCAAACAAAGCTTTTAAAGAACAGGAACAAATTCTATCATTTTTCTCCCCCTCTAGTTATTTGTGAAATTTACAACAGCTATGTTTTCAAGAGGATATCACTGGTTTTGTACCTAATAAATTAGAAATAAATAATAATTACCAGTTCTGCTAGAATTGTTATTAATCTTTTCCCTTCTGCTTTCCCTTTACCTTTACAAACTATTGGTTTAGGTATTATGTCTTCACTACATTCCACAGAGGATCTTAAATGAATATGTGACAAAGGAGCCTGAGAGAATTGGACCAGAAAGACTAACGAATGAATTAGGAGCTTAGGTGATTTTATTGTATATATACTCCTCATCTTTGTACCAGCTCACTGTTTTCCTCCACTTCCTCTGCTAAAAAGGGAATCTTTGTACATTTTTCCTCAGTCTTTCCTTCTTTTCAAACAAACATAAAAACAATGTTAAGAAAAGGGCATAAATCTTCAAAAGATTAATTTTTAAAATGCCGAGTTCTGAATTTTATTTAAGAATTTATTTTATTTTATTAACTTATTTATTGCATAGTCTAGTACAGAATTTCAGAAATTTTCCTGAATCACATAGACTGTATCACTTACTCCAATAATAATAATTATCTTTCATGTATATTGTCGTGGTTTAACCCGGCTGGCAGCTAAACACCACGCAGCCGTTCGCTCACCCTCCCCCCTCCCTCTCTGGGACGGGGGAGAGAAATGGAAAGTGAAGCCCGTGAGTTGAGATAAAGACAGTTTAATAAGATAGGAAAATAATAATAACAATAATAATAATAATAATAATAATACAATTATGATAATAGTACTATTAATAATAATGTGTACAAACAAGTGATGCACAATGCAATTGCTCACCACCCACTGACCGATGCCCAGCCTAACCCCAAGCAGTCCGGCCCCCTCCTCCAGCTAGCCACCCCTATATATTGTTTAGCATGACGTCAGATGCTAAAGGGGTATGGAATACCCCTTTGGCTAGTTTGGGTCACCTGTCCTGGCTCTGTCCCCTTCCAGCTCTTACTGCACCCCCAGCCTGCCTGTTGGCAGCACAGAGCAAGAAGCTGAGATGTCCTTGGCTTAGTATAAGCACTGCTCTGCAACAATTAAAACATCAGGGTGTTATCAGCACTCTTCTCATCCTAAGCCAAAACATAGCATTCTACCAGCCACTAGGAAGAAAATTAATTCTGTTCTAACTGAAACCGGACATATATTTACACAATCATTCTCAATGTGGGTTAGAAATATGTAAAACTAATGTGGTTAATTAAGCCCCAAGTATCTAAATTTTATTACTTTTAGTTTATTTGGCTATTAATTATTTTAATTCCTTTAAGAATATTGGTATATATAACGTTATTATTCTCAAAGTCCAATATTATGTGCAAGATCATAGGACTAGCATCACATTTTGCTTCTTCTGTCTTTTCTTTCCTTCTTCTTCCCCGACCCCTATGTGCATGCGCACATGTGCGCGTGCAGACACACACACACACACGAACGCTCTTTATGTCTTTACCTTAATGATGGGACTGAATATAACCCATAAATGTAAAAAGGTGGAGGGAGAAGAGGTGTCTGGAGTGATAGAGCAAAGCTAACTTTGGGAGGAAAAGGGTGGAAATATACTTTCCCTATGCTTCCTCTATGCTTTCCCTATGCATTTCCCTAATGCTTACCTTTTTGTTTGCCAATACCTAAATCAATAATTATACATAAATATATATATATATGTTACTTAAGTTATTGTTGGATATATATATGGATATATATAACTATATGCATATATATAAGTTAGGTTATTTTCCGTTTTGTCCACAGTAGCAACAGATAAATGATCACCCTTTGATTGTCTGAACCCTCAAGCTTTCTTGCTCACATTCTTCATGTTTTCTCCACCTTCAGCATCCTGGTGGAGAGAAGGGGAATGAATGAGCAGCTGGTTGAGTACTTGACTGCAAACCACAGACAACTCATCACAGCTGACTATGGTAACTGAATATTTTAAATGTTTGCTTGACTTTAAACTTAAGTACAGCACTATGGACATTAAACCATAACTGCCAGATTAGACAGGGCACCAGTTAGATATACATGACATTCTGGACAGGCTTCTTTTTTTCCATCAACCAGATTTAGCAGTTATCAAATTTTCAGAGAGGTTAGACAAAGAAGAGTTACTGATTTCAAACAGACAGTTCACAGTTGGATTTCTTTCTCATTACGTGGACTAGAAATATCAAATTAATGAAATGGTCAGAGTCATGAATGGCTTGAATTTATCTCAGAATACTTTTTGTATGTTGTTAGTATAATGTCATATAATGGCTTTGGTTGGAAGGGTCCTCAAAGATCATCTAGTTCCAACCCCTCTGCCATAGGCAGGGGCACCACCAACTAGATCAGGTTGCCCAGGGCCTCATCCAACCTGGTCTTGTACACCTCCAGGAATGGGACATCCACAGCTTCTCTGGACAGCCTGTTCCAGTGCCTCACCTCTCTCTGAGTGAAGACTTTCTTCCTTATCTCTAATCTAAATCTTCCCTAGTTTAAAATCATTTCCCCTTGTCCTTTCATTAACTGACTGAGCAAAACATTGCTCTCCATCTTTATTTTATAACCCCCCTTTAAGTATTGAAAGGTTGCAATGAGATCTACTTGGAGCCTTCTCTTCTTTAGGCTGAACATCCAGCCTAAAGCTCTCTCAGCCTTTCTTTGTAGGAGAGGTACTCCAGCCCTCTGATCATCTTCATGGCCCTCCTCTGGACACATACTTCTTGTGCTGAGGGCCCCAGATCTGGATGCAGTACTCCAAGTGGGACCTCACAAGGGCAGAGTAGAAGGGTGAAATCACCTCCTTGACTGGCTGTCCACTCCTCTTTTGATGCAGGGCCACTTCTATGATGAAAAATACTAAGTAGGTTTGCAGATGACACTAAATTCAGAGAAGCTGTTGCCACCATCAAGGGTAGAGAGGACTTGCAGAAAGACCTTGACAAATGAGAAGGTTGGGCAATCACTGACCCCATGAAGTTTAACAAGAGCAAATGCCAAATTCTGTACCTGGTATGAAGTAACACTGGATATATACAGGCTGGAGAGCAGCACCACAAAAAGGCATCCAGGGGTTTTGACTGATGACAAGTTAAATATGAGTCCACAGTGTGTCCTGGCAGCCAAAAGGGCCAAGTGTAACCTGGGGTGCATCAAGGATGGCATTGCTAGCCAATCAAGGGAAAAGGTTGTCCAACTCTACTCTGAACTGGTGTGTCCCTACCTCAAATACTATGTTGAGCGCCACAATATAAGAAGTATGAAAAACTACTAAAGAGTGTCCAAACAAGGGCAACAAAGATGGTGAAAGTTCTAGGACAAAACATATAATGAGCAGCTGGTTTGTTCAGTTGGTTTGTTCAGTCTAGAGAAGAGGAGACTGAGGGTAGATCTCACTGAAGCCCACAGCTTCCTCACAAGGGTTGCAGAGGGGCAGGAGCTAATCTCTGCTCTCTGGTGACAGTGACAGGACACGAGGAAATGACAGAGGAGGTTCAAGATGAATGTTATTAAAAGGGTCTTCACTGGGAGAGTGATCAGGCACTGAACAAGCTGCCCATGGAAGTGGTCACAGCAGCAAACTTGTCAGAATTCCAGAAGTGTTTGGACAACACTGCTAGACATATGGTTTATTTTGGGGTGCTCCCCAAAATAAATATTATTTATTAATATTTTTAATATTAATATTTAATATTATTAAAATATATTAACTGTGTAGAGCCACACAGTTGAATTCAATGATCCTTGTGGGTCCCTTCCAATTCAGGATATTCCATGATTCTGTATGTATGTATAGATAAATAGAAACATTTTAAATCTCCACAAGTATGTTTCTGCTAACATATAGAAATATATATGCTTTATTTTTCTCAGAAATGCTGAAGAAATTCTAAAGCACTCATTACAAAATATTTTCTTTGGTCACACTGTAAATTATAATTTATATAGACAGTTTCTACAAGATTATGAATGATCATAGATTATATAGGCATAATTCAGCAAGAGCACTGTGATGCTACTTATTCATGAATGGAAAAAAGGATATTACTCATAAAAATGCTTAAATTAAACATATGGAAATCTTTAAGAGAGACAGAAAAAGTGATATTAACGAATGAATGAATGGGAAGTTTCAGATGGGAGGGCACCAGAAGGCATGGCAGAAAAGAAGGTTGGTGAGAAAAAAAGAAAAAAAAGAAAAAAAGAAAAAAAAGAAAAAAGGTTATAAAAATTGTATGTATTTATAACACCCAGACTAACACGTTCACCAAGGTGACAACATTTGAAGCTTCTGAGAATAGCTATATCAGGAATTAGGAAAGCAAAGGCAACTAAGGAAAGCCTAAAACAAGGCTGAAATGAACCATGAACTGAAACCATTAAGATATGATGGCAGGAAAACATGATAAACTTAGACAAGTGGAAGAAGCCATGAAGCTGGACAAAGTCTAATAGTCTCAAGCCCTCATTCTCACAGTGGTCTTTAATCACCAGCATTTCCTAGAAAGGAGTACAAGTGGTCTTGGAAATTTCTGGGGAATGTTAAGGGCAATTGTTTGACATTGATGATTAACAAGTTGTTTAAATGAGAATTTTGCTACTCTTGAAGAAGAAAAAAAAAAAAATGTTTTGGGTGTTGAAGCTGATGACAAACTCAACTGTAACAACCAGAGGAAAAGTTGTGGTCTGTTATAAATTCATCAGATTCAGTTGAATGAACAGTTTGGATAATATTTGTGATTGTTAAATCTGCACTTAGGAAAATTAACTAGAAAAATAATATTTTAAGAATTACTACATTCAGAACTGCTGAGACATCTAGGAACAGATTAAGAACTCATTGTATGAATTACAGAAATGGGAATAGTATTCAGAGGCTGCCTTGTGCTTTGCAATTTGTTGATATACTTTCTTGTCCATAAATCTCTTAGTTTGTGCTTCTGCTACCTGTAAGTATTGATTTAGCATAGAAATTCCAAATATATTATTCTGACTGAATAATCCTGACTGAATTATATCATATATATATGATTAAGTTATTTTCTTTTAATAATAAAATCTGAGATAAATTTTAAAATCCATTTTGTAGAACTTCCCCAAACTGTATCTTTTACTATCAAAGGTGGATTTTGGTCTTTTTTTAAATTCTCTGATGTTTAAAATATTTTCCAAAAAATATCACTATCCTGACAAAAGTAGTCTTAGAGACAGTCATTTTAATAATGGTTGTAAACTGAATCAGTCTTTTTTGATTATTTCTGAAATAGTGCATACTCTTTCCAAAATGTACCGAAGTATTTCAGTCCTTACTTACAAAATTGTCAATTCATTTCCAGCTCATTCAAGTTACAGTCATTTGCTGTGCATCCAGATAACTGTTCTGAAAATCAATGACGATATGATAACAATGCTTATAAAGTAGAAATTGTCTTCTGAAAAGCTTTGCAGTCACCCCTGTGGCAATTTATTTTAATAGGCACTTTTTATTTATTTTTTCCCACCTGTATTTGACCTATATATCAACTTGTAAATTATAAAGACCTTATCAATCATATTTCTATGAGTTTAATTTTTATATTCCCATATTTTTGTTCTGCTATGTCTTGTATTTGCATAATGTAATGTTTTCTTCAGAAGACATATGGAAATTCAAATTGTGAAATGAACAGCATATAATTATATTTAGCATTTTCCCAATAACTGTCTGTTGAACAGGATATGTTGAAATTCTACTAAACCTGGGCAAAGTAAAATCTCATAATGCATATCAGATTTGTAATAATTTTGACAATTTCAAATGCAATAATAAATTGAAATTATTGGAATCCTGGTACATTCATTTACTTGAAGGAAAACATTGTAAAATAATACATGAGCTTCTGAATTACTGTAAGCTTGGATTTTCTTCTCTGTTCTTAATGTTTTGTTTTTTTGCTTGCTTTTGCCACTTATTGGGAAATACTTTTATGATTCTTTGTTTTATCTGATCCTATAAAGTATCCTGCAAACTGGTTATGTGAAGATTGCTATATAAATTAGATGTCGTTGCAATAAAGAATGATTCATGCTTATTTAAATCAGAAATTCTTTATTAATAGTTTGTTTCTCATACAATAAACCTCTTAAAACACTACAATAATGCTTTCTGAAAATATGTTGTTTAGTGTTATTCAGGAAATATGCAGCTGAGAAATAAACCTTTTTTTATTTTTTAAATTTTTATATAAAGTAATGCATTAATATGTTTCTTTTTGAAGGAGTATAATACCATATGTTTGTTCTTAGTATATATTACATTTTTCCAAATGGCTACAATGATTAAGGTATAACTACTGACAAAGCTTATATACATTTAAGTGAAGATAATTAAAATATTAAAGCTAAATTATCTGAAAATTATAATATATATATCTTTAAGAACATTACTGTTTTAGGGGAAATTAACCTAAACAAAACAAACAAACAAGAAAAAAAAAAAAAAAAAAAAAAAGAAAATATATATATTTCACTGTATAAATTTGATACAAATGGACAAGACCATACATTTGGAGAGTAAAGTTTGCTTTACAAATAGATGAGAAATTTTCTTTAGTTGAAAAGGCAATTGGCATTGATATTACACATGATTATTTAGAAAATATGATAATAGAGGTATCATGGGAAATAAAAAGCTGATACAGGTAAAAATAGCACCAACTTTTACCCTTAATAGCATTAGCTAGCATTTGAAGGATTATGGGATGTTTCTGAGAAGAGGAGGAAGGTGTCTTCTTCAGACCTCTGCTCATCAAGGGTGGGAGAAGAAAGGACAAAAGGAAGCTTTGTAGCTTTGCAGTTTTGTAACTTCCTTCCACTGTCCCTGCCCTGTCTCCAGTGTGTTCAGGAAGCTTTCTCCTTCAGTTGGCTTTCTCTCAGCCTTTTCTTAACACCATGACATGTATTTCTCCCATCCTGACTCTCTCTGACAGAGATGCAAAACAAGCTGCCAAGAGTTTGTTGTCAGACTTTGATTCAATTTCCCAATCCTTCCTATGTGAAATACTAACATAAAAATGAATGATCTGACAAGTATTTTGCTATTCCTAGACAGCTGGACATTTTAGACACCCTTTGCTCAGCCTTTGTGTTACTAGCCTTAATCTTTTACCATTATACATAATTTACGTATTATGTAACATTTCAAGCTCTATGCAGCCTGAGTATTGTCAATGGTGAAGACTTTAGAACTGGTCCTGTAACTGAAACTGTCTGTTTTGATCAAATGCATTCCCCCACCCTCAGTTCTAGTACTATAAGAATGGAAGTATCAAGCATTTCTATGTTTATTTGGAAATGTTTTAAACTTACATGAGAATATACACCTATGTAGATGAGAATATACACCTGTGATTCAGCTCGCTAATGGCAAGAAAGAGGATCAGATGTGTCAGATGTACAATTTTAAACAATTATTTTATGCTAATGAATTTTTGCCTTAAATAATATTTCATATTTTTGATCAATTTATTTCTGACCAATCTGTAAAATATATCTCTACTGTTTCTAATTTATGTGTAATACCAACTCAGAGAATAAAATTTTTTCTCTTGTGAATTCAGAATTGTTGATGTAACACGGCCAAGAAAAAAAAAAAAAAAAAGTGCCTTTTGTCACTTCTCAACACTTACACAAATATATGGCTCAAGCTACAAGACACACAATATTCAAAAATGATAAAATCTCTACACTGACCCCAAAAGCCACAACCTTTACAACCTTTAATACCCAACTATTTAACCTTCTTTCCCTATATGTCTTTAGCCTCTTCCTCAGACTGGTTCTTCAAGGAACATGGCTGCAAAAACTCTGCACTTCATGCTGCACACAAATTAGGATGTGGCAGTCTGTGTCTCTCCTCAGTGAGCTACATTCTGGCCTTTTGACCTCACAAAGCTTCCAGGTAGCTACTCAGTCTACTGGCATAACTTGTTATCTAGACATGTTCCACATTCTCAAGTTATTTTTCCAGGTGCACTTCAGTCCTGAATTCACTTTAACTAACTTTCAGACTTCTGTTTTCTACCTATTGTTTAGCTGTGAAAGTCTTAGTTTTCCACACAGATAGATTCAGGTGAAACTTTGCACCAGTAATCTATTCCCATATACAAATAGATTTGCACAGAGGAAAGCCTATTTTTAGTGTGTGCTGTCTGAAGCGCCATTGTCAATTTTTCTGGCCAGAATTAAGTCTCAGTGAAACATTTTATCTTACAAGGAAAAAGATATGTACTAGATTCAAAACTAGTAACCTGAAGTTGTTTGGGTTTATGCGACAAGGTTTGGGTAGTGGGGTGCTGCAGAGGTGTGAGAAGAATCCAGAAGCTGACCCATGTTAGATAAGGGCCAGTTTCATCCCACTGCAGAGGGACCCACTGCCGTCCAGAGATGAGCCAATAACCAGTGTTGTTTGCACCAAACACATTTAAGAAAATAAAATCAATCAATAAACAAATAATATATCTACATTCTGCTGTGCAACAGTAGCTGGGATAGTGAGGAGTGAGAAACAGCCCTGCAGACCCCAAGGTGGAGGGCAGAAGGAGGGCAGGAAGTGCTACAGGCGCCAGAGCATAATTTCCCCTGCAGCCTGTGGAGAGGCCCCTGGTGGAACAGGCTGTCCCCCTGCAGCCCATGGGTCCCACATGGAGCAGATCTCCATGCTGCAGCCCATGGAGGAGCCCCCGGTGGAGCAGGTGGATGTGGCCTGGAGGAGGCTACAGCCCATGGAGAACCCCCACAGGAGCAGGCCCGGGGCCGGAGCTGCAGCCCGTTGAAAGGAGACCACGCAGGAGCAGGGGATCTGGGGGAAGCTGCCACCCATGGGGGACCTCTGCTGGAGCAGTGTGCTCCAGCTGATAGATGGACAGACCCATGTTGGAGCAGTTCTTAAAGAGCTTCTGCCTGTACTCATGCAGGATCCATTCTGGAAGGACGGCAGCCCATGGGAGGGACCCCACATTGGAGCAGAAGAGAGTGACCATGAAGAAGTGTCGGAGATGAAGCATTGGGGACTGACCTCAGCCCCCATTCCACGTTCCCCTGAGAAGATTGATAAGGATTTTCATTTTGGAACTGACTCCAAACAGTATTTGAAGGCAAAATGAATGTTTTTTTTTTTTTTTTTTTTTTTTTGTATGTTTGTTTTTTGTTTTGTTTTGTTTTATGATTATGTACACTGTAAGATATATGAAAGAGAGATAGCTGGATTAATGTTTTATCAACAGAAAAGCTCTTTGAGCAATCATGTATTTTTTTCCCATGTATCCTAGACTGTAGACCAAAGAGCAGATTGAAAAAAAAAATAAATGTGTTAGCTACAGACACAGATGTTTGCACAAGAAGGAACAAAAATAAAGCATTTATTGCAAGATTGCATCTTGTCACTGCAATGTTAAACAAAACAAACAAATACCACCAACAAAAATAAATAAACCACCCACCAGCAACAACAACGAGAACAGAGAACAGGAACCAAATAAAGATTCCTGGCCTGAAAAACACCAGCAACCTGAGGACAACAGGCAGAGTAAGCATGGGTCTAGCGTATGAATGTTTCTTCCCAAAACATGAAGCACAGACTGACAGAGGAAATTAAAAAGCAGAAAAGAAATAACCAGATTTCCAGTTTGTTTCTGTGACTCTATTCCTTTGTGCAAGAAATGAACAAATGTTCTGTAGAAATTAAATAGCCTGTCTAAATTTATAAAAGGAAGTGCAAGAGCAGACAAGAAAGGGAAAATACAGGATGTGGGGAAAAATGGTCATATCTTAGGTAAGGCTATAATCCCCTGGAGATATATTTTCTTATACTCTATTCACAGGGAACACTGGCTAAAGCTGGAAGAATCTGACCCACAATATGTTGACAATGTGCTGCAACTGCATCTAATCACAGCAATTAATAGACACTTGGATGTTGAAGTGGTTTCATTGCTTAAATATAACTGCAAAGTCCATGTAAAATGGACTTTGTGTTATTAAGGATTTTTGATTACATTGAAAAACTCCATGTCCTTCTTTAAGGAGATCATACAACATAATAATTCCCTAACTTTATGCTTGCTGTGAAAATTTAGGGAAATATATAAATGTATATACATTCACCAACTAAGAAACTAGTAGTACAGTATAGATACTTTAAGAGAAGTGATGATGAGTGAAATTAGATCAATGATAATTCTAAAATAACAAAACTTCTACATTCATTCTTTTTCCCAGTGCTACTAAAAAGGCAAAAAAAAAAAAAAAAAAAAAAAAAAAGATTATTAAGCTGAATAATTATTCATTAAGCTGAAAATTAATCATTAATGAAGTCCGGGTTATAAAAGCAGGTAAGAAAATATTTGGAAAATTTAAGATATATAAGACAGGAGCTCAGAATGATAAGAAAAACATTGTGTTAAGGGAATTAATTAATCAACTTGCTGAATGACTCGATTGCAGGCTTTATGGAGTTACAAGAAAATACCAAAGGATTATGAAGAAAAAAAAAAAAAAACAAAAAACAAAAAACTGAATTTTTAAGTAGAAATTTCTAGTTCAGTAAATAGAGATTACTCTGCCTGTACAATTGAAATCTCAATTAGAGAAAAACAGAAATTTAGCGTCAAAACTAAGCATTCTGAAGTCAATGAGATGGTGAAAACTGATGGTTTTGATTTCAGTAAGCCTGATGTCAAGCCCGCCTTATAAAAAAAAAAAAAATAAATGCTATATTCTAAAAAGAAAAGAGAAAAAAATCAATAAAAATGAAAAAAAAAGGAAAAAAAAAGAAAAAAAATAAAATAAATGAAAAAAAAAAAAGATAAATATATGTATATATATATATATTTCTATGACCATAGAAGTTCTTCTGAGTCTCAGAACAAAAAGGAAGAATGTGCAAAAATTGAGCAACTCCTTAGTTATACACCAAAAAGTGCTGAACAAACATAGATAAAAAATCCAATCATATATTTACTTAACTTATTAAGTTAAACTCTCAGTCAACTCATTCATAATGAAGATTAATAGGTGCACTGGATTTACTATTTTTTTTCCTATATTAAACTATTTTTAGAAGTCTATTAATGGTCTTTCTCTAAGGAAATTTAACTGACTTGATTTCAGAATAGTCGGATTTCTATATGTTTGAGGTTCATTAGAACTTCCATGATTTATGTCAGTAGTTCCTGAAAAGCAAAGGCAGCAACAGGCAGGAGAAATATGAATGAATGAGGAATGTGTTTATCAGCAGCTTAAGAGATGCACAAAATTCTTCATATTGATAGTAGGTTCTAATTTACACCTATTTATAAATGGATTCTTTCTCTGTCTTTGATACCAGGGCTCTTATACCAGGGTTCATTTTAGTGCTTTTCCCAGAATAGGATGTTTATTTTGCAAACAGAAAACATTAGAATAAAAGTTTTATTTAGCTCTGGGAATGTGTTTACTTCATCATATGGAGTTACTAGAATGGTAGATGGGGCAGAGAAATTTCAGACCAAATATAAAGAGGTAAGTCAACATGGATTCATCAAAAGAAAGTCCTGCCTTTTATTTGATCTCCTACAATAAGGTCACCTGCTTGGTGGATGAAGGGAAGGCAATGGATGTAATCATTCTGGATGTTATTAAGACCTGATACCATCCCTCACAATATCCTTCCAGACAAATTGTCCAACTGTAAAATGAACAGGTTTATACTGTGCTGGGGGATGAACAAGCTGAATGGCAGAGCTCAAAGGATCATAGTGAATGGGGCAATATCTGTCTATCAGCATGCAACTAATGATATTCCTCAGGGCTCAGTTCTATCATTTTTATTAGTGATCCGGATGCAGGAGTTGAATGCATCCTTTGCAAGTTCACCTATGATAGTAAACTGGGATGTGTTGATGGATCCTGGAGGGTGACAGAACTTGCAAATAGATCTAGGTAGACTGGAGTATTGGCCAATCATCAACAACACAAAGTTTAACAAAGGTAAATACCAGGATTCTGTATCTGTAGCAAACACAGGTACAGATTGAGATGAGTGGCTTAAGAGCATCCATGCAGAAAAAGATCTGGGAGTGCCAGTTAATAGTAGGCCCAATATGAATCAGCAGTGTGCCCTGGCATCCAAGAGGGAAAACCACATTTTAGGATTCATTAAACACAGAACAGTGAGAAGATCAAAAAAGGTCTGTATATATTTAGCATTGGTGCAGCTTCACTTTGAATATTGTGTGCAGTTCTAGTCTCTGCAATATAAAAATGATGTTAAGATACTTTAAAACATCTTGAGGATGGCAACAAAGCTGGTGAGAGTGATGAAAGGTATATCTTATTAGGAGACGCTGAGGACACTTGCATTGTCTACTCTGGACAAAACCAAACCAAACCAAAACAAAAAAGGCTAAAAGGTGATCTCTTTACTGTATACAACTTCTTGAGCAGAGGAAGTGAAGAGGGACATAAACTCTTTTCCATGGTAACCTATGTTAGGATGTGTGTGAATGGCACAAAGCTGTACCACTGGAAGTTCAGAATAGGTATTAGGAGAAACTTCTTTACTGTGAGGGTAGTCAAACACCAGAACAGACATTCCTAGGAAGGTGGTTAAAGTCTAATGCCTGCCACTGTGGAATACACATTTGGACAATGCTTTCATTAATATTCTTTAACTTTTGGTTAGCCCTGAATGGGTCAGGCAGTGGGACTGATATATATTCGTAGGTCCCTTCCAACTGAACTATTCTTTTTTATTCTAGTCTATTCTAGTCTAGCCTAGTCTAGTCTAGTCTAATATAATTTTATTGTTTATGTATCAGTGATGATATTATCTAGAAATCAGAAGTCCCCTGTTGCTTGGACATAGAACAGAATACTTTAAAAAAAAAAAACACAAGAGCATCTACAATAATCTACATTATTTAAAATGTAAATGCACACACATCTTCATATGCAGGAATATAAACAGTCTTAATCATCAATGAAGCTTCCAAATATGCTTAAAATCACTGGAAGTTATAATCAGACAGTACAGCAGAGGGTGGCTGTAGCTCCTGAAAGGATCTGAGACACACTGAGACAAATATCAGAGGCTGGATTTTAACTACAATATGCACTTAGTGAGTGTTCAGGCTTACACTGCAGAAGACACAACACAGAAAACAAAATATTCCCCAAACCCCCTAAAAATAAATAAATAAAAAGTTATAAATCAATGCCATTGCACTAAAATACTTTATGGGTTATGGTTTCTGGTTTTGCAAAATAATTTCTAAAAAAATAAAATTAAATTAAAAAAAAAAAAAAAAAAGGGCTTACATTGTCTTTCTCTGGAACAATAAACTGATAAACTGGGACAGAAATACGAGAAATTGAATTTTTTGTTGCCTGCTCAGATACTGCTTCTTCATCTTGAAGTCTAAAGATGCAAGACAAATCAAAGGTACTGAGAAATAAAGAAGACAGTTAAGGGAGTTTTCTGACATCAGAAGCAATAACAATATTGAGAGTTAACAGGTTCACTCATGGTAACATCTGCCAATTACACGCAAGAGTACATGCACTAGTTTTGTGTCCTAGTCTAATGTCTGACCCAGAAGTAACAGTATGCTTCTTTCTTGTGTGCTATATAGATTTTAAAAGATATATAATATCTTTATATTATATATCTTACATATCTTATATATTACATATATAAGATATGTAATATATATATTATATATTATATATTATAATATATTATATATTATATATTATAATATATTATATTATAATATATTATATATTATAATATATTATATATTATATATTATAATATTATATATTATGTAATATATAATATATATTAATATATATCTTATATATTACATATATTTATAATATATGTAATAGAGCATATTGATACTGAATTCAGTCAATTGATACTGAAGTAGAAATCTGTGGGGAGGTTTGTTTGTTTGTTTTATAAACAAAGAAAATGATATAGTAGAGTTTTTTTTTTTTTTTTTTTTTTTTTTTTTTTTTTTTAAAGAACAAGAGCAGGAGCAAACAGTAATAAGGTATGTTCAGAAACCTCTACAAAACCAGTAAAAAATTTTTGAATTATTTCAGTTCAAAATCATAGAATAAACCCATTTAGCATATTTTTTGCTTATTCAGTATATATCTACAGATAAATTACCTTGAAATTAATATGCATATGTTTTTGTAGCCCATTTTTCACAAAAAAAAATGCATAGGCAGAAAAACAAACAAACAAACAAAAAGAACATGTTAAAAACAAAATACATTTTCACTTGCAAATTTTAAAAAGAAAATCACTGTGAAATATTAATTACAATACTGAATTTATCTCTTTTCTGATGATCACCTTTGAGTTAAATTAATGCAGATTTTAAAGGCTAAGTAGGTAAAGACTGATTCTGGATTATGAACAAATTGATTTTAAAGGACTGCTTATGAGAACTCCAGCAGATGACTAATGTCAGGCAATAATTTTGTCCGTGAAAGAAAATTATGTGCAGGTACCTCGCTCTAAAATTTCATAAAGTGGCATACTAGTATTTTCAGAATGACCATAATAACTAAACCATTTTAAAAGCTTGATTATTTAATGAAAAAAAAAATTAACTACTTTTTGTTAATCAATTACATAAAAATGCATTTAGAACATAAAAAGCTGCTGATGTTTTTTTTTTTTTTTTTTCTTTTATTTTATCAGGTAAAATCCAATGATTTGTGCTGCCTCTACTGTCTTTAAAACAGCAATTCTGTATAGCAAGAACTGGATGTTAAAGATAAATTTTACACATAAAATAATTAAATACAGAAGAATTTGTAGTACATTTACTTTTGGGCAAAGGTAAGATACACCAAAGTACACTAACAGCATAGAAATTCTTCTCTAGTTAGAGAAGCAAACTACTAGCCTGTGAGAGATACATGTTCTATTTCCAGATATTATTCTAAACAGAGAATTAAAATGTCTTTTCTTAAAATCAGCAAATTTCCAAACAATTCATATGCTTTTCTTTCCTTTTTTTTTTGTTGTTTTTGTTTTGTTTTGTTTTGTTTTTTGTTGCTGTGATGGTGGTGGTTTAACCCCAGCAGGCAGCTAATTATCACACAAGCACTTGCTGACTCTCCCCAGGTGGGACTTACAAGTGAATCAGAAAGGTAAAAGTGAGAGAACTCGTGGGTTGAGATAAAGACTAGATAAAGCAAATGCTGCACACACAAGCAAAGTAAAATAAGGAATTCATTCATTTGTTGCTTCCCATCAGCAGGGAGATATTCAGCCACATCCATGAAAGCAGGGCTCATCATGCGTAATGCTTTCTTGGGAATACAAACACCATCCCACTGAGCATTCCTTCCTTCCTCCTTCTTTTCCCTTTTATTTCTGAACATGAAGCCATATGGTATGGGATATCTCTTTGGTCAGTCCTAGTAAGCTGTCCTAGTTGTGTCCCCTCCCAAATTCTTGTGCATCCCCAGCCTCCTTGCTAGCAGGGCAGCATAAGAAGCAGAAATGCGCTTCGCTCTGTGTGAACATTGTTCTGCAGTAACTAAAAACATGGGTGTGTTATCACCACTATTTTGGTCAAAACTCCAAGACACAACATTGTGTGAGCCTCTAAGAAAAAAACTAACTCTATCCCAGCCACAACCATGACACTTTTTTTTTTTTCCTGGTATTCACAAATCCTGTACACAATTTGTGCAGTATCATTTTTTTTCCTACCCATTAAAGTTACACATACAAATACATTTGAGGGACAGTCAGATAATTTTAAACTAAACACAGTATGGAGAAATGTTTATTCAAGAATGAAGAATATTTCCAAACACTACTTTCCCTCTACCAAGAAATATAAACAAACAAGTGATGAATTCTCTCATTCTTTCTGGTAAAGAAGGAAAAAAAGAAAATAAGAGAATTAGTACAATCTGTCAAAATGATGTTACTAGCTCAGAAACTGATGTTTTAAGATTTATATCCCTTACTAAGATCACTATGAACTCTACCAGAAATCAAACAAAAAATAACCCTGGTAACTGGTAGATCATAAAGACAAGAGGAAAGAAAAGGGAGGAAAAAATACAAAATAATTGTACAGCATTTTAATTATCCAAGACATTTCTTGCACACATCCAGAAAACAGGGACTCTGTAACAACTAAAAGTAATCCTGAATATACTTCTTACTGACAAATTGGAAATTATTTCCTTTCATTAGCACATTTATGCATCTGGAACTACTACAGCACAATAACATATGATAAACAACTTACTCCTAGATGTGTTTAATGAAATTAAATTGGGACACTTAAAGGACAGCTTCAGGAATTAAATAATTGGTTCTCACTGCTGCTGAGAAACAACAACAAAAAATACAAATGCCCCAAGTAGCTGTAGAGAGGTCACTATTCTTGCCTTCTATCCAAGTATAATTTTCAGAAACAAGTTATCTATATACAAGATACCTTACTCTGAAATTACATTTGAAATTAGATAACAGGTTCTGGAAGTCCTAGGCTTTTGTACTACAGAAGATCAAATGAGACAGTAACAACAATCTCTCTATATTTAAAACGTAAGTATGAATTTTTATCTGACTCTTACATGAAAGTGCCATGGACAAGGGACTCATAGTGCTATCTTCTGTTTTCACTGTATCTTTAGATATAACACTGAAGTATTATGCCATGTATAACCATCATATACTGAAGTATCTCTATGTTAGTTGTTACACCTGCATGATGGCTCTCAAAGAAAGCAAAGTATGAGCATGTATCACATTCATTGACTTTGGAAAGAGGATATTAGGTCTCAGGGAAGGGGGCTTCAAGTCAGTATCCACTCTACCTTCCTTGGTTAGAGTGGATACAATAGATTTTGAATTTAAAAATTTACTTTCAACATAGCATATCTACATGTATTTACATGTATCTTGTTCCAAGACTCAGACTTGATTTTTCCTTGATGCTTTTATTTCTTGCTTTCCTTTCATAACAGTTTGAATATGTTAACTGAAAACTAACAGAGGCCCAAGAAATACCACAAAAAGAAAATGTATAGATTTATTGTTTTGTCTGTGTATGAGAAGATACTTCTTTTGCCTCTGAATTATAGGTATGATATGAAATTTCAGTATGCTATGAAGATACAGTAAATCTGTAAATCCAAGTACATTTTAATTTGCTTTATTTTCTTCACAATAAAAAAAAAAAAAAAAAAAAAAAAAGAAGAATAAAAATCAGCTTTCTAAGCAGATATGAGGCTTGCTAAATAAGCTAAATAAATGCTATGACACTAAGAACCTCATGTGGATTCTATGCTCTAAATATCAAGATTTCTATGAAGCTGGTTTTGCAACAGCAAATGCTGAAGCAATATTACAAATTACTGTTGTTCTTCATTTTAATTTGCATTACAGATCTTTGCTGAAATGCATTCCAAAATTTTGTCACCTCAAAATTATCAGGAAATATTACACAAAACTACAGGATGGGTATTGGGGGTACACAGTCACAGAATGAGGTTGGAAAGGACCTCTGGAGATCTAGTCCAACCCCCAGTCAAGCACAGCATATTGAGCAGGATGGCATTCAGGTGGGTTTTGAATATCTCCGGAAAAGGAGACTCCACAACCTCTCCGGAAAACCTGTTCCAATGCTCTGTCACCCTTACAGTTTCCTCATATTCAGCCAAACTTCCTGTGTTTCAGTTTGTGCCCATTGTCTCCTGTTCAGTCACTGGGCACCACTGGAATGTCTGGTCCCATACTCTTGACACCTTCCCTTCAGATATTTGTACACATTGATAAGATCCCCTCTCAGACTTTTATTCTCCAAGCTCTGTTGCTTATTAAACAAATAATACACAACAAAGTTTTTTATTTTTTTAGATAAAAACTTAGTAAATATTAATAAAGGCCTAGTAAATATCCAAGGACAGAAATATTCAAATTTCTCAGGGAAAAAAAAAAAGTCAAACAAAAGGAAAAATAAAATAAAATAAATAAATTAATAATAATAGTAATAATAAAGAATATATCAATGTTGAAAAGTTTGTAAACACTCCACATTATACTTTGAACAGTATAGGTAACTTTCAGATACCACATTAGAAAAGGTCAGAAATACCAGTCATAGAATCATAGAATCATGAAGACTGGAAAAGTCCTTCAAGATCACCAAGTACAACCATCAGCCTGTATTTTAGGGTTAAGAACTGTTAGGTTTGGTCCGATGTGAAACAGGCATTGTTGTAAGACTAGCAAGGTGAAACTCTGACGTTGCAAAGATACATATTGGTTGCTCAGTGATTTGGCACCAGGCCACAAGTCATCTGGCATGAGACAATACTGTCATCTGCACAGCACGCACAGGCCATGCAGCTGTACGTGATCGCAGTAGCCTATCAAGGATTGCTGAGTTCTCCCCTGAGGCTGGGGCAGCCAATCGTGCACTGCTCTGGGACTGGGAGCATGCAGGGGCAAAACTTAAAAACAGGGCAAGTTGCTCTGCATTGGCAAGGCATGAACATCAACTGAGGTCAATGTTGCCTCCATGGGGACGCCTGCAAGACATTGATGCCTACTGTGCCAACGGGATGCAGACCATGACCTGGGTAAGTATCTGCTACATCAATGATTGGGAAGAGCATCACACTCATCGGTACTTTTGTCATCACCCTGGGGTTGGTATGTTAACAAGCTAACTCATTAGTAAATTATTTGTTTTTTCTATCGCTGTTCAAGTGTGTGTGTGTGAGTGTATTTGACATCCCCAAATAGCTTGCTTCCTTTATATACATACATAGCTCTTGTCTGATCCTTGCTGGGCTGAACCTATCAGCTTTAGTCCCCAGAATCTAACTAGAACAGTCTGATCTACTGATTCCCATCACTTAGTGTCTCATGGTGCTACAGACATGAGACTTTGAGACCATGAGACCAGTTAAGTATCTTTTAAATACCCCCAAGGATGGGGAGATGGGGACACCACTACATCCCTGGGCAGCCAGATCCAATGCTTGACCACTCTCTCTGTGAATAAATTCTTAATATCCTATATATAAGCCTTTTCTAGTGCAACTTGAGAGCATCTCCAATATTTCTGCATCCATGAATTATAGTGAAAAATACATACTTTAGTGAATATCTGCAGACATATTACTTTATTTGGAGAGTCTTTTAAACATGATAAAACTTAAAATCAAACCAAATCAGTCTCTAAGAAGTATTTAATTCCACAACTCAAAACCTGTTTGGCAGTTGAAACTGAAATAGGTGGCTGTTCTCTTTATTTCTGTGGTGTTGTACTTCAATAAGGAATTCTCTCTTTGCAACTACAGCCGAAAGGATGTAACAGCTCTGTCTCTTTGAAAGGCTGCTTTTAGTTCCTTTTTTTTTTTTTTTTTTTTTTTTTAATTCCCTCTATAGTCAACATGGATGCTGGAAATGGAGATTACAGTCTAACCAGCTGTCCCTCTGGGTGAACATTATTCAATGATCTCTACCTGGCAATAACACATGAGCTCTTAAGAGCTTTTCATGGAACAGCACCTATCAGCATCTAAAAACTACAACAGATATTAATGACAGAAATAAGTATGAGCAGAGATGTCTTTGATTCCAGAATTTGCAACTTTTCTCTCCCTTGGTTCTCTGATTAAATCAGAAAAGGGGTCATACTAATACAAAGCATGTGAGTTATACACCCAGTTCTCAACTGTGTTCTATAGGCGTTTAATTTTCTTGCTGTGGAGAGGTGGGGGGAAGCTTTCTGCTACAAGTACAACAATTTCAGGAAGGTTATTTGTTCACATCTCTTCCTTTTAATGAATATTTAAATTACTTTGCTAGTTACTTTACAGTCTCCATTACGGTTTTGAGATCCATTTTGTCTCATTTAATTTTGTTCTTCTCTCCTAAACATGAAATTCCAACTCATCTTTTATTATATTTACAGAAAGCCCAAGTCATTACAATTCTATGCAGAGACTTCAATTTATTTTGTATGGAGATCAAACATAGACTATAGCTATTAATAAGCAATAATGATGCTTAACAATTTTGTTATACTTAGTTAAAATTATTTTTATAATCTAATTGCAAGAAAAAGACTTGAGGCTGAAATTAAGCTGATATTCAGCTCAAGCAGATAAACTGGTCACCTGCTGGGCTAATTTTTTGCTTAAACATTAATTAACATTAGCTTAATGATTTGTTTTACTGGCATTTTAATAAGCTCCATTGAGTAAAAGTATGTGATTTGACATAGATTCAGTGCACCATGACTACCACTCAATATCTTCAATAGATGCCATAAGGTTTCATGCTTACACGATTAATGTTATTCATAACTTATTTGCAAAGCTTTAGCATAAAAAGTGTGGGGGAAACATGAACATTTAGACCATAAGGTTCATTTGCTCACCTCTGACACTGTCTTCCATGTTTTTAGACTAAAGCAATTCCTTACTTACTGCAGGCATTTGTAACTCCCTTTAGCTTCCATCATTGTAATCTATTAATGTACAACAACTGAACAGAACACCAGCTTACAAAAAATATATGGTTTGGAAGATTCTTAGAACAGTAAAATTACTGTGACAAGATAGTGACATACTTGCTCACTAAAGATACTTATTAGAGTCATACTGTTAATATTATTTATGTTTCTGTTGTTTAAATAGCATTAAGGATAACATTCTACATAAGAACTTCCAAGGTTATTTGTGACAGAATTTTAAGAAAACTAACACCCTAACAGCAGGATTTTTCAGCTTTCAATCATGATGAAAATTAGAACTGATAGATACTCAAATAAATGAAAAGTATTGCAAAGAAATGTAGTTTCCACACTATGGAAAACCCTCAATTTTCTTTTAGATGCAAATGTTACACTATAGTGCTATGCAGAAGGACAGTGCGACCATAGATAGAGGAGGTAGAATTGAATTCAGAAGCAAGATAGCCATGTTAGCATGTGTTTAAACTTAGGCTCTTCATCTTGCAGTGAATTAATAAAAGAAAATGTCTTGAAAGGATTTGTAAACCTTTACAGTGTTTATCATTTTTGTCTGTCTGTTTTTGTACCAGTTATTCAATATTTTGGTATAAGATTCAGCCCACAAAGATCAGAATCAGAAGGGGGCAAAAAGAAAGTATAGATTTGTAAAGCCACCCAAACTTTATGCTTAAAGCTCACAGGTTTAAAATTGGCCCTACACTTTCAATAGTGCAGTGAGACAAATTACAGGCCAGTCAGCCTCACCTTAATCCCTGGGGAGGTCACAGAACAACTAATCCCAGAAAACATTTCCAGATCTGGACATGAAGAACAAGACACTGATTGTGAGTAGTCAGCTGGTAGTTTTACCCATCTGGGCAGCTGAACTTCACCACAACCACTCTCTCACTCCCCCTCCTCAAAGGGAAAGGGGTAGAAATACAATGGAAAGGGTTCAAGGGTTGAGATAAGGACAGGTTAAGATCACTGAATAATTATCATCATGGGCAAAACAGATTTGGCATAGGGAGAATAATAAAATTTATTACCTATTACTAATATGCTAGAACAGTGAGAAACTAAAAACAAACTAACAATACCTTCCCCTGATCCACATCTTCTAAATCTCCCCCAGGCAGCACAGTGGAATGGGGAATGGGGGCTGTGGTCAGTCCATGATTCTTTGTCTCCTCTGCTCCTTTAAGGTCACTCTCTGCCCCTGCTCCAACACTGGGTCCCTTCTATGGGATGCAATCCTTCCTGAACTGGTCCTGCATGGAATTCTCACTAGCAGCAGCTCTTCAAGAACTGCTCCAATATGGGTCTGTATCATGGGGTCCATCTAACAGGAACAAACTGTTCCAACATGGGCCCCTCACAGGCAGCAGCGCCCCTCAGATCCAGCTGCTCCACTGTGGGCTCCTCCATAGTCTACATCATGGAAATCTGCTCCATTGTGATTCACCATGGGCTGCAGGGGGACAGCCTGCTGCACTAGGGGCCTCTCCACAGGCCACAGGGGAACTTCTGCTCTGGAACCTGGAGCAACTCCTCTCCCTCCTTCTTCACTGACCTTGGTGTCTTCAGGTTTGCTTCTCACTCCTCACTCTCCCAGCTGCTGTTACGCAGAAGACTTTTTTTTCCCTTTTTTCAATCTGATCTCACAGTGGCACAAAATACATCACTTATTGGCTATGTTCTGGCCAGCAGCTGGTCACTTTTGGAGCCAGATGAAACTGGCTCTTATCTAACTCGGGGCAGTTTCTGGATTCTTCTCACAGAGGCCACCCATGCAGACCCCCGCTACCAAAACCTTCTCACATAAACCCAATACAGGTAGATGAGGGGAGAACAGTGGATATTATCTATCTGGACTTCTGTTGGCCTTGACACTGTGTCCCATAAGATCCTTAAACATACATGTATGTTTTTGTTGTATGGGCTGAATAAGCAGAAAATGAGCTGGATTGAAAATTGGCTGAATGGCCAGGCCCAGAGGGTAGTGATGAGTGGTGAAAACTCTAGGTGGAGGCCAATAACTAGTAGTGTACTACGAGGGCCAATGTTGAGTCCAATCCTTTTTAACATCGTCTTCGGATGGTGGGGCATCAGGGAGGATGGCACCCTTAGCAGGTGTGCTGATGGCACATAAATGGGATTGGTGACTGATATGTCAGAGGATTGTGCTGCCATCCAAATGAAATTTGACAAGCTGGATAAATGGGATGGCAGGAACCCCAAAAAGTTCAAGAAAGAGAAGAGCAAAGTCCTTCCCCTGGCCAGGCACCAGTATATGCTGAGGGCTGCCCAGCTGGAAAGCAGTTTTGCAGAAAAGAACTTGTGGGGTTCCTGCTGGACACCAACTTGAACGTGAGACATCAATATGCCCTTGGTGAAAAGGTTAACAGTATTCTGGGCTGCATTAGGCAAAGTATTGCCAGCAGGTTGAGGGAGGTGATCCTTTCCCTCTACTCAGCCATGGTGAGGCTGCACCTGGAGTACTGTGTCCAGCTCTGGTCTCCCCAGTGTAAGAGTGACATGGATGTGAGTTAGCAGTGTGCCTTTCAAGGAAAGATAAAGCATACTTAACCTGTATCACCAAGATACAGGTTATACAGTAGATCAAGAGAATCAATCTACTGATTGTTTATTCCTTGTTATTAATCGTTGAATAATTATCAACAGTGTTGACAGACTAATAATAGAAAGGTGTTGGCAGTCTTGAGAGTGTCCTTCACAGGGCCATCAGCATGGTAATGGTTTATATCACATCCAACATGAGATAAGGTTGAGAACATTTGGCTTGTTCACAGTGCACAAGAGACACCTTCTGATCAAAGAGGTAGAATTCATAGCAGACTCCAATACCTAAGAAGGACTTATTGAAGATATAGATGCAGGCTGTTTAAAGGAGGTGCATAAGGAGAAGAAACAATGGTCATACTGTAAAACTAGAGGCCCTGACCTGACAATTCAAAAAACATATTCACAATGAGAACAGCTGAGTAGGGGAACAGGTTGCTTTGAGGAGTTGTCAGTCTCTGTCCTCGGAAATTTTCAGCACCCAAAAACATAAAGCTTTTAGCAACATAGACTTCATTAATTGTCAATGCTGCTTTGAGCAGGAGGTTGGACTATGGATCTTGTAAGATCTCTTCCAACCTGAAGCAACATATGTAACCAGTGGTCTTCTTACTGTAGAAAATTTGAAACAAATTAAAATATATTAGATATGATGAATGAGACATGTGCGTGTCCTGAAAGGGGACATTGAATTATTTTTAATTCACCACACAGTTGGATGAATGAAGCAAAGTTGGATGAATGGTGCAACATTTTCTTCAATGGGAATGTCCTTTACAATTCTGGTAGTTAATTAAAAATTAATATCCACACTTATTTCATCCACTTTCAACTAATTAGAATAACTTCAGAAAAAAATTTACTACTCCTTCCACCCCAATCTACAGACTACAAATTATTTTTTTCTTAAAGTGTATCTAGCCATAGCTGAATACTTAAGACATCTCACTTTTTTTTTTTTTTTGCCTTTTTTTTTTTTTCAATGTCACTGTATAATATGCAATTTTGGTTTCTTGTAACAGCAGTTTCCAGCTTGACACTTAAGACATGAATTTTTAAAATGCAGTCTGTACAAATATGAAGTCACTAAGAGTTTGCTTCTGTTCTGAGAGTAAATAGTACTTCTGGGTATATTCCAAAGCAAAGTGTTTTTTTTTTTTCAAAGTGGTTTTTCTATGTATTTCTCTCTACCACTATTATACAGTCAAATAGCATGACTCTATGAAACCCATCATCCCATCATATATTTCTCTTCCATTCAAGATTTTTAGAAAAGACCAGCCAGGAAGGCGAGGTGGTGGAGTTGCTCTTTATGTAAGTGAGCAACTAGAATGCATGGAGCTCTGCCAAGGGGTCAATGAAGAGTGAGACAAGAGCCTATGGGTAAGGATTTAGGGCAGGCTACCATGGCTGACACTGTTGTTGGTGTTTGCTACAGGCCACCTGATCAGGAGGAGGAAGTAGATGAAGCCTTCTTCAGACAGCTCAAAGTAGCCTCTCAGTCACAAGCCCTGGTTCTGATGGGGGACTTCAACCACCCTGATATCTAGTGGGAAGACCACACAGCTAGGCACAAACAGTCCAGGATGTTCCTGCAGTGCATTGATGACAACTTGTTGACCCAGGTGGTGGAGAAGCCAGAAAGGAGACGTGCGCTGCTGAACCTTGTATTAATGAGTGAGGAAGGACTAGTTGGAGATGTGTGCATCTGGACCTTGGCTGCAGTGACCATGATATGGTGGAGTTCGCTATCTTGCGAGGAGGCAGCAGACCAAAAAGAAGGATTGAGTACCTGTACTTCAGGAGAGAAAACTTAGGCCTCTTCAGGGACCTACTTGGAAGAATTCCATGTGTTAGGGCCCTGGAAAGAAGGGGAGTCCAAAACAGTTGTTCAGTATTCAAGTATCACTGCCTCTAAGCTCAGGATCAGTGCATCCTTATGTGTAAGAAGGCAAGCAAAGGGGGCAGGAAACTTACATGGATGAGCAGGGAACTCCTGGCAAGACTCAGACAGAAGAAGGAATTTTATAAAATGTGGAAAAAGAGGCAGGCCACTTGGGAGGAATATAGGGATACTGTCAAAGTACATGGGAATGTGACAAGGAAGGCCAAGACCCATTTGGAATTAGATCTGGCAAGGAATATAAAGGGCAACAAGAAGGGGAATAAAAATACATCAGTGGAAAAAGGAAGATTGGGGAAAATGTCGGTCCAGTGCTAAATGGGGCAGGTGCCCTGATGACAAATGATATGGAGGAGGCACAGTTGGTTTTTTTTCTTCAGTATTTACTGCTAAGATCAGCCCTCAGGAATCTCAGACCCTGGAGACAAGAGAGAAAGTCCAGAGAAATGAGGATTTTCCTTTGGTTGAAGAGGATCAGGTGATAGATCATCTAAGAAAACCCAGCATCCACAGCTCCATGGGCCCTGATGGAATGCACCCACAGGTGCTGAGGGAGCTGGCCCATGTTATTGCTAGGCCACTCCAAATCATCTTTGGAAGGTTGTGGAGAACCAGGAAGGTGCCTGAGGACTATAAGAGAGACAAGGTGACGCCAGTCTTCAAAAAGGGCAAGAAGGAGGACCCTGGAAAGGGTCACTCCAGTGACAAAATCACAGTATAACCTACACTCATGTCACTGGATCATATCATCCTTCAGTTCTAAAGTGGCTTTAGATTCTAAAAAAAGAATGGAATGTAAGTTGTATGGAAAATCTAAAAGATATCAAGAGGAATGTAACTGACTGACAAGCTGTCAAGTAAGCCAAAATAATAATAAAAATAAATATGATTAATATAACACCTGTTTTTATTCACTGCAATTCAGCTAATTTCTCTAGCTTATGATAACTTTATCTAGATATACTATAGCAATATAGAGCATCTAAATTTCAATCAATAACAATGGTCTTCAACAAAACAAACAAACATTCTGCTTTTCATTGCTGACAACATTTGTAAGGCAAGGTTATTTTCTTAGTTCATGAACAGCCTAAGAGCTGATTTATAAGTTAAGACATTTTTCATTGACAGTTTCAACATTTAAGCTGGGATATTGAAGTGAGGAAAGACTAAAAAATCCTTTTTTATAAAACATCTTCTGTGAGTTTTCATATTTCTGCATTTGTATCTACATACCTGATGTCCATAGTCATTTTTCAGGAAATCATGATTGGGAAAAACAAAAAAACAAAACAAAACAAAAAGAATTTGTCCCCAGTGGACAGTGAAGAAAAATAAATGAGAGTTATCATTCTGGTCATCATTATTTTATCTTTTAAAATGTTAAGCCCCTGTAATGGATATGTAGAGATTTCTGTATTTTCTGAAAAGCTGCTAACATGCTTAACTCAAGGGAGCTTAATCCTAGTTAATATAGAGGTTTATAAATGTTTACAAACATGTCTGTTCATTTCTTTTTATTCAAACAGAAGCTATGGAAGTATTCTCCATACTGAATCAACTAAAGGGTTGATACACTTGTCAGACACCCACCTATCTGCTCTCTCACTGTGAGTAGTCTGTGTGTTTGCGACAAAGGAATATAAGTTTTTGTATTCCACTCTACAGGAATTTGTGTACACAAAAATAATGCCTAGACATGGTAATTTCTATCATACCTGCTATCGACCAAAATATTTTGTACAGATCATTACCAATACCTGGGTGAGCAGATTTTCATGCAACAAAAACACACATAGAAAGTTGAGAAAATAATAAGCACAAGCAATTCATTTGAAAACAGTTTATTTGATTATATAGTTATGTCATAGTGGTTTCATTCTAAAGAAATCTAAAAGAAGTCTTTACAAAATCTAACAGCCAAATTCACCCTTCCAATGTCTGATAAATTGCACCTTTTTATGTGAGAAACAAGTATGGCCAGAACAGATAAAAGAAGTACAGATTTGTTTTCATGCCCCAATTTACAATCAATGACCTGCTCTACTAAACATAAGTATGTTGGATTTAATCTCTAAAATTTCTGACAAGTGGAAACAAAAATGTTAGGTGAAATGATGTCTGATCATGTATTTTCATTCTCTTTTCCTTGAATTTAAGATCAGTTAGAGCTGTAGAAAATACTAGATAATGAAAAGCTGAATTATGCAGGAAAACAGTGCAGTACTACCTGAGCAAAACAGTATGAACAGAACAGCGAGAGAATTGATTTTTATTATACCAACTCTAGTATTTTATTCCTCTGAATTACTCAAAATGCAAGTAAACAATCAGCTGAGGCAGTTGATAGCTGTTAACAGTAGAAAAACCTTTCTTATTTATTATTTTTTTCCCTACATTTTTGTGGAATTTATATTTTATGAACGTATCATGCCAAAAGCAGAACAATGATTACAAAATATGAAGTATCAGTGTAATTATTGATATGATATTAATCAAATAAACTGATTTATCACCTGTCCATTTAAGAAAACATACAAACAAACAAACAAAAGCTTTTTTAAAGGTTCATTGGTACTATAAACTCTGCTGAAGACCCCAGTCCTGAAAAGTGCAAGCACTCTTGCCCATTTCTGCAAGGCATGAACAGGCAAACCTGTTCTTTATGCTTATGTCCATGACCACACTGAATTAAAGTACTTCTGTGAACAGAGTGGTCTGGAGTCTAGTTCACTAGACTGAAAAACATCTAATTTTATCAATGTAAACAGAAACTTTTTTATAATACTTTTGACAGTTTGCTTGGTGAGCAGGAAGATGCATCACTAACGAGGGAAATTTCTTCAGGCATCTTATTTTTGGAAGTAAAGGAAATGACTGAATGAGACATCATTTGCATTTCAGTTATTAGACATGTTTAACTGTAAGAAAGTTCTGAGCAAAACTGATTTATGTTTTGAGCTTTGGATAACTTACATACTGGCTGATAATAAAAAGGACACCTGCAACAACGATCTTGTAAAGAATCTATCAGATCTATCACTTAATAAACTTAAACACAAAAGCCTATACAGGGATTTTAAGTAAAAATCAAAACAAAATAAACTGGATGTTTTGTTTTGTGAATAGGCTAGAGCTCTAAAAATCTTTTCATCCTGGTGATTTAGCAGGTATCTCAGAGACATTGAACTATATGTGGTACAGCTTGAGGTGGCATTTAGATGCCACTTCAAGCTACAGAGAGCAATTATTAAAAACTCCCTATGTTACCCTGTGTTAGATTCTAACAAATATATTAACAGTAGGTGGAACAAAACTCACTTAGATGGTGAAGAAGGATCACATGGAATCTTCAGATTATTTATCCCTCTTTAATAAAGAGTGAATGAGTATATTGCAGATGAAGCTTACTACTTAGAACTAGAGGAAAAATATAATAATGTGCTTGAATGGGAATGGTAAATTTATTACTACTGATTTTTTCATGTTTATTGCCTTATAGCAGTTCCTTCAGCAAAATGTTTTGTGCATTAATGTTAGAATGGAAAGTACTATCAAGAGTGCTTAGAAATGATTCCTTTTCTATGTTTTCAAGATATACGTGGCAGGTAAGGGGGTCCACACCAGTCATCTGTGTTTTCTGAACAAACTACACCCAACCTTCCTCACCAACAATCATTTCTGTCTCCCTCCTTGATCCAAAAGGATCAAGGATTTTTTTTTTTTTTCCCAGTTAAGGCAAGTCCTGTAATATTTATGAAATATTTTCATAATAATTATAGATCCTTGCCACTGATTTTATGACTGTGAAATAAAGTCTTAAATTCCAAATTGAACTGAGCTTCAGAAGTAGAGCATGAAGAGAATGAAAGTCATGTATGCAAGCAACTATCTGAAGTGAATAGAGTAGATGAAAATCCAGTGCTCTTCATGTATTCTTCTCCTATGGGGATAAGAAACCAATTGAATCTGTGGCCTGGTCACAGCAGGCTACATCCGCAAGGTTAAATTATACATTCCAAAACCCTTTGCTAATTAGGTATACTACATCGTGTACATATTAATGTGATGTATATGTGTACATTGTCATAACATTTTTGAAACTGTAGACCTTTCCAGAATGCTATTAGTATAATGTAGGAGAATCAACTCAATTATTTTGAATTAGGTAATGGAAATCGGCATGCCAAATAAATGTTAGAAGTCTCTTGGGGATATGAAACTGTATTATTAAATTAGAACTTCAGCTAAAATGATAAGGTCTGGTGATTAGTGTTTCATTAGTTGTACATTCTGCAGAGTCACATAATAGCTTTGTTGATTGTGCATAATTTACAATGCTTTCAAAATTCAACACAATTACATGTCTCTTTAAAAGAATATCACTGTGCTGGAAAAATGGATGAGGCTGGCTGAAGCATTTTTAAGCCAGTGGGAAAAAATGCAACTTTCATTTAGAATAAATATGAGGCATATTTCATGTGAAACCTGATATTTTCCCCAGTAAAAATAGCTACCCAAAGCAAAAATACTACAGAAATTGCTGAAACAGATAGTAGTGGTATATCTCTAGAAAATAATAATAATAAATATATAATAAATAATAAAAAAATGTGAATTGCTGCCAAAGGATGTAA
Source organism: Netta rufina (assembly GCF_964035555.1). Lineage (NCBI taxonomy): Eukaryota > Metazoa > Chordata > Aves > Anseriformes > Anatidae > Netta > Netta rufina. The sequence continues at coordinate 47,026,070 of NC_140123.1, read as the reverse complement.
GACTTTGGGTAAGCAGGGAATTGTAAGAGAGGAACATACAAAAGAACAAAGAATGAGAAAAGCAAATAAGCAACAATAAAAACAACAACAAAAAATAGATATCATGATTATGAAAAGATGAGAAGACTTTTTCATCTAAAAAATAAAACATAAAATATACACCTACAGCTATGTATATCTTTGAATCTAGTGTGGTTGGACGATTACAACTTTATTTTCTTTAAAAGAACCTGGTGGAGTAGCAGTGTCTTATGAAAAAGGTATAAAAGGGACCAGTTGCACGTAAAATGGGGACTTGTCTGGCTTAAGCCTTGTGCCTGATCACCGTAGTCTGTCCTGTCTTCTTATACCTTATTCATTCTTAACTGTCTGTGTATTGTCACTCTATACCACGTGTATATGTGCAGCAGTGACTCAGTACATCTCCTGGTAAGTAAGACCTGTGTATGTGGAAGGAAATGAGCCTCAACGAGCCTCACTGTGGCTCAGGGTGCCAGCTCCTGGATTCAAACAGGGGAGGGGTGCCCTTGCCCTGATTGCCAGTGACTGGAGACAGTGGGGTCTGTAGTGGGTTTTGGTAGCAGGGGGCTGCAGGGGTGTCTTCTGTGAGAAGGATCTAGAAACTGCCCCGTGTTTGGTAAGGACCCCACTGCTGACCAGAGCTGAGCCAGTAAGTGATGTTATTGTTTTGTGCCTCTGTGAGAGCATATTTAAGACAAAGGGAAAAAAACACTGTACCACACAGCAGCTGTGAGAGTGAGAGGAACGAGGAACAGCCTTGCAGGCGCCAAGGTTAGTGAAGAAGAAGGGTGAGAGATCGCCCCAGGCACCAGAGCAGAATTCCCCTGCAGTCTGTGGTGAAGACCATGGAGAAGTAGGCTGTCCCCCTGCAGCCCATGAAGTACCATGGTGGAGCAGGGTTCCACGCTGCAGCCCATGGAGAGGAAACCACGCAGGAGCAGGTCACATGGCAGGAGCTGCTGCCCGTGGGGGACCCAGGTTGGAGCAGTTTTCTCCTGAGGGATGGACCCCATGGTACGGACCCATATCTGGAGCAGTTCTTGAATGCTGCCTGTGGGAAGCCCATGTCAGATCAGTTCACCAAGGACTGCATCCCATGGGAGGGACCCCACAGCACAGGGGACGTGAGTGACCTAGAAGGAGCGGTGGAGAAGAAGGGCTATAGACTGACCATAACCCCCGTTTCCCCGTTCCCTGTACCGCTCAGGGGGAGGAAGTGAAAGAGGGTGGCTGGGGGGAAGGTGCTTTTGGTTTCTTTCCTTTGTTTCTCGCTTCTTTAGTTTGTTAGTAATAGGCAATAAATCTTACTCTCCCTATGCTGAGTCTGTTTTGCCCATCACAATAATTGCTGCACGATCTCCTCATCTTCATCGTATTTTCTCCCTTTTCCTCTTTGATGACAGGTAGTGAGAGAGCGGTTGTGGTGGAGCTCAGCCGCCCACCCAAGTAAAACCACCACAGGGTCTCAGCATTAGCTACTGGTATGGGTAGGGGTCTTCAGCCTCCAGCCCCCAGAGCAAGGAGTGGTGTGTTTCTCCCCAGACCACCTGCTCAGGGATGGGGCTGAGTGCAGTGAGTGCAGGGCTGTGCTGGCAGCTGGAGCAGGGCCACAAGCCACACACACAGCCTGATGCCAGTTGCTGCAGGCAGTGTCTGTGTCTGCCCCAAACAGTGTGTGTGTGCATTCACTGCAGTAGCCAGCAGGAAGGGGAACCGTGGGCCAGGTGAGAGGGGCTGGGATGAGGACAGGGATGCCAAGTTGGCAGAAGGGCCCTGCTGGTTCTTGGGGCACAGCATGTTCTGGTGGTCCTGGAGGGGTGTGCCTGCACCAGGGAGCTGCTGTCTGTGCCAGCCCAAGGGCAGGAGGGGGCTAGGTTCTCTGTGCTGGTGTGGTGTGTGAGGCCTGGAGGGGTGCTGCTGAAGGTAGCACCTGGTCAGTAACAGTCTGTGTGACTTGCCCTGTTAGTGTCCTCTGTGGGTGCTGATGTGTCCCTTTCCTTCTCTCTCCTTCTCTTTTATTCGCTTTCCTTTTCTCTCCTTCTCCTCCCTCCCTCTTCCCTCACCTGCTCTCTCCTCCTTCCCCTTACGACCCCTCCTTTCCTTCTCCTCACCTCTCTTTCTCCATTCCTCTCCCCCTTTTCTCCCTCTTTTTCTCTCTCTCTACCCACCTTTTCTTTTTCTTGCTCTAACACTTTCCTCCCATCCCCAGGCGTCTCTAAGATAAGTGCACAATTTTGGTACTGGCTACTTGGTACTGCAATGGGCAAAGTGGCAAACATGTCCCACTGCCTGGGCAGAGACCCCAGGCTTTTTTATTTTTATTTTTATTTTTATTTTTATTTTTATTTTTATTTTTATTTTTATTTTTATTTTTATTTTTATTTTTATTTTTATTTTTATTTTTAATTAAAGTGTAGTGTGTATTTGTTATTGTTTTGGAAGATAAAAAACAAACAAACAAACAAACAAAAAATAGCATTTAGTAATCTAAGGTTGATGTCACACATACAGCACTTGCACTATTTTCATTTCTTTAAAATTATTGTTACATTGATTTTATCATTAAATATTGATTTACTATTAAATGTAGATTGTAAAGTACATAAATGTTGAATTATGATCAAAGTGCTAGCTATTAGATTATTAAATTTGGTAAACTTTATTGAATATTTTTATTAATTACATTATTGAATATCAATAAATCATTTCTTAAGCACCTGATTCAATCCAGAGTATATTATTCACCCCAGAATACATTGTGATGTCACCATAGTCAGCCTCAAGCCACATGCCTGTTCAAAATCTTATTTTTCCCTGTGTTTTTTTTTTGTTTGTTTTACCCCCTTCTACTTAAATTTAATATAAATAGCTGTACTTACTGAATAAAATAGGAAGTAAATATACTAAACTTAGCAGTCTTGGTTTAGACTGTTACTATTTTATGTATTTATATGGCATTTGGTCCAGCCAAATGACAGGTTCTTATTGTCTTCTCCAGAAAAATCTCCTTTCAAACTCTGGAAAAAATAATGGTCATAAGGTAACAGAACACAATCTGTTCAGGAAGCTCTGTGGGTGTTGGGATCTGTGGGGTCTTGCCATGGCAGGGCAGGGTCTGGTACCAGGGCATCCCGAGTCCTGGGTACTGGGCACCTCCCTAGAGACAGTGCCAGGACAGGACATCAGCCTGTGGTTGGGGGACAGGATCTGGGCCTTTAAGGGTAAATAGACAGCCCCTAGATACTTGGGTAGGGCCTTTCTGCCAGCATCCAGTGAACCCAAATGCAATGCTCAGACAGAGCTGCACTGTGCTGTGACCAGGGCACAACCTTGGCAGACAGGGAAAGCTCATAGACCCAAGGAAATAGCACATGTCCTAGTATTGTATCTAAATTGCAACCAAGCTTTAAGGGCAGGCTATCAGACTAAATAGTGGTAGAATATGTATTTTTCTTTAGTGGTGTTAAAAATGTTTTAACAATTCGTGTCAATAAAGAACAGTCCTGTCTGCCTCTGGGCCCTGCACTGGCAATTTAATTCTTGAACCACAGATGCAGTGTGTCCCAGTTTCCCCCTCATTCTAGTAAATTTATCAAGTCTTCAGAAAATACTCCTCAAATTTATGAACCTGTTTGCCTTTGTTATTCCGGACTTCTATTTCTAACAGTTACAGCCTTTTTTTTGTCTTCTTTGAGATTGACTTAACACAGCTATAGGTGTGACTGTCCCTGTGAATGACTGGTGAAGAATGTTTTAATTACTCGTGAAGTGTCAATAAGAAAGCTATTTGTGTTTGTATGAGGTCTTTGATGTCTGGGGGTTTCAGAACAACTGATAACAACTAGTGACTGTTATGTGATACTACGCAGGCCTCTGATACCTGGCCAGGTGGCCAAGAGATTAAGAAGAAGAAAAAAGAAGCTGAAGGACGGCTGGGAGACAAGACCTGCAGAAAATGTTCTATAAACTTGGTACGGTGCCAAAGGAGTACAAAGGGGAAGGACGAGAAAAAACTTGGAGAGGAAGACTACGAGCCTTCAGCATGAAAGACCCCTAGAGACCCCCAGAGGAGACTGATGCGCATGCTCCAGTAGGAGGGACTGGACCCCGGAAGCTGATTATAATAATCTATTGTTTTTAGAAGTAGTAATGAATATGTATTAGTCTAGGAGCATAAAAATCAGCTACTTGATGTAACTGGGGTGCGTCCTGGTGGAGCGGAGACTCCCGGTGCACCCAGCGCTGTTTACTTACTTCTATTCTTTTAATAAATCCTATTTTTTTATTTAATTCTATTTTGAAGACTGAGCCATTTATAACAGTGGTAATAAAGTAATAGTTAACTTTTATCAATATAGGACACTGGACTGATTGATTTTGCATGCCTGATTCTAAAGAAAACTTGTGCAGCTCAGTTATGTGAGTTTTACAGTTTTATACACATAATTTACAGGCAGCCAATTTGTGCAATTAGTTATGGTCAACCTTGATATATTCTCCCTATGGCTAAATTTTGTCATCTTTATATGTATATATATATATATATATACACATATTTATGTAAATATATAAATATATATATATTTTTTTTTTCCAGAAAATATTATTTTTCTTCAGTTTATTAATACAACCACTCTGTGGACTATCCCTCAAAGTACACTTTCACTGTTAACCTGCTCATCCATGGTAGCACAGCTAATTTTATTTTAAATAACAATAAGACATATTCTCAGAATGATGTTTCCTCCACTGGCACTTCAAGATAATACATTCTTTGTCATGTGTACCTTACTACTTCTCAGAGCCCCCAGAATTTCAAATCATAATAATATATTTGTGAATATTTGTGAATGTGTGTACATATATATGTACATATGCATTATACCTTCCTAACCACTTATTACTACCATCTTTAATTATGGAATTGTTATTGCTATGTCTTTTAAATTTGATTCCTTTTCAAGTTACAAAGAGAGTTCAACTGCAACCTCTGTGATAAGAAAATAGCATCTGATGGCAATGTTCCAAAAAACAAAAGCAACAACAACAACAAAAAAAAACACAACTTAGTACTCAAGCTTCCTATCCTGGTATTTATACCTATTCAAATACATTCAAATACATGTATATAAAGACCACATTTTAATGACCTAGAAAATCCATCCAAGCAAAACAAATGAAGGACAATATATTACAGTAAGCTTATCCAAGGTCCGGTGGCTTTTTACAAGCAAGTAAAAAAATCATCTCCTGTTCTTCTATTCTACATCTTAGTTATGTGAATGTATGTCCTTTATATCACTGAATATGTCACCAAAGAGTGCATGCGGGAGTACCAAATATTCTCTTGTCATCTGACTATACCATTTTCCCTTTGCCCAGGAAGTGATGCATTAATTGGAGAAGCTCTAGGAAGTATTAGAAATTTTATTCTTTAAATATAATACAATTGTTGGGGATCAGAGTATCATAACACTTCATGTAGTACATGTCATACTTTCATTTTGTTGTCAGTAACATATACACTAATCTATATAAATGTTTGTATCCGTGCTAAATCCAATAGCTTAAGTTTTATTCTTGGGAAAAAGAAAATAAGGGTCCATTTTTTCTCTATTGATTACTTTTTTTGTAGGTGATCATCTCATAAGTTACTTGGTGCATGTGTTTATGCTGCTGAAGTAAGTTCACGTGTCTGTATATTGAAACTATGAAGTCTTAATAAGCCAGTTTGAAAGCCATATAAAGTTGAGCATCAAAACCAGAAGTATTCATAAATGCTAGCCTCCTTTTAGAAAGTCAACTAAAAGCATAGACTGAGAAATCAACTTGAACAAAGTTCTTAAACTGGCAAACTTTCCTACAAACTTCTAGTATCAAATATTCCAGAATTATGAAAACCTGAAAGCTCTGTTTTGAAATTTAAATTCATTTGTAATTCATTTAACAAGACTGTAGCATTCTCAAATAAAAAAAAAAAAAAGCTTTTTTCTTTCATATATGGAAAAGAGATCAAAATGCTTTTACACTAAACTCTGTCATGTACTGGTGCAAGAGTTCAATGGATTTTCAATGGCTTTTCCCGCTGTTCTCTGTTCATTGTGGTTTTAATGAGAAAAACATCCTAAGGAAGAATTTAGAAAGCAAAATACAAAATTATCACTATAGCAACATATCTTAAAAGTATCTTTGTTCCTTAACGCTTACAAATTGACTGGAAACTATCATAAATCACTAGAGTTTTCTTATATGTGTTATATCAGTCAGACTTTTTTTTTTTTTAATTAATTTATTTACATTTTCCTTTTCTATTTGTGTGGGAAATTAATACACATTTATTCATGTATGGGCTCTCCAGCAATAAGTTGCTTGTACAGATTTATTTACGATACTCTGTCACACATTAAAAAAAAAAAAAAAAAAGTTACAACTTCTTTGTGTGAACAGCTATTGCTGTTGCAACCATAAACACTCCATTCTGGAATTCTAGTCTGGAGAAAATGGCTGCTCATGGCTTGGACAGATGTACTGTTTACTATGTAAAAAAAAAGTCTGGATTTCCGGGCCCAAAGGGTCATTATGTATTGGTGCCAGTTCACAAGTGGTGCTCCCTAGGGCTCAGTACTGGGGCCAGTTTTGTTTAATATTTTTTTATCAGTGATCTTCGTGTATGCTCAGTAAGTTTGCAGACACCAAGTTAGGCAGGAGGGTTGATCTGCTTGAGGGTAGGAGGGCTCTGCAGAGGGATCTGGATAGGCAGGATAGATGTACCACATCCAACTGTATGGCATTCAACAAGGCTAAATGCTGGCTCCTGCACTTCAGTCATAACCCTATGCATCAGTATGGGCATGGGAAAGACTGACTAGAAAGCTGCCATGCAGTGAAGGACCTGAGGGTGTTGGTTGACAGCCAGGTGAATATGTGCCAGCAGTGTGCCCAGGTGGCCAAGAAAGCCAGTGGCTTCCTGGCTTGTATTAAAAACAGTATGGCCAGCCGGACTATGGAAGTGATTGTCCCCTTGTGCTGAGGTGAGACTGCACCTCAAGAACTGTGTTCAGTTTGGGGCAGAAAGATATTGAATTGCTGAAAGCGTTCAGAGAACGGCAACAAAGCTGGTGAAGGGACTAGGCAGCTGAGAGAACTGGGCTTATTTAGTCTGGAGAAAAGGAGTCTAAGGGGAGACTTAATTTTTCTTTACAGCTACCTGAAAGAGTGAGGAGGGCACTGGTCTCTTTTCTCAGGTGACCTCAAGGTGACCTCAAGGTCACCTGATAGGTGTGGTAGGTAGGATAGGTAGATAGGTAGGAAAAGATAGGACATGACCTCAAGCTGTGTCAGGAAAAGTTTAGACTGGATGTCAGGAAGAATTTCTTCATGGAAAGGGTGGTTAGTCATTGGAACAGGCTGCCCAGGGAAGTGGTGGAGTCGCATCCCTGAAAGTAGTTAAGAGGCACGGGGAAGTAGCATTTAAGGACAATGTTAGTGGTGCACTTAGTTAGTGTTAGGTTGGTAGTTGAACTTGATGATCTTAAGGGTCTTTTCCAACCTAAATGACTATGTTTCTATGAAGAGGAATTAACAATTTTCTCTGCTCCTTCTGCATCAAGCTTTCTCCACTTGGGAAGAAAAACACACAGCACATACTGATGTTAGAAATTGTTCCTATTGGTGCTCGTAAGATTGACTACCTGACTTACCCGAACACAATATTTGTGTAAACAGAACTATTTACACGTTTGGATTTATCTCACTGTGAAATCTTGAGGCTTTGTTAAGCATACTGAACTTTTAGACTTTTAGGTGTTTTTGTTATTGCCTTTTTTTTTTTTTTTTTTTTCTCCATAGTAACAATTAGCAGACCGGGATGGATTTGCTTTGTTGCCCATAGCTCACAATAAGACAAGGCAGAGCCAGTTCCATGTTAATCACATTAGTGTTGCTTTATTAATGTTCTTTTTTATGCTCTTGCAGTAATTATAGTTATTAAAAAAGGGAATTATCACAAAATAGGAACAGTTCAAGTTTATATCCAATTTGTTACTATTGTATTCTGAGGGACTGTGATTTTAATCTACATTAAAAAAATGTTCTAAGTATTGTGTAGAGGAAAAAGTCCCAGTTCACCAGTATGTCCCCTTCAGCAAAACACTTAGCAGCATTTGATTCCCATTAATTTTAATATGTTTAAAACATGTTTAAACTTAAACGTGTAACAAATCAGTGGATTTAAAGCAGTTTTATCTGCTGCATCTTTTCTTGCCAGAGAGAATTCTGAGCAGCTCATATAAGTTCCAGAAGTACTTACAGGGAGATGTGAGCTGTGTAGTTTCTATCCGATTCATTTTATTTATTAATTTATTTTTAATTTAAGGTAGCAGATACACTTTTTGCTCTAGTTCCGTGAAATGAAATGGAACTTGTTGGAGTGAACCAAATGAATGACCCAGTGAATCCACTTCATACTAGCTTGAACAGAATTTATGGTCTGGATGAAGAAATTGCTCTTCTCTGTCATGAGGATGAGACTAAATGATCAAAATGATCTCTTTTGCCATAAAAGTCTAAAACTTTCAGGGTGAAAGGGGCCTCGGGTTGAAATTTGATGCTTTCTCAGACATAAAAGGTCAAATTTTTAGTTCTTTTTCCTTCAGTATAAATAGAAATTGAAATACTTGCATCCAAAAAGAAGAGACTTCAAAGACCAACGGTGACTTTGGTCTGGCTTCCCACTTAACTGAGGTTACAGAAACAGATAAACAAATTTCCACTTTTAGGTGTTTTTGTTATTGCCTTTTTTTTTTTTTTTCTTTTCTCCATAGTAACAAGTTATAGTAGCAAGATAGTAGTGAGATATTATTATTTTTTTTAACTCAAGTTGTATCAGGAGAAAATACATATCCCAGATTTTCATAAAATATGAACAAATACTATTTGAACAGATTTTGTAATACATTTTTCTATGTTCTACACATATTAATAGGGTAGAGAGGTCCAATTCTGGTGAAAACATCTGACGATAGCCATTCATTTATCTTCTTGTTCTGAAGTTTATCATTTACTGTCTTCGTTTCTTGATGGTGTTGCCCCAAAATGAAAGCTAAGAGTGTTTTCACAGTGAAGAACAATCCTTGAAGGAATCTTTCTAAACATACGCTTAGGTTTCCAAAATCTAGGGCAAATTTTGGGTTTATGAAGTTTGTACAATTTTTACTTTATTTAAATTAATTCTTCCATTTTTATTTTTTCCTGCAAAAGATTTAATTTGACATCTGATCATCTTCTATGTTCTTATTAACCAAAGCTGTCTTCAAAATGATTTTTTTTTTCTATTTACATCAAGATACCTTTGGATAAATTAATCATAGTGAATGTAGCTTAATTGAATATTTTAGAACCAATACATCATTTATAATAATTGAAAATAATTTAATTAAAGATCTACTGTGGAAATTGTACAACCCAACTTCAGAGGTAAGTAATTAGCTGTTTAATCTACTCATGAAATATGAGTTGTACAAGAAATGGGAAAAGCAAATACAGTTCATCTGATTTGCTAAAAGTGTCCTGTTATAAAAACAAATAAATGGGAAACATTAAACCAGACCTTTAAGAGAAGATCCACAGGTGTACATGTAAGTTAAACTAAAGCACAGTTATTGTGGATATTTTATGCAAAGTCCGTCGGACAATAAATGCAATATAACTGTATCAAAAACAAAGTAAAAAACAGGGAATGAAATGTGGAGTAGATTCTTTCATTGGTCTACATCTCTGTAAATGGAGAATAAAACAAACAAAAAATAGATCTACAAATATCTAACACTGCATTACAGAACTGTGGAGCATTGTAAATTGCTAATATGGAATGAAGCAGGAAATGTATATCATACTTATGGTTTTGTGCCTTTTTTTTTTTTTTTTTTTTTTTTTCTAAAGGCAATTGTTTCACAGAGTCTCTTTCTCTGTATTCGTTATCAGTTGGAAGACAACAATGTTTTGAGAGATATCGGGTCCAGAGAAGAGCCACAAAGATGATGAAGGGGCTGGAGCACCTCTCCAATGAAGAAAGGCTGAGAGAACTGGAGCTGTTCAGCGTAAAGAAGAGAAAGCTCCAGGATGACCTCATTGTGGCTTTTCAGAACTTAAAAGGGACTTATAAAAAAGATGGAGAGTGACTCTTTACTCAATCAGATAATGGTAGGACAAGGGAGAATGGTTTTAAGAGAATGGTTTTAAACTAAAAGAGGAGATTTATATTAGAGATTAGGAGGAAATTCTTCACTAAGAAGGTGGTGAGGCACTGGAACAGGTTTCCCAGGGAGGTTGTGGATGCCCCATCCCTGGAGGTACTCAAGACCAAGTTAAATGAGGCCCTGGACAACCTGACCTAGTGGGTGGCATCCCTGACAATGGCAGGGCGGTTGGTACCAGATGATCTTTAAGGTCCCTTCCAACCTGAGCCATTCTATGATTCTGTGATTCTATGATGTCTTAGCAATACCTGTGCTATCTAACTAAAGATCATATTATTATCATGATATAAACAAGCAATAAAATCTTCAAACAAGATGCTTTGACAGCCTGAGATCTAAGTATTCAAATAAACAATACCTTAAGTTTCTCCTACCATAGTTGATTGGGGAGAATGAAAAACAAGCAAAGAAATTTAAACAATTTCATGTCAAAATAAAAATTGTAACATATTTTCTGAAGGTAAATGTTTTCTGGAAGAGGAAACTTCAATCTCATATTCAAAACAAGACATACAAACAAAAACAAAAAACAACAATGAAATCCAAATTCCAGAAACATATGTCCATATTTTCTATACTGTGCATTTAAAGATGTAGGTTTCCCAGAAAGCCAGACCGTAACACACTCTATTTTTAGGAGATACCTCCCTGAAATGAAATTTCATATTGCAATGGCAAATTGCAGGCTCACTGGAACAAACATAGTTGAAACTTCAGTCTTCCAGGAGAGTGGTCTGTCCAGTAATATGGAGGCAAATGTGAAACATTTCATTTCCTGATCCTGTGGTCTATTAAGCGGAAGGTTACATAGGATTTAAGCTTATTGTTTAGGACAAGCTTCTTTCTTTCTTTCTTTCTTTCTTTCTTTCTTTCTTTCTTTCTTTCTTTCTTTCTTTCTTTCTTTCTTTCTTTCTTTCTTTCTTTCTTTCTTTCTTTCTTCTCTCTCTCTCTCTCTCTCTCTCTCTCTCTCTCTCTCTCTCTCTCTCTCTCTCTCTTTCTCTCTTTCCCTTCCTCTTCCCTCCCTCTCTTCCTTCCTTGAATGAGAGCTTTAAGTCCCTAAGAAATTTAATGGCAAAGGTTTAAACAAAGGCATATTTGTTTGTTTGTTTGTTTCTGTGTTGTTTTTTTTTAAACAAGTATTGAAGCATTGTGTTGATCTTTATGCATGTGAGAAAGTGCAACCAAGTCATGACTATGCAAAAAAAAAAAAAAAAAGTTAAAGGTGTAAGTATGAATTATTTAAATGTTTTTGTTTGTTTGTTTGTTTATACTAAGCTAGAGGTAAATGTGTCTCTTACCAAAAGCCTTTAATTATACAGACCATGTTTATAGATAACTGAATTTTTCAACTCTGTTAATATTGGCCTTAAGTGTAAATGATAGTTTGGATGGCTGCCATCAGTCCATTAGTTAACTGAAATCTTGATCTTTGTTAAATAAAATAACAAATACATGTTCAGAAAACCCAAATAAATTTTACTACTGCAGCATCACAGATTCAGTAATTTTAGCAGAAAGAAAGCTTCAGGAAGTTCAAACATAATTTAAACTCCTGGATCATTGTTGCCAAGTAATTATTTTAGTAATTTATGGTTTTACAGGGGCTTGTTCTACATAGAGAAGACTACAAATTCCTTGATGTTATTCTGAAAGCTGATGCAGAAAACAGGAACCAACTTGGGCAGCCTAACCACTACATGAAACTAATTTGTTCAAGTGTTTCAAGTGAAGATATATTCTCTCGAATTGTGTATCAGTTAGCTTTCTAGGTTAATGGCTACTTATTTTCAATTTAATCAAGACTTACTAAAAAATTCATTAGGTTTTATTTTTGCTGGGTATCAGATGTTTCTTGATCAGAAGTTACTGCTTTAACTCATGGCATTGCAAAAATGCATATGCAACATTCATTTGATCTATGTAGCACAAATTACAGAGAATCATAGCTAGATTTAACCTTAGACAGACTTAAGTGATCATTAAATAAGTGAAAATGAACTGAACTAAACAAACCCCATTCTAAAGTAAATAATATCTTGTCATGGAGTTCAAGGAAGATGTGAGTATGTTTCAAGGCAAAGGAAGTTTTGCATAGATTTCTTTCTGGGAATTTCATAGGCATTTCATTACTTGGGACTTACCTTGGGATTTCATTACTTCATTTCATTACTTGGGACTTCCTCACTAACCAATTAATCTTCCACTTTTCATTGGATCTTAAACTCATTTGAGGATTTTAAAGTATATGAAGTCTCTTGGTATTTGTCTTAAATCTAATCAGACTTTAGGCATACTTATATAGGCACAAAGAATAATAAAAAGTTTGTGACATTTTCTATTGATATTAACAACTACATTTATAGCTATTCAGGCAATGCAGCTTACAAAAAAAAAAAAATTATAAAAGTGTATAAATGGATTTTTATTAATCTTTATCTGTTTTATACAGCAGGCTGATGTCACCCCTCATTTAATCCTCTTCTTCAAAGAAAACACCCTTATCTGCTGAAGTACATTTGCTAAAGTTTCCCTAACTGCAAGAAAATTAATGGTTTATTTTCTTTTTAGGAAGTCATTTTTATTTAGGAAGTCATAGAGCTGTTTTCACTTATCTTTGGTTTTATAATATCTTTTTTCTTTCTTATAGCCCAGTTCTAATGGATCAAAATTTTCATTAATGAGGAATGCAATAAATTTTATAACTCAATTATATATAACATCTACTTGTCTTAGTTCTTAGTAGCCAAAATATCTAAACCCCTAAGAAGAAAAACAGAAATTCTTATCAGCATTTGGTTACACGTGGGAAAATAAGAAAAACTGTTCTTCATCTAGTGTGGAAGATGACGCTTACTCCCCTTAATACAATTAATCAATAAATAAATGGTGATGTGGATTATACAGCTCATTTTGCTTCACTGATGTTACTGAAGTAAGCTTGGTACCCAAGGCTATGATTTTTTTGTTGTTGTTGTTCTCAACAGAAGAGCAGGTATGTTGGCTATGCAATAGCAGAGCATAGACCTCATAGTCCCTTAACAGTTTGTCCTGTACGGATAAATATTATCAAGTTGCAGTCTTTAATAGACATTTTTATTTAACAAGCTTTTGTTTTAGACTACAAGATAATGATCTCTCATGTATTAGCTAGAATTCAGATATCTTAAGAAATGTATTTATTTGTTTATTTATTCATTTTCAGGTTTCTGTGCTGGAAATTTACATATTTTCATAGGTTACTCATTTTCTACTTGTACCGATTCATTAGAATGTGGAAAATATCAACTTAATTTACCATTTTTAATTCAAGAGAGGTTACTTTAGGACAATGACAATGCAATAAAATGTAGTGGACAGTTGAGAGATGAAAAAAGTATTCATCACAATGAAAGTATATTAAATCTTTTCTCTTAGTCTTGTTTTTTCCTCATGATGCATAACTGCTGGAGTTTTGTGAATATTTTAACTCAGGTAACAAATATTAATCGAACTGTATAATGGTGACGCGCTTATTGGATGAGGGAAAGGCTGTGGATGTGGTCTACCTTGACTTCAGTAAGGCTTTTTACACTGTTTCCCACAGCATTCTCCTCAAGAAAATGGCTGCTTGTGGCTTGGACTGGTGTACGCTTCGTTGTGTTAAAATCTGGCTGTGTAGCCGGGCCCAAAGAGTCTTGTTGAATGGAGTCAAATCCAGTTGGAGGCCAGTCACTAGTGGAGTCCCCCAGAGATCATTACTAGGGCCAGTTCTCTTTAATATCTTTATTGATGATCTGGATGAGGGGATCAAGTGCACCCTCAGTAAGTTTGCAGATGACACCAAGTTAGGTGCATGTGTCTATCTGCTCGAGGGTAGGAAGGCTCTGCAGGAGGATCTGGATAGGCTGGACCAATGGGCTGGGGCCAACTGTATGAAGTTCAACAAGGCCAAGTGCCGGGTCCTGCGCCTGGGACACAACAACCCCAAGCAGAGCTACAGACTGGGAGATGAGTGGTTGGAAAGCTGTCTGGCAGAGAAGGACCTGGGAGTATTGGTTGATAGTCAGCTGAATATGAGCCAGCAGTGTGCTCAGGTGGCCAAGAAGGCCAATGGCATCCTGGCTTGCATAAGAAACAGTGTGGCCAGCACTGGGCCAGGCTAGGAAAGTAATTGTCCCCCTTTACTTGGCTCTGGTGAGGCCGCACCTCGAGTACTGTGTTCAGGTTTGGGCCCCTCACTACAAGAAGGACATTGAGGTTCTCGAGTGAGTCCAGAGAAGGGCAACAAAGCTGGTGAGGGGTCTGGAGAACAAGTCTTACGAAGAGCAGCTGAGGGAGCTGGGATTGTTCAGCCTGGAGAAGAGGAGGCTCGGGGTGACCTTATCACACTCTATAGAGACCTTAGAGGAGGCTGTAGTGAGGTGGGGATTGGTCTACTCTCCCACGTGCCTGGTGACAGGACGAGAGGGAACGGGCTAAAGTTCCGCCAGGGGAGGTTTAGGTTGGGTGTTCGGAAGAACTTCTTTACCAAGAGGGTTGTTAGGCATTGGAATGGGCTGCCCAGGAACCTGGTTGAGTCACCATCCCTGGAGGTCTTTAAAAGACGTTTAGATGTAGAGCTTAGTGTTATGGTTTAGCAGAGGATTTGTTAGTGTTAGGTCAGATGTTGGACTAAGTGATCTTGGGGATCTCTTCCAACTTAGATGATTCTGTGATTACATGATTTTAGTTTGGTTTCTGCTTTCCTTGTATTTACTTTCTACAATACACCAGTGCTTTTAAAGCTTGAGTATATTTTGGAAAAAATTAAAGCTATATTTTTGAAAACAAAAAAAAACAACAACAAAAAAAACCTGCAAACACTCATAGAACTCCTTGGAGACATAACAATTTATTCCACTGTAAGATGTAGAGGAGTTTCTTTGACTTTCACAAGCTTGGGATAGGCACCTACACCAAATTTAGGAAATGTCATTTTTCAATAAAGATAAAAAATATGCTTTAAATCTAGGCCATGTATTTAAGAAACTGATCTCAAATCAGAAATACTAATAGCAAACACTTCTCAATATTGTATGAAGAGCAAGTGGAATGCATATTTTCACTTAATATTGATAAATTTCATAAGATTATATAGACTGTCTTTGAAGTGAAATTAAAAGGTGAATATTTCAGATATATGTTTCTAATACTCCATATTCTTATTTAGAAGGCTTCTTGGTTTTGATCATACCTGTGTGTTGAAAGCAACAGAAAGCATCTTCATCACTGTGATTGGCCAATCCACCAATTCTACAAGTTTGAGCACCTGAATTTCTTAACTGTCTTCATGAGTATGCTTATAAGTTGAGAGTAGTTAACCTACATGCTTTGATGATAAGAAGTCTTAAAAATGTTTTCTCTAAATTATTCTTTTCTCAAGAGTTATACTACAACTATTACTTCTCCATCAGGCTTTTTAATGTCTTACATTTAAAGTATACTATTTAAAAGAATCATGGACTTGGCTCCTGCATAGGAATTAATTTTATTATATATCCCTGTTTGCTAGTATTAGCAATTCTGCCAGTGATTTAGTTGGTTCTTGGTTCATGATCTATAGAAATAAGGTCAACTAGCCTTCCACATACAGCTGATGAAGAATCACCCTACTCCTCATGCTTATGTAGTTCACTTTTTGGTACACTTCACTCATTTTAAGGAGACACCATAGAACAATTTTGTTATTTTAATACCAGAACAGTTTTGTAAGATTTGATAAAATACCAGAAGTTATTATTTTTCTGACTCTGATTTTTTTTTTCTAATATGAATTTTCAGCTGTATTTTCTTCAGTAATTTTACTAAGCAATTTTTAAAAATGCATTCCAAGCAAACATGTCATGTTTAGGTTGCTAAAAGAAGAATAAAAGTATGATTAGCATACTCTTGAGATATTGAAAAGGTATGGCTTCCTCATTATTTTTTTTTCACAGAGAGGAAAGAAGAAAAGAAATAATTTATTACTTGCCATAATACATCAAAATCATCTGCCTTTTAAAGTAGCCCTTGGCCCAGAAATACATGTTTGTATGAAGTGCTTCAGAAAGACATCTAAGCTGAACTGGACTGTTAAGCTAGGTTCCTGAAAATTCTCAAGAAGTTGCTAAATTCTGAGAAAGCACATAGATTATGCAAGACAAAATAACAATAATAAAAATATGCAGATAAAGGTAGGATTATTGAAATGAGGATTCAAAATTTCATGAGAAAAAGTGCTGAAGTGAAAATGTATAGAATCCTAAGGTGGAAGGGAAGAGGTATGTGGTGTAGTTTCAGTATAAAAGCAGCAAAAGCAGCATCAAAGTTTCAGAAAAGCAGCATCAAATTACTGATCAAATACTGAATCAAATACTACCATTTCAAGTAGAAGCAGATACTGAGCTTTTTCTATCTGATCAATGTATGTTAACACATTGTTAACACACACGACCAGTGTGTGTGTTAGCCAATACATAATTACTTTGTATTTCAAGGTTGTGTTTATTCTGCCTGCAGAGTATCTGTGTGAATGATGAAACAGACCCAAACAGTGACAAACAGACAGCAGGTTATACTTTGAAAAATGGCAGAGGCAGATGTAGCATACAGAGAGAAAGAGGGCAAGAGGTCTGTGAAGAAGTGCTTGCTGAGTTTGGTTTCTCTGGTAAGAGGAGTGAGTTGGAGGTACTAAATCATACTAACTCAAATATTGCTCTCCTGCTTCCAGAAGTAGTCCATATATTTTTATACACACAAACTCTGCAACCTGAGCAAGCTCTATGATTAGATGACTAAGAAAAAAGAGAGAGCACCAAGCATTTTGTTGAATTCAATAAGCTCTTTTCATGGGAAACTACATATTTTGCCTATAATTACAGTTACATACACGTAAAGAAATATGCATAGAATCCTAGAACAAGTTTTTACGGGATCACAACCTTAAGGAATCACAACCTTAAGGAATTAATCAAATTTTGTCAAATTGACTTTGTCAAAATGACTTTCTGTCTATTTTGTCAAAATAGACTTTCTGTAAGGATTCATCTTTTCTTGTTGGTGTTGTAAAAAATAATGTATATCCCCAAAAATAATGTATATCCCAAAATAAAGATTCATCACTGGATAGATGGAATAGTTTCGTAACTAGAATTATAATGTAATGTCAAAAGATAAGACGCAATGCCTTTTAACATTACCTAGGGTTTGTCACTTTTACACTGAAAAAGGAAAAATCATTATCAGAAAAGAGAACAGCTTGTGTAAAGGAATAGCCGTAAGGTGAAGAGTTAGGGAAAAAAACAACAACAGGAATAGATCTTTGAAGTATTTGTACACAGTCTAGATGATGAAGGGGGAAAAAAAAAAAAAAAAAAGTGAAAATGGAGAAAATGGAAGTGGTAGTAGTTTTTTGTTTTGTTTTGTCTTGTGTTTTTTTGTTTGTTTCTTTGCTTTGTTTTTGGTTTGGTTTGGTTTTTGTTTTTTGACTCTCCCATTACAAAGTCAGGGGAGTATAGACCAACAGTCTGGCAAAAGTGTTGATGGTTGACATTATAGGCTCATACTATCCTTGATAAAATGTACTATTTATTTGTTGACAGTTCTAATTATTATGTTCTTCTTATAATAATTTATTTTAATGATTTTAAAACCAACAGAGCTTTCTACTCAATGTATTTGCTTAACATATAGTAAATTCTTATTCAGTTATATTTTTGCTTCATGTATTCTTTCCATAATATGGAAAGATTTGGACATTATGACTTTTATATGATGAAATGTTTTGCTGTTGACTTGGACTTCTCATTTCCAGTGCAGGAAATAGAAGTAAATTAACCTCTTCCCAACCACCCCCTCACCCCCACCCCCAAAAAATAAAAAAATAAATTAACTAAAAAAAAGCAAATACATGAGCGAGAGTGAGGACAATAAGAACAGTTTTACTTGTCACTAATGGTCACACTAAAAATATATATTTAAATAATATATCTATATATTTATATATATAAAGGAATAGGGAAAAAAAAAAAAAAAAAAAAGTGATTTCTAATACAAAGAAGGCCAAGAAAAGAATGCAGTGGAGTTGGTTTTTTTTTTTCTTTCTTCTGGAAAACACAGAAGAAATCTAGAATCATGCAGTTGTTACTTAATCCTGTGTTCTGAAACTTTCAGAAAAAGAAGACAACTTTATTCAATGAACTAGTCAAGAACTTTCTATCTTAGAGTAGAAAATGTTGATTACCTTTAGTAAAAAAGTGTCACAGTTTTTTGGTGAGAGGGGAGGTGAAGGGAGGGGAGGGGAGGGGAGGGGAGGGGAGGGGAAAAAAAGGTAGAAAACCCTTAATGCAACTTACCGGTATTTTGTATATCTTAATTGAGACAGAGGACTTGTGGATATATCTCTGAATTTCACCTTAGAAATGTTAGTAAACATTGTTTGCTATACTTTAGGTAAGTCATAAAAGTCCTTTAAGCATCTTCATGGTCAGAAGAGATTTATAAATACAGATCATTAAAGCCGTGGAACTGTACCTTCATGTACTTACACTGTGTACTTGTAAGTTCATGGCTGCATTCATGTCTTCGCTGATAAGCATTCAGACTCTATGTTGTATTTAATATTACATAATATAGATAGAATTGCTTATTTCAGGGGATATATCACCTTATTAATATCTAAGGAAGGTATGGTAAATTTAAAAATAACATTTAGTTGATTTTCTAAATGAACTTAAATATCAAAAAACGCATTCATGGAAAGTCTGGAAACAAACTGGAAAAAAAAATCAGTAATACCACTGTCTATCCAGCATCTGTGTAGCAATATATACCCCACTTGCTCATTCAAATGAAGTGTAAGTAATTCTTTCCCTGACAGGTCATGTTCTCATTTACGTAAATCTAGACTTTTGCATATTAATTTCTAATGGCTTAACTTTTATATGTTAGAAATCATAAACATTAACTTCTGTACAAAGGACCTTCACAGATCGATAATGATTATTTGTCTTCCATGTTCTCAGATTGTTTTTATTTTAATCTTTATACATAATTCTATAGAATTATGTTGATGTTTATTCTAAATATCAGCAGTGGAAAATATAACCCAAACATTACTGTTTTGCAGAAATATTGAACTGCCACTCAGTATCTTAGGAAAAAAAAAAAAAAAAAAAAAAAAGGTATATTTAATAAGCATATGACTTCTTCAAAATAAGAAAACCAATGGAAATAATAATAATAATAATAATATAAAAAAATTACTTCTATATTTACTTTACAGGCCAGAGAAGACGATGGAAAATAAGTGCCACTGGTGTTCAAAACACCTTTTTTATTGTTCTTTTATTTGAAGTTGAAAGCATTTCTATAATGTCTGTGAAACATGAATATGTTAAAAATTCAGCACTAAAAGTATTATTATGCTACCATACATAATATTAAGGTAACAGATATGTTTAGGGAAAATGTAAGGCTATTTCAACACTGTTGCTTAAATATTTCCCAGGATAACATGATATTATAAATGTATACATCAAGTTCTTGAAACTTCAAGAGCATTTAATTTTATTTTTTTTTTAATCAATGTAGAATGCATTTCATATTATTAATACAAGAAGCATCAGAATTTATTAGGCAGAAACTTAAAAGGCTACTGTAAATAAATAAAATAAATATAGTCACGATTTTAATAGCATATTTTTAAATCTTGCACATTTGCTCTTCGTACTCTTCCCCATATTCTTCTGATGACATAGCTCAATTTGATTAACAAAAATTTACCACTTGTGAAAGCCAGTCCATCTAGAAAAGTCATGGTTAAAATAATCTAAATAGGTTTGGGACCCTAAATATTTAGGTTCCAAAACAGCAATGAAGCTTACATTTGACAGCAGTAAGCCCTCAAAAAGTAAGGAATCACAGTTTCCATAGATCCATTTTGTTTTGACCAAATTAAACTATTTATTATTCCACTGAGTCCTTACAGTGAATGAAATAGTAATGTTGACTTGTTTATGTGGAAAGGTTTGACAGCATTAGATCAGCAGCTGGAAGGGTCTGCACTAGATCATAGTTCCCACAGTTCAGTGCTGACTGATGGCCTCAGTAGCCCACCAGCTGCAGTTTTTATACAGTAGCAAGCAGTTCTGCTACTATTATGGACTCCAACATGGGTCTGAACATTTCTCCTCTGATGGCAGAAATCATTACTTCATGAAAACTTGTCATCAAGAGTGAGGATCTCTCACTTGCAACTATATAGTCACACTAGACAAAGTGTCTATGTGTGTGGATGATTGCATTTTTCAGTACACAGTGTAAAAATTAATTAAAGATTGTACCCAAAGATTAGTAAGATGCAAAGGGAGTATTACCTAATTACAAATGCTAACCATATAGTCGTCAATATATTAAACTATATGAATATTTATTATACAGAGTACTTTAGATAAAACATCAACATATACATCAACATCAACATATACAGCCAAAGCCTAGATGATTACAATGAGTTTAATTCTTCAGATAAAAAAAAAAAAAAAAAAATCTTCAGAAAAGAAAAACACTTTTCAGATTCTCTGCTGTACTTAATATCACAGACTACAGACTGTGTTCCTTCTTTAAGGATGAGTTTATTAATGGATGAGACAGTGTACTTACAAATAAATTTCAGCAAATATTGTAAAAACTATTTGAGAAAAATTATATATGCTCTACGTGACCCTGCTTGAACAGGGTGGGGATGGACTAGATGATCTCTGGAGATCCCTTCCAACCTCAACCATTCTGTGATTTTGTAATTCTCTGATGTATGGGGGGTCAGCAAAATAACAATTACATATAATTTGAGAACAATTTTATATGGGGGGCCAGAAAACAGATTCCTTGGACTTCAGGAGGGCAGACTTTGAACTATTCAGGACACTGGTAGGGAGGGTCCCTTGGGAGTTAGTCCTCAAAGGGCAGACAGGTCTAGAAAGGCTTGACACTCTCCAAGAAGGGAGTCTGAAAGGCACAGGAGCAGGCTGTTCCTACGTGCCATAAGCTGATGGGGAAGGTTGGTGCAGCTGAACAAGGAACATTTGATGAGTCTCTGGGAGAAAAAGAGAATTTATGTCTAGTGGAAGAAGGGACAGGCAATGTGGGGAGAGTACAAGGAAGTTGTCAGCATATTCAGGGATCAGAAAGGTGAAAGCCTAGCAAGAGCTCAACCTGGCCACTGTGGTAAACAATAATAAAAAATTATTAACAGATATATTAAGAGTAAGAGGAGGGCCAAGCAAAACTCCATTCTTCAGTGGATGTAGGGGGGAACAGGACTATTGAGAAGAAGGAAAAGGCTGAGATTCTCAATGCCTTCTTTAAATCCATTTCTACTAGTCAGACAGACCACTTAGTCTCAGAGTATTCAGCCTCCTGACCTGGAAGTCTGGGATGAGGAGCAGAAGAAACCTCCACAGTTTAGGTGGAAACAGTTAGAGACCTGCTGCTCCACATGGACTGTCACAAGTCCATGGGAACAGATGGGATCCACCCGAGGGTGCTGTGGGAGCTGGTGGATGTGATTGCTGACCCAATCTCCATCAACTATCAGCAGTCATGGTCAACCAGAGAGGTCCCAGATGAGTGGAGACACTCTAATGTGACTTCCAGAAGAAGTGACTTCTATAAGAAGTGTCATAAGGAGGACTCGGGGATCTACCGGCCTGTCAGCCTGACCTCTGTGCCAGGGAAGGTGATGGAACAGATCATCTTGAGTGCAATCACACAACATGTGCAAGACAACCAGTGAATCAGGCCCAACCAAAATGGGTTCATGAAAAGTAAGTCCTGCCTGACCAACCTTATCTCCTTCTATGACTGGGTGACCCACCTGGTAGATGAGGGAAAGGCTGTTGATGTAGTCTACCTAGACTTCAGCAAAGCCTTTGGCATAGTCCTCCACGGTATTCCTTTGGAGAAGCTGGTAGCCCATGGCTTGGACATGTACACTCTTTGCTAGATTAAAAACTGGCTAGGTTAAAAATTGGGCCCATGGAATGATGATGAATGGAGTGAAATCCAGCTGGTGATAGGTCATGAGTGGTGTTCCCCAGGGTCAGTGTTGGGACCCATCCTCTTTAATATCGTTGATAATTTGGATGAGGGAATTGAGTTCACCCTCAGATGACACCAAGTTGGGGGGAAGTGTCGATCTTCAAGAGGGTAGGAAGGCCCTGTAGAGGGATGTAGACAGGATGGGTCGATGGGCAGAGGCCAATGGGATGAGGTTCAACATGGCTAAGTGCTGGGTCCTGCAGTAGGGGCACAACAACCTCATGCAGCACTATAAGCTTGGGGCAGAGTGTCTGGAAAGCTGTGCAAAGTAAAAGGATCTGGAGGTGCTGAACTGATACTTGCCTGAACATGAGCCAGCATTGTGCCTAGGTGTCCAAGAAGGCCAATGGCATCCTGGCTTGTACCAGGAGCAGTGTAGCCGGGACCCTCTGTACTCTGTTCTGGTGAGGCCACACCTCCAGTTTTGGGCCCCTCACTTCAAGAAAGACATTGAAGCCCTGGAGTGTGTCCAGAGAAGAGCTACAAAGCTGGTAATGGGTCTGGGACAAAAGTCCTCTGTGGAGTGGCTGAGGGAACTGTGGTTGTTTAGTCTGGAGAAGAGGATGCTCAGGGGAAACCTTGTTCTCTACAGCTACCTGAAAGGAGTTGTGGGGAGCTGGTGGTCAGTCTCTTCTCAGAGATAACTACTGACAGGACTAGAGGGAATGGCCTCAAGTTGCACCAGGGGAGGCTCAGGTTGGAAATTATCAGAAATTTCTTCTCAGAAAGAGTGGTTAGGCATTGGAATGGGTTGTCCAAAGAGGTGGCAGTGTCACTGTCTCTGGGGGTGTTTAAGGAAAAGTTGGATGTGATGCTTAGGGACATGATTTAGTGGGTAGTATTGGTGGTGGGTGGATGTTTGGACCAGATGACCTTGGAGGTCTTTTCCAACTTTAATGATTCTACTATTCTATGATATTTTCTTTCTGTTCACAAGGTATAGGTACTGAAAATGGAACTTAACTGCTTTTTAGTCTTCTGGATACGCAGAACTGAATGAGAGCTTATAGGATCAAAGGAGGATTAAAGGGAGGTCAAAGAAAGGTGACATTATAGTGGGGGGGGGGGTCTACTACAGGCCACCAGATCAGGAATACCAAGTAGAAAATGCCTTATAGAGAGAAGCAGCCTCACATTTACAAGCCCCAGTCTTCATGCAGGACTTCAACCACCCTGATATCTGTTGGAGGGACAACACAGGCAAACCAGGAGACTCCAGGAGTATACTGAAGATAACTCCTTTCTCAAAATTATAGAGAAGCCAATGAGGAGAGGTGCTATGCTGGACCTCATTCTCACCAGCAAGGAGGGTCTTGTGGGTAAGGTGAAGCTCAAGGGCAGCCTTGGCTGCAGTGATCATGAAATAGTTGGCAAATCATGACTGACAACTCTGTTGGTTTTCTATGTTGGGGCTACAACATTGATGGAGAGCAGAAGAGTAACTGACATCGTCTTTCTGGACTTGTGCAAAGCATTTGAAACTGTCCCCTATGATATCATTGTCTTTAAATTGGAGAGACATGGGTTTAATGGACGGGGCACTCAGTGGGTAAGGAATTGGCTGAATGGTCACAGTCAAACAGTTGCAGTCAGTGGCTCAATATCCAGGTGGAGATCAGTAAGGAGAGGTTTTCCTCAGGAGTCAGTATTGGGATCATAACTATTTAACATCTTTGTCAGTGGCACGGACAATGGAATTGTGTGCACCCTCATCAAGTTTGCTAATGACACCAAGCTGTGTAGTGCAGTTGACATGCTGGAGGAAAAGTATGTAATCCAGAGGGACCTTGACATGTTTTAGAGGTGTTCAAGTCTCATGAAATTCAACAACACCAAGTGCAATGTTCTGCATCTCGGTAAGGGAAATCCCAAGCACAAATATAGACTGGGTGCAGAATGGATTCAGAACAGATCTGAGGAGAAGGACCTGAGAGTGTTGGTTGATGAGATGCTCAGCATGAGCCAGCAATGTGCACTTGCATCTAAGAAAGACAACCATATCTTGGTCTTCATCAAAAGAAACATGGCCAGTAGGTTGAGGGAGGTGATTCTGTCCCTATTCTCTGCT
Source organism: Netta rufina (assembly GCF_964035555.1). Lineage (NCBI taxonomy): Eukaryota > Metazoa > Chordata > Aves > Anseriformes > Anatidae > Netta > Netta rufina. The sequence continues at coordinate 47,001,629 of NC_140123.1, read as the reverse complement.
CACATGAGACCCCACCTAGAGTACTGTGTTCAACTCTGGTGCCCCCAATGTACGAAAGAAATGGACCTGTCCAGAGGAAGAGTCCAGAGGGTTACAAGAATGATCAAAGGGCTGAAGCACCTCTCCCATGAATAAAGAAGGAAAGAGTTGGGGTTGTTCAGCCTAGAGAAGAAAAGGTTCCAAAGATACCTTATAGTGGCCTTCCAGTACTTAAAGAAGACCTACAAGAAAGCTGGAGGGGGACTCTTTATCTGGGAGTTTAGTGGTAGGACATGTAGTAATGGCTCTAAACTAAAAGAACATATATTTAAATTAGATATAAGGAATAAATTCTTTACTCAGAGGGTTGTGAGGTTGCCCAGAGAAGCTGGGAATACTCCATTCCTGGAAGTGTTGAAGGCCAAGTTGGATCAGGCCCTCGTCAGCCTGCTCTAGTGAATAGCATCCCTGCCCATGGCAAGGGGTTTGGAACCAGATGATCTTTAAGGTCACTTCCAACCCAAGGCAGTCTATGATTCTACAATAAACTAATGCTGCCTTATTATTATTATTGTTACTTTTCATGTAATGGTGACGGAACAACAATTAAATGGATCTTAAAGTGAGAATACCACAATATATGCATCTAGTTTTCTCAATATCAATGGGAAGAACAAATCAGATCTAGTTTAAACCATAATTCTCATTCACTTTTCCCCCATTCCCTTAATATTGGAAGAAATCTTATCTAAGACTCTCACTATTTTAGTATGGTTTAAGGTAGGAATAAATAAATCCCTAAATTGCTGTAGGATGTGTATAATTTGTTCTGTCATCTTTCATTTGTCTCTACAAAGCTGAAAAATAACTTAAAAGATTAGTGGATTATACATTCCGTTGTATCTTAAGAAGGAAAACACAGAATGTAAGGTTCTTAACTGAATGTTATAATAGTAATCTAATCTTCAAGCTATTGTAACTATTCAAAAGTCACTAATACTGCATTCCTTAAATATGTGATGCCAGCAATTACTGTTTAAGTGAAGTGTGTGTACATAATGAACCTGCTTATGTCATTTTTAATTAGCATTCTCTACAACGCTAATTAAAAATCTTATCATGATAAGACTTTTTTTGCCTCTGCATTTTTCAGAGGCAATCTTCAGAAAGGAGTCTTAAATGTATTAATGACGTGACACATGATATTAGCAGATATTTTATTACATAATATTTGCAGATACAATAAAAATACTAATATTCTTTTTTTCTCTGCAGTTACACGAGTTAAATTTTCCTCAGAGAGACATCTAGTATGGAATGTATTGTCATATATTATAACTCTTGATTTATCCAAATATCATATTCTCCTGAGTTAAAGATAATAAAGACTATGAACTATCATCATTCATTCTTGCTAAGACTTGTTATACAGGAGGCAAGACAAACAGCATTTTTTTTGGGGGGGAAGGGAAGGGAAGGGAAGGGAAGGGAAGGGAAGGGAAGGGAAGGGAAGGGAAGGGAAGGGAAGGGAAGGGAAGGGAAGGGAAGGGAAGGGAAGGGAAGGGAAGGGAAGGGAAGGGAAGGGAAGGGAAGGGAAGGGAAGGGAAGGGAAGGGAAGGGAAGGGAAGGGAAGGGAAGGGAAGGGAAGGGAAGGGAAGGGAAGGGAGTATTTGATATTCTGTTTGTTTTCTTTTGTTTTGTTTTAATTCTTTGATTAACAATTAGAGCATTAAAGGAAATATATATCAAGAACCTGGAAAAGTCATAAACAGTGTGTCGTATTTTGATGATACACAATTAACAGACTTACCAAGTTAAACATGCTGCAGAGAAATGTCGGCTGTGGTCCTGAAGCATGAACTCTGGTACATTAACACAGGGCCAGACATAGGGCCATACCAGGCCTATGCTTTCTAAAAACATGAAAATATTTCTCCTTCTTCATGTGAATGAAGATGAATGAATGATTGAAAAATGAATGATTATTTCAGTACATTCAATTAAGAAGATTATATATTTCCTAAATTGCTTAATTTTTAAATACTTTTTATTCATGCAGTAATACATTGATTTCACACTTATACATCTCACACCATAGATATAACAGTATTTTACTGCTTGCAGTATTTTACTCCAATAATCAAAAGCAGTATTTCATTAAATAATTAAAAAAAAAAAAACTAACTTTTTAAATGGTATTTTAAATTAATAATTGAATATGTAATTTAGTACCAGAGTAGTCATGATGAAAATACTAACTTTTTTTTTTTTTTTTGCTTGGTGGTAAAGTGTTTTCTTTGTATGTGATTTTGAGTAGAGATAAATAAAAATAAGAATAAATAAGAATTAAAAAGTATTTGTTTTATCACTCCAAAATATGATTTAATAAAAAGATAGTGATTTCTGACTTCAGATTTTCTGTAAGAATCAATTAGAATTAAAGTATCTCACCTAAAGAACAAAGAACAAAAGCATCGTCTGTAGATAATGTAAAATGACAGAGAGTAAAATATTTATAGACAGAAGTTGCCCTGAAGATATTTTGACGATGACTGTACAATACCCTGAAAAGAAAAGAAAAAGAAAAAAGAAAAAAAAAAAAAAAGGGAAAAAAGGTCACAGAAAAAAATATCTTCTTGTTTTCTAATAACTAATAATGAACAGAACTTAGTGCTGAAAGAATTAAGTTGAAAAATTAATTTATTTTCTTCTTCACAAATTACATATAGCTCAGTATTTCACTGGATATTTGAGATGTCTTATTGAATGACAGAAAATAACAACTGACTTGCAGAATTTTTTGTAGCCAATCTGTGAAAAATCATTCTTACTATAGAGAGAACTTAGTAGTTGGTGTTATGACAGTTCTTTAAAACAATAAACTGATTAATTTTTAATTAAAGTTAGAAAAAACAAACAAACAAACAAACAAAAACTTTAACAGAGTCATGAGGCTTCCAGCAAAGATGGCCACAGTACTTCAGTACATTTTCATCATTTTTTTAATTCCTGAACTTATCACAATATACGTTATAGAGAACGGTTCAATTTTGATTTGAAGAATTTTTAGACATTTCTATACATTTCTGTTAAAGTGTTCTAGTGGTTAATTCCTACTGGTTAAATATTGAACGTCTTAATAGTATGGGTCTGGTTAAATGAAATTTGGATGCAAACTGGGTGCATAAGTCATGCAGAAATAGGTCCCATACCAAGTTCCTGACTTAGGTGTCTATAATATTGTGATATGAACCTGAGGATAAAGAGAATACTTTAATTTTAAATCACAAATATAACCTTCTCAGGGATATTCATATCAGCTAATTTATTTATTTATTTATTTATTTATTTTTTAAAGTAAAAATAAAAATAAAGAGAGATCTAAAAAATGTAACTAATGCCAAATTTCAAATGGATTTGCTATATTAAAATATATACTGCCTATGGGAAGTCCATGTAGGATCAGTTGCAGCCTAGGGAGAGGAGGTAGAATGGAATCGTTGGGCAGGATAAGTGGATATTTTTATTTTATTTTATTTTATTTTATTTTATTTTATTTTATTTTATTTTATTTTATTGTGTAGAAGGGACCAGAAAGTGAGGTGAAATTGGGTAAGGTGATCAAATTAATGTTTTGGTTTACATAACAAAATGAATGGTCTTAATTTTAATGGTATGTGTGAACAGCAGCAAATTTAGCAGACAAACATCTGGCATGAGTACAAAATCTGACCAGCCAGGGTCTGTGATATTCCCAACACCTTGGAGAATTACATAGGGTACCTACATAAAAGGAATTGAGGGTAGGTGAGGGGCTCCTCAGGAAAAAGTAATGGTGTGAATTAATTTAATCAATAAACTTTATTTTAATCAATAAGCTTAATTTTACAATAAACTGCCAAAGGACCATTTTTTCGTATTTTTCTACATAGGATAAGACTCTGGATGAAGACATAAATCTGATTCCATAATGAATTTTACAGCAAGTTAACTGAGAAAAATATTTGTTCTGCTAATATAATAGAAAGAAGAAATAGTGAAATATCAATTCCCTATTTTTAGAATTAAGACTAAATTCATCTCTTGCTGTAACTGCACTGCCTTTCTTGAATATTTACCAGAAATGAAATTACTGTTGTAATAAATCTTTTGCAGATATTAGATTATTGCAATCTATTTTTCATTTATAACTGCTTTTACCTCATTACAGTTTTACCTCATTACATGCATATCAGTATTGCGTATCTATTCTAATCATATAACTTTAGAGAGCAATCAGTTTTAACACTGAAACCCATGAACCCCAACACTAAATAGGAATATACTGGATGAGTATAAGAAGAATTTGTAGAAGAATAGAGTAGAATTTGTAGAAGAATAGAGTACACCACAAGTCTGTGTGTGGCAAAGAACTGTTATAAATTAAGGACTTTGCCTAAGAATATATGATTCCTCTTGCAAGTGAAAAAAAAAGATACTGGTTTAATTCCTACTGGTAGTAGAAAACTAGTATATTTCTCTAGACAATTTTTCTCCGTGAGAAAATTCTAAAGATTATTAAAGGTCTTGCAAAGATCAGCTGCAGACTTGAAGGTTTTTATAGATATTCTCCTAGGAAGATATAACCAGCACATTACCATGTATTCCATTTTATCATGTGATGGAAGTCAAGGATTTATTATAAAGACCTACTTAACTTATTCAGGGCCCTGGTGTTAACACATCATTTCCTCTTCCAAGGCAAAAGAATATCTTGATGGTGTGCAACTTCTAAAAAATAGTTACATTGATACCTGTTGGTCAAGCTTAGATCCAAGAACACCCTCTTGGAAATATTGCCCACCTTGCCCACATTTCCTTTAAATTGGAAATAAAGCGACTCAATGTGGAGGGAAATGTAATGTCCATCTTCCGTATTGAGACGAGGGTTACACCCACATCTGTAAATCTACAATAAGAGAAAATCCCTTTTCTTTATTATATTTTTTTGGTCAATTTTGTTCACAAGAGGCATTAAAATACATTACTCCATCTAATATATCTTATCCTATTTGCTTTTTAAATTTATCTTCCAGAAATCTTTATTTCAGGACCTCTTCCAGTAAGCTTCAAGTCTAATCATCCAATTATTTTCAGGTACCAACTGATTTAACTTATTATGTCTTAAAAAAACTATAAATAAATATAAACTATATATAAAACTATATATATTAAAAAAAAATCTGAACTATGTATAATAGAGGTTTTCTGGAATAATGTTACCAAAACAATAATATAATGTATCATTAGTAGTAGTCTGAAATACACTTCTTATTCAGGGTTACAAGCTGAATAAAAAATATAACTTCTTGCCTGTCCATGTGATTCACACAGAAGTCCACTGATCTTAGTTGGAAAAATGCTCCTAGCTAATGCAATAGTTCTAGAGACTAAAATAAAAGTTATAGCATTAGCCTGATTATAAAAGTTACTAATATTGAAAATCTAGGTGATGTTGAGCAGTCTATGTTGTACCACACAGACTCAATATTTCAATCCTGCAGTTCACTACTACAACATGATAAGAATTGGGGTTATTATAGTTTAATTTGGGGGAAAAAATAATAATAGAAAATATATATATAAGAAATAGAAAAGTCACTATATTTTAAGATTTTGTTCTGTACTACAACAGTCAGTACATAGAGTGTTCATTACATGATACATTCTACAGTACTTCAATAAGTTGCAAACCATAAAGAATGTTTTTTTTCTCTGACTGCAACTTGACAATGAACACTCAATTATACTGTTTTTAGTGTGAATGTCTCAAAGATGAGATGGAAATCACTATGGAAGAGTTTTTATGATTCAAGAGAGGCTGATCAATTGTTCCTGCAGTTCTGGACAACTTTGGGTGTTCCAATTGTTGGTTGTTTTTTTTTTTTTTTTTTTTTTTTTTTTGTTTGTTTGTTTGTTTTTATTTTTATGTAACTTCCCCTCTCCCCCAGAGAAAATCTAGGTATTTAAGATAAAATTTATTTTGCTTTCTAGGGTAAATTTAATTGTTCTGCTTTTCTTTTCCAGTTCTCTATTCCATTCTTCTTCTCTATTCCATTCTCCCCCTTTCTAAAATTCACACAATCACAGAACAGATGAGGTTGGAAAGGACCTCTGGAGGTCATCTGGTCCACACACCCCCACTGAATTCCTCTGCTGAGGGAAGACATGACTGCTTTCTCACTTTATGATTCACAGACCACTAATACTAATTCATATATAGCTTTGATAAATCTATGACAAGTCTATGACATGTCTAAGTGACAGCTCAGTAGTGAAATTAATTTGCTTGACCTTTGTCTATTATTTTATTTAACATTTTGGTATTTTCTTGTGACTTATTGCCCAAAGGTTAACTTTGTACATTTGAAAGTCTAGAAATATTTCCAAGATTAAAGACATTTCAGAATAGTATCATATTCAGAAGATTGGTAGTAGAAAGTCATAAACAGTTGGCAAAAGAAAAACGATCAACCTTAGACAGGTTACAGAACTAGATACTATACGCTGTCCAATGCTGTGTAAATCTCATTTTAAATGCTTGTGTAGATTATTGTGATATAGTTTCAGCTTCTCACCACTTAGTTGATGGTGAAAAAAAGGTTGATAGACTCCTCCTAGAGAGGAAGGAAACATCCCTGATTTAGCTATATTTCTCTATGTTTTATGTAGCCTGTAGGTAGTCCTATTAAAATAATTGCTAAAATATTTGCAAAACTAGAAAAAAAAGTACCCCTATCGAGATATGTTCAAAAGCAGTCACAGGTGAAGGCTAATCTAGATTAACATATGGGGAGAACCAAGCTTTTTGAAAAAGAAAGAATATATATGAAGGGTGCTGTCATTTAACACCAGCTGGCAGCTAGGTATGTACCACTCAGATGTAACTCACTCTCCCCAGGTGGGATGGGGCAGAGAACCAGGAAGGTAAAAGAGAGAACTTATGGAATGAGATAAAGATGGTTTACTAGGTAAAGCAAAAGCAGTGCACACACTGCAAAATAAAAACAAGGAATTCTTTCATTACTTCCCATTAGCAGTCAGGTGTTTAGCCACTTCAAAATTTTCGAAACAGAATTTTCAACATTTTATCGACTACATTAACACGGAAAGTAAATGTGAATGTAAATATTGATGCATTGACAGGAGAGGAGAGGGAAGGGGAGGGGAATAATTTCAATAACTGCCATAAAAATATATTTTGATTCTTTTCTACTCACTATAAAAGATTTATAATTCTATTATCTCTGGTTAATTTTGTATGTTTTCACTTCCTTTCAAAATCACTGTAAAAGAACAATGGCAGAAGGGACTATCAAGGGGAGTTTTAAAGTGTAAAATGAACTATTTGCTTGTTTGTCTGGAGAAGAAAAAAAAAAAAAAAAAGACAGAGCAAGAACATAATAATGCAATAATGCAACTAAAAATTAAATTTGCACAATAAAATATCTACTCACAGAATTCTATTAAAATTTTGTAGAATTTCCAAATAAAGATTTATTTCAAATAAAAAGTGGTTTATGTTTGTTTTTGAAAATAAAAAGAAATACTGAAACATAGCTTTTATTTTTCATTTTAAATTGTTTTTTCCCCGTCATAATACAATGATATACATTTTCAACAGAAAATAAGAAATAAGTCATTGGATCGAATCCTTCTTTATGAAAAAATTTGTTATAAAAATTTCTTCTTGATCTTCTTCTAAATAATCACTACACAAGATTTTTCATTTCATTTTATTGTGTCATCCCAGAGACAATAAAATATGCATTGGAGCAGAACAATACTCCCAATGGCAAACCTTCTCTAATAAAAGCGAATATACAGGTTGAAATGTTTTCTTTTAATGTCAAAAAACATAATATCATGTCTCTAGTATAGCTATTCTTTTCTGTCTCTGACTTGTTGTCATGATAATACTTAGGACATTGGTCCTGAGTTTCTGAAATTTTGCATAGATTGCTCTGCATTTTGGTTTAAACACACTACAAGCAGAAGTGTTTCAAAAGAGGTTAACAGTAGTTACTATAACTGAAGAGTATGTTTTAGCATTGATATCTATTATCTATGTCATTATCTATATCATAGGTATCCATCTATTGATATCTTGAGTTGTTTTCTGTGAATGGTTAGTACTGCAGTTTCATTTTCCCTTTAAATAATTTTGATAAAATATGTATTACAGAGCAGAGAAAAATAAGCATGCTCCTGCAAAAGGTGGATAAAATGTGGGTTGGGAAGTTTCAGCTGAGGTGAATTTCTGATTTGATTAAATGTTCTGTGACAAGGTAGTAGGAAGGATTTTATGAGTACTCGTTTCTCACCTCGTCTTTCTACTGATATCAAAAATTTCCCAGACATTGTCTCATTCCAAGCTATGTATAGCATATTTGGAGAATCTGTATTTCACAAGCATTTCTGCATATCATGAAATTAATGTGATGTATAGTCTCTTGAAGTCAGGCTTAGGCAGGGATCCAAATCAAAAGCGTGTGATTTCATTTTAGGTTATTATTATTATCTAATTTATACCCATTGCACACACAGACAAAATTATTCTGTGGCCAAAAATGGGTGTGCTCAATATGTTTAATAGCTTAAAAATGTCCCTGGATTATTCAGATGAATTTTAAACGCTCTGTAATTTAGAAGCTTTTCACTGAAAAGTAGTGAAGCAGTGAAGTAACCACACCAAATTGATTTCTGCTGTTGTGTAGTTAAATAATTTATAATGAAATATGTATGAAAACTTGGCCAGACAGTATAACTCCAAGTTATATTCATTATTTTCTATTGATGTCCATCTTGTACAGAGACTTCAGTGAAATAAACAGAAAAGTCTTCTTAAATTCCATTAACAAAAACCAAACAAACAAAAAAACAAAAAAACATTAAACATTAAGATGAGAAAATGCTTTCTTCATTCCTTCATGGTTCACTGAAATTTTGGTTCTCACTATTACCTTGTATGTTTTCATATGAGTTGTATATTCTTAGGTATAGCTTGAAATTAATCTATTGTAATCTAGTGGGCTGAAATAATTCAAATTTATTTTATCAGAAGACAAATGTAAATTCCTTGATTTAATACATTCCTAGATCACATGCTAGTTTATTTTAGCACTTGATAAGAAATATGTATTTTATAAATGAGTTCATATAATAACGGTATCAAATTTCATTTGTGTAAAGTTAATTCTCTAATATTAGAGTTTTTTGGAAGGCAAAAAATGGTAATTTCCATTTTATATACAAAGTATTTCATTTAATGAAACTAGAATTGGTGTTTTGCTTACCCAATATATTATTTCTCAAAAAATAAAACACAAATAAAAATGTTTCCAGGGAATATTCTGTGGATAGGTTAATAGGTATGCAATAGCAACTAGCTGAAAACAAAGTACAGGCATTATCACTTGAGAGTAAGACCAGTAGATTCACAGGAAAATGTGGTGCAGCTTGTCTCATTCATTATATTTATAAATGATCTGTGAAAAAAAGGGTGCTTTTTGGTGAGATATTATTTTGTTTAGCATAGAAAAGGTGGGAGTTGATAGCAGAGACCACCAGAATAATCTTAATTGTCCTAACTGATAGAAGAGCAAATGGCAAATGCTAGGAGAAATATCTTATCTGAGTAAAATATTATATTGGCCTACATTTTCTCACTTAGACATAAAACATACCTAAACGTGAGTTCTTCATGCCCTATGACAAAAGTTTAGACTCTGTACCTCCCTTACGTGATTACTATTTAAAGTATTCAGACTGGAAGAAACATAACTAAAGCTTAGAAAGAAAAATGCTATTTGCCTAGTCATTATAACTATATATGAAAAATAATAAACATCCTATGTTTAGAACATAGGAAAATATACACACATATATGTAATGGATAGAATTATAGATACCTGCTTGTTGATGGGAAGTAGCAAATGAATGAACTCCTTGTTCTGCTTTGCTTGCATGTAGCTTTATCTTAGCCCATGAGTTCTTGCACTTTTACCTTTCAAATTCTCTCCCCTATCAGAGGAGTGTGAGTAAGCATCTGTGTGGTACTTAGCTGCCTGCAGGGTAAGCAACACAACAACATTCATTGTGGAATGGCTTCTTAAAAAGACACAATTCAGAAACCTAAACATTTTTAATGTGCCTTAAGCACATTAATACAACATATCTGTAATTACACAGAATTACACAGCAGAGTATTAGCCTACAAAGATTTCTGAACTACCAGGAAAGCTTCTTTGGCTCTTAGAAGAACTAGAAGTATCAGAAAAGAAGGAAGAGGAAGGAAAGATTGTGATGAGTATTGTTTATCTTTTGCTACAATTATCAGTCAGATCAAGCAACATTATATAAAAATAAAATTAAATAAATAAAATAAAATAAATAAAACAATAGCTATTACCGATAGAAGCAAACACTGAAACATTAGAAGATATTGAGAGAGTTTAATGTCAAGAATACTGTGGCTACTGAACACATTTGAACAATTTATGACATCTCTGAAGCATGACATATATATGATATTAAAAAGAAACACTGCAGATATTATAGATAACACAGAAGTCTTTTATACACGTAAAAGCAGATGAACTTTAACCAGACAAGAATATTTGCTTGTTTTGGACCCAGCCTTAAGCACATTAATACAACATATCTGTAAAAGCATTTCTGCACACTCTATTCCATAGAAAACAACATTACCAATGTTAGTAAGAGGCCATGGAACTTGTGCTAACTGTGCCCTATGCTGAATGAGCAACACCCCAATACTAGTGCCTACTGGAGCTTGGTAGTGATTGTCTCTTGCTATGATGTACTCTGGAATAGCAGAAAAGGTCTTGAAAATATTGGCATAGGCTGAAGGCAGTGGCTCAGTGACCATTAACAACTCAGTGATGGTCAAGTGCCGGACACTGAAGAAGTGCTACCTCAAGACCTGAGAAAAGACAAGTTTTGTTTTAAGAAAAGAAGGAATAGCTAAGTAAATGAAGCAAAGAAACAAAAACAAACAAGCAAAAAGCAGCTGAATAACAAAATAAGACATCTGATGTAGCCTGGAAAAGTAACTCCTCACACAGAATCACAAAAAGTGTAGTCCAGAGATGGGGGTCAAGGGCTAGTAGTTGTCTAAGAAGCTAAACTTCTTTCAAAAGAACAACTCCCAGACTGCAGGAGGAAGAAGAAAGAAAATACACACTTCGGTTACTGTTTCCCTTGTAAAAGAGCTCTTGTGTTTGGCCTCTTTGACATCAGCAATTAAAATCCTCAAAGGACAGTAGCCACCAGTGCCAATCTGCATGACATCACTTCCATGGCAGTGCATATTCATGGTTTATGTAGTATATAAATGCTAAGGAGTGACAGTTTTGAATACATAAAGATAATGACTGACATACACATATCAGTTCTGTGAAAAGTTTAAATACATCACCTGAAGGCACCTTGGATTGCAATATTTGCCTATATATGTGCAGAAGAATCATTCTATATTTCGTGTATTCAATATAGTCACCATTTACTATTTGGTAAAGTGTGTGTTTGCTTACTTTTAGACATTCATACTGAAGTATCTGAATCCAGAGATACATCACACCAGTTGAGATGCCATGGAGTACATGGGCTGATATTTGACCCCTGCCTCATAAAGATACATATTTGCTTTATCATATTTTTCATCTGCATTTTCGTGTCTTGGACATTCACAGGTGTCTCAAATGGCACAAAGTGCCTGTGTATAGGCATCACAGACACAGTATATAGTATCTGTAAGAGCCCTATTCTCTCTAAAATACTGGAAAGAAACAGGCACATCTAGAGGATAATCTACATAAAATTAATCTAAATTATATCCTTTCACTCTGGAAAAGACTGGCCTATGTTCTACTGCAATGATCTGTATGTGTTTAGGCAAATAAATCCCTCTTTTTGAAGTCAAAGTTTTGAGAAAGAATTAGGTTAGCAATACTTTGAAAGACATTTGGAACGTATGTTCTGACCTAAAAATGCATGTGCTTTTTGTTTGGTTGTTTTTTGTTGCAAGAAACTGGATGGTTTTCAGAAATTTTCCATGTTGTATAGTTTGCCTACAGGAATTATTGTATTTTTGCATTTGTAACTGAAGGTAAAATCAAATATACAATGATAAAATTTGTAGTGCATAGGTATTTTATTATAGTTTTTGCTTTCACTTTGAAAAAGCACCACCACCACCACCAACAACAACAACTACACTATAATTTATTATATGCAATTATTCCACAATTCTGGATGGTCTGTGAGTTCTACAAATATTGATCTATAATTATTCAAAACCATTTTGGGGGTTGGTCTGTTCTCCCACGTGCCTGGTGACAGGACGAGGGGGAATGGGCTTAAGTTGAGCCAGGGGAGGCTTAGGTTGGATGTTAGGAAGAAATTCGCTACCGAAAGGGTTGTTAGACATTGGAACAGGCTGCCCAGGGAAGTGGTGGAGTCAGCATCCCTGGAAGTCTTTAAACGATGTTTAGATGTAGAGCTTAGTGTTATGGTTTAATGGAGGACTTGTTAGTGTTAGGTCAGAGGTTGGACTCAATGATCTTGAGGTCTCTTCCAATCTAGAAATTCTGTGATTCTGTGAAAACTCAGTAGGGTGAATATTTGATCAATGTATATATTTATATATTTAAACCTGGTAATAACTATAAATGGCTGTTTCTAAGTGAAGTATAAACAATAGTTTAACAATAGACACTGAATAAGTGACACTATACAATCAACTAGATAGAAAATAAGTCAAAACAGAAGGCTGGGACCAAGTTGTTATTATTAAATCAAAGAGGGTTTACTAAATCAAGGAGCATTTAATCACACTGGAGCACATAAAAGAATATAAGACAGAACTCTGAGAAATAAGGAATGTGGGTGAAATATTAGTCAATAACCCTAATTTCTTTATTTACTTTTTATTTATGGGGATTTAAAATTAGTAAGAATGTTGGTCAAAAACAAGTAGAAAATGTATATTTGCAAAACATACAAAACTGTATTTTCCTGTAGCACTGCAATGAATTATCCTCTTGATTTTCGACATGCTGAGACACCCATCTGCAGAACACATGCAGAAGACTGAGGTTTATGTCCATGTCTGATATATTCCTGTGATCTAAACTTAAATAGATTAGAATTCATTTATCTGGAAGAAAAAAAATAAAATAAAATAAAATAGTGTTACTGCTACTACTATTGTTAATGCTGTGAGTTTCCTGGCACATACAGTCACTGTATACATAACTTTGACCTTTGGAGTAAAGCTGGAGGTGTGGAGGTATCTGTTCTTAAGATTCAAGCACTACTATTTGTAGATAATACGTAAGAAGTGATATCTGTCTAAGATTTTAAGTGGCATTCATTTTTTGAACTCACATGCCTATACATTTTGCCTACATGTTTATACTTAAATTCAGAAGAACTGTGCTCATATGTGGAAGAATTTTAATTGCCACAGTTAAAAACATGCCAAGGAGCATAGTAACTATGCTCCATGTATGATCGCGAGGCTGAGTTTCAGATTGTGCCTGGACCTTTTTTATTGCTCATATAAATGTTGCAGTGATTAACTTGGAGAATCCTACTTCTTTAATCTGTGATATGAAAAGCTTCTATGCCAAGATACCTACTTTTCTTTATTCCATACTTGGTATTAGTTTCACCTTTCAAAATTACATGAACAGTCACACTTCAAAGATGATGTCTACTCCTTGATTAGTATTCTTATGACACATTCCATTTCTCACCTTGTCTGGTTTTAGCTCATTATTTTTGACATCACAGTTAAATGTATTATCATCATATACATTTCAAGAAAGGAGTTATTTCTCTTGAACAACAATATGGAAACAGGGTAGGGGGAGCTGCTTCTATCTAGTCATTAGGAAAGGCCCAGAAGTAATATCATCTCAGAGGCCAGGATTTTTCCATCCATATGGACATTACCAAGTCTGGACAGTTGTCTTGTGAATTGCATCCCTAAATAAGTAGCTAAAAGACTGCTAATAATAATGGCAATTACCTTTTGAAAAATGGTTAACTGTTTGAGCATTTATTTTAGACAGAGTAGATCAAGACTTTCTCTTTTGTATGGTTTGGGTTCAGTCTTCATGTTAAAATGAAGATGTCCTTCACATTAACCCAAAGAATAATGTTTCAGACCATTGTAAAAGTAACAATTAGATACACAGAAATAAGGCCAGAGAACAAGGAGCTATCTGCGTACTCTGTGATCATTTGGTCACTCTTTACTAGCCAGAGGTCCTGGTTGCTGGTTTCTGTTTCATGGATTCATTATTTTTTTAATTGTGTTGGAATGTTACAATATTTGATAGAAGAGAGAACGAGATAAAGAAAATAATTTAGGTAATGTCTAAAGTGGGTCATTAAAATATAGGGTCTTCCAGAGTTTTTGGTTTTCCTTGTTTTATTTTTCTGGATTATTATGGTCTTGGACAGGAGTGAGACTTTTATTTCACTAATAGAACTTGATAATAAAATCCCCATTTCCACTCTGGGCTGTAGGCACTGAGAAACACCTATTCAGTTAAAATCAAAGAACCATTTAGGTTGAAAAATAATAATAATAATAATAAAAATAAATAATAATAAAAAGAACACCTTTAAGTTCAAGTCCAACTATCAGTCTTACCTACCAAGTTCTGTCATTAAATAGAATCACAGAATGCAGTGAATCAAATTGTGCAGACATGAATGAGCTTTTTAGATTACTTTAGGTATGTCAGAATGCATATTTATATTCTCAAAGATATTGGTAGTAAAACAGTATTTTGGGGGTATACTAATTTGTCTACAGTGGTGCATGATTAAAGAAATCATACTGACGATAATAAATAATATCAGCATTTGTAAGAATTCCAATCTCATTAGCTGTGTTATACATTTATGACAGCAGAAAGAGATATACAATTAGTTAACTTTTTGATAATCCTTAATATTTTGTTAGGATTTTTCCTGGGAAATAACAGATAACTTTGATTTACTTTTTATTTGAAAATCAGTAATTTAAGGTATTCAGTACAATTTAATTTTCTTAATAAACTCATCAAAACAATGTCTTCAAGACAGAATTGTCAGCTTTAATGTTAAGGAACCATCTGGGATCTATAGATATTATCTATTAGATAACAGAAATATCTAATTAAAATGTTAATCAAATTGATAAGCTTTACAATTTAAGAAATAACATAGAATATTAAAACTGAATTATGGAAAATATAATATTTAATATTTATATTATTTTCAAGTCAAATACTTTTTAAAATTTAATTAATTTTTTCCCCAGAAGAATTATAACAAAAATCAGTAAGTTACTATAGAAATATTTTTTTTATGATGAAAATATTCACTTAGTATAAGAATTTTGAAAATAACACAGAGGTCAGTGTATTTACAATCTATTAGTGAGAAGTCACTCAAACCTATGGTTTTCTTCATGATCATTTGAAGCTGCTCAGATGATACGGACCTTTCTATGTAGGAGATACAGAAAGTTTTCCCAGAAAAACTTTTCCCAGAAAGTTTATCTTTATAAGCAGTGACACCACAGTTATATTGCAGTTTGATTTCTCCAGAAATAGATCATTGATTTGAATAAGGTACATCTTATACTTTTTTTTCCAACACATATTCCTTCACTAGAACTTTTGGGAATAGTGTTACAAGAAAGTAATAGAAAAAAATAGGATCAAAAGCATATAAAATATTTACCCTAAAATGACATCTAATAGGCTGTTCATTTATACTGTATGATTGACTGGCATTATTAGAGACCTCTGGAATGGCAGGCTAAAGTCAGTGAGGTCTGGTTATAGTCATATTAAGTCATTAATAAAATAATCTTATTTTAATCACATTTCTAGTATTATTGCACTTGCAATATATTTAGTTGAACATTTTTCAGTTTAAGGAGTTAAGCTTTAGAATATTTAAACTTGGAATATTAATGATATCAAATGTTCACATGTCAAATATAAAATTTTATATTAAAAAAATATGATTATATTTAATACATTTTTGTTTCTTAGGAACTTGAATTTCACTACTCCTCTTAACATTGAACAGTAGATCTGTATTTTTAAAATAAGTCCACAATTGCACAAATTTTCATAACAATGTCAATGAAAGTTATTCAAACATTTACGTAAACATTTTTTGTATTATAAAAATACCTTGCCATATAAGAAATAGAAAGGTGGGAAAAATGTCTTCTTGTTTATATAAGTTTATATAAGGTTATTTTAATTTAAGATGTAAATTTCAGTTTCTCAGTAATCTCTTTTAATTTCTTTTCACTCATAAACATTTCACTTAACTTTACAAGATATTGGAACTTAGCTGTTTACAATACTACACTGTTAGCAGGCTTAGGCAGTGCTTTACTATTACAGATAGCATTGTCCCAGGCAACTCCCAAGCATGGTTCAAGAGTACTAGACTGTGATCAATATGCAATAATAAAAAGAACCAGGTTTATTTGAAGCAGTGTCTGTAAATACAATAAAAACAATAACAAGAAAGTATTTTTTACGTCAGTCAAGCTTTTCACACAATCAAAATATCGAAAACTGGAAGCAGAAAAACAGTTCCTGTTCATGAGTCTTATCTGAAAGAAAACGAAAATGAAAGAAAGCAGAAAATAAACATCACCCTAAGATCTGTTCATTTTACAAAGAAGATAGTTATTTCACTATACCTTAAACTCAGGTTCTGATTACAAAAATTTTAAAATCATTGTAAACCTTGTTACAAACCCAATTTGTCCTCTTGTTTTCCCTCAAAATAGAAACTTTATGAGGTAGCACACCATGTTTTGGGTAAGTTTGTGTTGGGGTGATGATACCAGTTCAGACCTTGTGATTGTCCCACTCTGTGGTGGCGTGGCTTCAACCTGGGGATGGAAACAAAGTTGTGATTCTTTTCAATAATGACCATTACAGAAATGCATTATGTGCAGGTTGGATACAGAACTATTAAATTGTGTCCAAAGGTAGGAAACAAAGATAGTAAAAGGTCTAGAGGGCACAAGGAGCAGCTGAGGTCACCAGAGCTTTGTTCAGACTACATGTATAAAACAGACACCTGAGGAGTGACCTCATTGTAGCCTACAGCTTCCTCATGAGGGAGAGTGGAGGGGCAGGTGCTGATATCTTCTCTCTAGTGATCAGTGTCAGAACCTAAGGGCATGGAATGAAACAGAATTGGGCAGGTTCACTTGGACATTAGGAAAAGGTTCTTCACTGGGAGGGTGGTTGGGCACTGGAACTTCCCTAGGGAAGTGGTCTGCCATAGCAGAAAGGGGAGGGGAGGGGAGGGGAGGGGAGCTCTTGCCAACTTAAGGATCACTGAGACATCATTAAATCTTAGAAAATGATGTAACAGCCCAGCAGGTAGCTATTTTGTTGATGTTTTACTTCTCAGTATATTATTGACAGAGAGATTCCAAATCATAACCATAAAGAAAAGTCTGTGGAAATGTCTTAAAACCTTGGGAAGAATGGTGTGAGGTGTCTATGTTTACTTTTGTTGATGTTTGTTTTAATTCTACAGAACTGCATATTTGGGGAGAGAGGTGTTAATCACAGAATCATAGAATATTCCAAGTTGGAAGGGACCCATAAGGATCATCCAGTCCAACTCCTGGCACCGCACAGGTCTGCCCAAAAGTTTAGACCATGTGACTAAGTGCACAGTCCAAACGCTTCTTAAACTCCAACAGTCTCAGTGCAGTGACTATGCCCCTGGGGAGCCTGTTCCTGTGTGTGACAACCCTCTCAGTGAAGAACCTCATCTTGATGTATAGCCTAAACCCACCCAGCCTCAGCTTGACACCATTCCTGTGGGTCCTATCACTGGTGACTGAAGAGAATGGATCGTCACTAACTACATCCACTTTAGACGTGATCACGAATAAAGTTATTCAAAATCAAATAACTCTTCTAGGTATTGCATGAGGAACTTGTCTGTTTAAAGAAAATAATATTTTACATGACTTATGTGACTTCTACATTTCTATTTAAAGACAGCTCATAATTCCATTTTTTCTTCACTTCTATTTTATGTTTCAAATTCAGCTTCTAACTTTATGCTTTATGTCATGTGTCAATTCAATCTTTAACTAATCTTTAAATATTTAACAATCTTTAACTAATATAATCATTATGTTTAATAAAAAAAGCAACAAAAAGAAACTTTCCCCCTCCTCCCTTTTCTCCCATATATTTATGTCACAATATATTACCATTGGCCCATATAGTACAGTGAGGACACAATAAATCAATGTTTGTTAACATATGCATAAATAGAAAAAGACAATTTCATGGGTCAGGCAACATAGTCATGATATCTCTGTAGTACATTGACTCTTGAGAAGGGCAAAGTCAAAATGAAATAATTCTTTGACTTTAGTGTGCATTCTGAACTTCTTTTTCTTCCAATTTTGGTAAAGCTATCTTAATTTTCATGCCAATAGCTATTAGCAACATATCCATAAAAACTCACATAACTGTTTAAAACACCTGAGGTAGTTTTTATTTGTTTGTTTGATTGGCTGCTTACTTGGCTAGTTGGTTGGTTGGTTTCCCAAACAATTTTGGTGGTGAAGAAAGAAAAGAAAGACAACAACATAAAGTGTTGTAACTTAAACTTAAGATGTTGATGACAGGGCAGGATAAACAAAAACTATGGTTATACACCCTGAGAGGGAAAACAATTATTATTTTTTTTATAGAAAAAAAAAGGGGGGGACTTTGTGTCAGAAACAATTTTTATAATAGATTTTTATTAACTCAATCCAATTCTTTATCTGTCCTTTTCCTAGTGACAAAGAATCTTCCTATACCAAAGCAAAGACCATATCTATTCTATGTATATTGGGATATTATAGTACACTACAAAAAATAATATTCTATTTTCTCTGGTAAAGACTAAAATTAAAAAAATATTACTAGTGTCTGTTTATATTACAGATATACATAATAGTTTATTATACAGGAAAAATGTTAGCAGCTTGTATATTTAGTAAATATACTTCACCCATCTGGTCAATTGTATGTTCATACTTTTAATTGAGATAATTGTATATTCACATTTTTAACCACTCATAAAATACTATACAATATATTAAATATAATACAATACACTAAATTTTGTTAAACTAATTCTTACTCCAGTTCTGCCTCTGTTTTGATCCAAGGGAGAGGTTAACTTTCAAGGTTATATCTGGATAGACAATAGGCAAGACTGATTTGTCTCTTTTGTTTCCTTGCCCACTGTTTTTATGGTATGTATCATTAGAATTGTTCCACAGGTCATAAAGAGGAAAGCTTTCTCCTCTCAGATGGTCAAAGGTAGGAAGAAATCTGGAGAAATGAGGAAGACAGAATATTCTCTAAGAAAATTGAATAGCCCAAGTAGAAAACAAGCAGACAATAGTTTTGTTTTTTGGAGGCACAGATGAAATAGCCCTCTATTCTATACATGGAGGCCTACTAGATCTTGTGGTGATCCAAAGTGCTCCTAAACATTGACAGTCTCAGAAAATAAAATAAAATAAAATAAAATAAAATAAAATAAAATAAAATAAAATAAAATAAAATAAAATAAAATAAAATAAAATAAAATAAAATAAAATAAAATAAAATAAAATAAAATGAAAAGAGAGAGAGAGAGAGGATTCATTCTGGAAGGGCCAATTTTTTGTTTTTTCATACCCTTCATATTTCAGCCTACCTTGACTATTTCTATTTTTCTTTGTTGAAACTGTTCACTTATTCTTTGTTGTTTTTTGTTTGTTTGTTTGTTTGTTTGCTTGTTTGTTTCCTATAAAATAAAGCATTAGAGATTAGAAACCTTTTCAGTATTTCTGATGTGCTTACTTAATGCAGAAGAACAGGCAGATCCAAATTAAAGATCTCAGATAATCTGCAGCCTCATCACATAACTGTGGTTAACAGATGTGTGATGGTTAGCTCAATGGTTTTAGTGGATGTCATCACCACCAGAGCAAGTGTGGTTTGTTCCACACACCAGAGTGTCCAGCCAGAGTAAAAATGTCTTGAAACAGCGTAAAGACACAAAGTTGATCTGAATAGTTATGGGGAAACTTAAAGCATTTAACCACATAAATCCTATAACTATTGTCTGTAGGTCCAAAGTTTTTATATAAGCAAGGTTATTTATTTATTTGTTTATTTATTTATTTTTCAAAGCTAGAAACCAAATCAGAGACTAAGGAAAAGAACCTTGAGTGTTTTGGTAATTACAAAGTATTCATGGCCAGCTGGAAGTCAGAGTAATGAGTGTTTAAATGCTTTGAATAGTCTGTTTTACAGGCAGCAGTGTGTGCATATTTGCTCTGATTGTTCAAGGGGAAATAACCACTGTTTATGAAAGATTGTCCATTATTACCTAATTAGACAGAAAATACATTCTACAAAAAGGAAAATCTTGCAGTTATTCTTTGGAACCTTTCCTTACTGATACAGTGTTCCATAAATATCCCCATTACGTTACTTATGTAAGGTGCTGTTATATAAGTAAAGGTTCAAAATCTTTTAGATTTTTAAATGTATCACAGATCACCTTGAAATTACTGCAAAACTGTAACTGAACATGAGGCAGAATATGAACTGTATAAACTGTGTGAAACACAGGATACAAGGTTTCTACTTCTCTTTTTCCCCCACAGAATTATGTGAAAAACAATAACTATGTTTCATATCTTTGTGGACTCTGTGTCAGCATGGGTCTTGCTGGTTGTTTAAAGCAATTGTAGTTCTATGTACAATTCAGTAAAACAGAGATTTTTTTTTTTTTTTTTTTTTTTGAGGGGGGGGTTATTCATACTTGAATTGGTTAATTATAGATTATGGATTAAAAATTAATTTAGATGGTAGCACATACAGATTTGGAGCAAGGGAATTCATCAATATATGAAATCTCTCACCCCAAGAAAGAGCTAATACTAAACAAGTTCACCAGATGACAATCTGTGTCTATTCAGAGACTTAATTAAAGATGAAATATGATGTCCCCCAGTTTTAGTAGGAATATTACAAGTATGAATTGTCAATAATATATTTTCAAAGTTTTTCTTATAAAAAATAATACATAGATTTAGACAAACATTTAAAGCCTTTTCCTGTTTGAATAAAACTACAAAATATCTCATGAGGTTCAAAACCACACTTCTTCTATCCTCAGCTGTAGGACATTTAATTCTCACAAAAAAAAAAAATAATAATAATAATTAAAAAAAGGTCTCTCTTTTCCATTAAACAGCTGGAAAGACAAGCAGATATATACAACTATATATAATCAAATACATTTCCATAAACGTAGATTTATAAGAGTGGGAGATCCTTACAAGGCAAATTAATACAAAAAATACAGAACAAAACCTTAAATTCATGGGTACAGGTCATACTCATACTGTATCAATGTAATTCCATACAACTTCACAAAGGAAGATGTAAGTGATAGCCTCAGGTCCCTCAGACCTGTGAAATCGTGTGTCTCTACCTCCATTATTTCTACAAAAAATAAATTTTTCCTTCCTTCCTTCCTTCCTTCATTCCTTCCTTCCTTCCTTCCTTCCTTCCTTCCTCCCTTCCTTCTTCCCTCCTTCCTTCCTTCCTTCCTTCCTTCCTTCCTTCCTTCCTTCCTTCCTTCCTTCCTTCCTTCCTTCCTTCCTTCCTTCCTTCCTTCCTTCCTTCCTTCCTTCCTTCCTTCCTTCCTTCCTTCCTTCCTTCCCTCCTTCCCTTCTTCCTTCCTTCCTTCCTTCCTTCCTTCCTTCCTTCCTTCCTTCCTTCCTCTTTTTCTTCCTGTCTTTTTGTCTTTCCGTCTTTCTATACAAGATTTGTAACCCAGATATGCAGCTGAGGAAGGAGGACAACAATAATTTATTTCAGCTTATTACTGTGAAATACTTATTCTGCTTCTCTGAAAATAATAAAAAATATATTATCCTTGCTGTTCCTGTGGGCTATTTTACTGTTCAGAAATAGTTATTCGGGGTATATTTCTTTCTTGTGATCACTTTAGAGCTTACAAAGTTGTATTTCTATACCAGGTGTCTAATTTCCAAGGCTTGTTAAGGTATCTGTAGAAATCAATGCACGTATGATCCACAGGAGAGTCATGAATGTGATGTAGTTATATAAACCATCTCTTCTCCATAAGAGTTAAACATTTTTAAGGACTACTGAAGCATAATTTTTCACCCTGATGGGTCTGCATGTGTACTGTGGTCTTACTGTGTTATCAGTACAAGTAAGGTCCTTCTTTTCAAAGAAATGTTTAACTTTAGGCATATTAACAATCCAATTGATGCTAATAGACCTACCTATATTTTTCTGAAAATGGGTACACATGTACTAGTTAGCAGAATTAAAATAAATTTCTCATTAAATGTTCTATATTTATCCCTGTCAATTAGTGGGACTAAGTAAAAATGAAGTCAGCTTAATCTTATTTTTGGTTTTAAACAAGACTTTGTGATAGCTGATAGAAAAATAAAAGTAGTATAGTAATGATAAAAAATTCAAGTTACTTTAAGAGGAGAAAGGGAGAAGATAGATTTAAATCTGAGTGCTAGGTACATATCTGAACTCTTCATGGTCATGAAAT
Organism: Netta rufina; assembly: GCF_964035555.1. Taxonomy (NCBI): domain Eukaryota; kingdom Metazoa; phylum Chordata; class Aves; order Anseriformes; family Anatidae; genus Netta; species Netta rufina. The sequence goes on along the minus strand of NC_140123.1, from coordinate 46,978,928 downwards.
CTATGACAGCATTGATACGTTCTTTGGCTGAAAGCACAGTACATTACTTTAGTACCGTCTCTCAGTCTATTAAAGATCCAACTGTGAAAAAAGGTCAAATGAGAGATGACAAAATGACTTAGATGCTTCATTTGATGTTGCAGTTGTTTCTTCAGTTCAACTATTATTTTTTATCACCTTGGTTTCATGGTCCAATTCTTTTGATAATGATGTTAGAAAATAATAAGCTTATCATAATACTGAGCTCATCCCATAAACTCTCTGTATGCTGAATGTGTGATGTAGTTTAACCCCAACAGGCAAATAAGTACCACACAATGCTCTCCCACTCTCTCCAGGTGGGATGGAGGAAAGAATCAGAAAGGTAAAAGTGAGAGAACTCATGGGCTGAGATAATGACAGTTTATTAAGTAAAGCCACTCACACAAACAAAGCAAAACAAGGAATTCATTCATTCTCTACTTCCCATTGGCAGGCAGGTGTTCAACCAGTTCAGCAGGTCTTATCACATGTAATGGCTTCTTGAGAAGACAAACCCATCACTTTGAATACCCCTTCTATACCCATCCACATCCCCTTTACTCCCTACCTTCCACCCTTCTTTACTCTAGCTTTTATTGCTGAGCACGACACTATATGGACATAATAATAATAAGAAGAAGAAGAACCCAGACTTCATTTAATTCCCCTCTTCTTACAGTACCTGTAGTGTTCATTTTGTATACAATCCCAGTACAATTGCTTATTTTCCCTGGGACCATGCAGTATGGATACTGGAGCCTTCCTAACATCTAGCTCCACTGAAGACAAAAAATACCTTTTCTATGTTCTCTTAAGTCTGTTTTTACACATGAACCAGCTTCCCTTCCTTTCTGAAACTGAGTCCATCTCAGATTTTGTTAAAAAGTGTGCTGTCTGACAATTTTAGAAAAGACCTGAGATTCTTCCCATGAAGTTTGGGATCCCATTAATATTTTATAAGTATATTAATGGTTCTCATGCCTTTTTCCTATTCTGTGTTTTTATTTTGTGCCAGTTTTCATTACTTCTAAGCTGAAGCAACATGACTCTGATAAGCAAAATCATAAACAAGCAAAATTGGAGACAGGTGACATTATGACAGTCGCATTGCTAATTCACTTTTTGTTCCTTACAGAAGTAGTTACACAGAGAGCTCAGTTTTCCCTCCAAATCATTCTGCAGATAGCTCTGCAGCCCTGCAGGAGTGTACAGCCCCTGAGCATGTCCATGTCTCAGTCTGGTCACAGTGTGGCCAGGTCTCACTTCAAACCTGGGAGCTGCAAAGTTATGAATCCGGGATTCTGATGTGGACATCAACTTGAAGAGGGAGTTTGTTTGTTTGATTGTTTTTGAACATTTTTCTTCTGTCACTGATTTTAGTGCTTCACATACTCCACTATCCTGCTTTTCTCACTCCTGAAGCCATAGAATCATAGAATCATTAAGGTTGTAAAAGACCTTCAACATCATCTGGTCCAACCATCCCCCTGCCACCAATATTACCCACAAAACCATGTCCTTAAGTACTGTGCCACTTCCAAGAGGAAATTTAATATGGATTTCTTGATCCTGTAAGTGATAAGTCTGATCTCAAATTTCACTTAAAAGAAATTAAACATTTCTAAAAAATAGATGTAATTCAAGATTTTGTTGTAACAGTTCTCCTGGGAAGGTGTATTCTGTTATTTGAAACCCTAGGTCCTTTAACTATGAAAGGTATCTGAGAAATACTTGAAAAGTTGGTACTTGCTGAAGACAATTATGCCAGAATCATCAAATATTTTAGTTGAATACCATTTAAGCATCATGTCTACAGATCAAAGAGAACTGAATGTAAAATGAATCACCTTCTAGATAAACCTCATTTTCTCAATTTTGAGTTGGATATTCCAATGAACTACTAGGTCCCTAACATTCACCCCTGCTTCTTCTCCCCTGCACCTATCCTATAAAGTCCCAGCATGCACAGGGTCTGTCTTGGGAGGCCAGGGTGTCCTTGGCTTGTTGAAGACAGCATCCTTACTCCCACTTTCCCATGACTGTTGCTATTGTGGGTGGTATTGATTAGTGTACATAAAAGTGAGGAAGAAAGAAATTGGTGAAATCTGAATGCTAAATACAAGGAAACTGAAGCAATCAGAACACTAGTGAACTAAAATATTCAAAAAACTTCCTTCTGTGGATCAAGGTAATGGAAAATGTGTAAAGAAGCAGAAGCAATTCCTTGAATATAGAGGGCATAGGCAATTCTTCATTCTGTTATGAATAGGTCTGAAATTAAACTGCAGCAGTAAATGTATGCAGCCATTTCCTCCTGGAAATACAAAGTGGCAAGAGGTCAAACAGTTTCTGGAATTTTAGAGACGGTTTAATATATATATATATATATATATATATGTATATTTAAATCAGTGTTACCTGAGCACAGGATTCAAGAATACCTTTTTCTGATTCTTTCCATCTCACTTTTTCTCTCTCTCTCTCTTTTTTTTTTTTTTTTTTTTTTTTGGTGGGGGGGGGAAGAAGGGGGGCAAGGGGGATTATGGTAGTCTTGAAGGACAAAAAAAGACTGGTTCCAACAATCCAATATACTGCTTTTCAAGGAATCTGTCTGTCTCTTCATGTAATCATAAAGCTATAAACTGAAAACACAGAATCTGTGCTGCAGGGGATATAACCACATCTTAAGAAACCATGTTTGTTTGTTTGTTTGTTTTTGCTAGCTGTATACCATATAATCTTTTTCTTAGCAGACTCTTTGATGTGTTGTCCTACAAGAGAAAGTAGGATGAAAGTTTTAGGTCTCTATGAAGCTATGGGTGACTGTAATTTCCATCTCATATGAAAAAAAATAATTTAATGACTCACAGGTCTATTCCAACATAAACCATAATGCCATGCAGTAAGGGGAACTTATAATTTTATTACTTTTAAAGTAATAATTTTTGTTTGTTTGTTTGTTTGTTTATGTTATCATCCTTCTAGCAATTTTCTGTATTAGTTTCAATATCAAAAGTTAAAACTACATTAATAACTAGATGGTAAAATAAGCTATGCAGATCTTCATATCTTCATATTGTTATCAAAGAAATGTAGGAAAAAATATATACATTTATATATGAATACATAATATTCATATAT
>NC_140123.1:46918266-46973266 GCF_964035555.1 Netta rufina | reverse complement strand
GATCAAGATAATACAACAGATATACATCATTATATGAATATTTGTATTTCATACCAAGAAAACAAGTAATTTACATTATAATAGAATTGTTCTTGTAATCTTTTAAAAATAAAAACTTCTTGGTAGGACATAATATTATTTTTCCAAGTTTTAAAGTATTACCTTGTTCTACACTGAAAATTAGTGAAGATGTACTCTAACACAAGATGTTAGCAAAACATTAGCACTTCTATTTAAAGGTATAATTAAAGATTCTCTTGCTCTGGCCTTCTCTAGAGTTATAACTTATGTTTGGACTATCAAAGAACCTCACTGAAAATAATAAATAGCTGTTTTCTAGGAGGTATATAAGCAGTAAAAGAAAAGATAGTACAGTTCCAGAGAATTTTGACACTGGCTTGTTTCATACTGTGATCCAATTACTGCAGTAACATCTATAGTCTTCATATTCTGGGTGAGAATAGTATTATTTATCTGTATTCTAACATATGAGTTATAAATATAATCAGAAATCAATTCCTCCTTACAATGGTTTAACACCAGCAGACAGCTAAGTATCACACATCTGCTCACTCACTCTCTCCAGATGGGATACGGGAGAGAATCAGAAAGCTAAAAGTGAGAGAACTCATGGGTTGAGATAAAGACAGTTTACGAGTCAGTGCAAGCAAAGCAAAACAAGGAATTCATTCACTACTTCCCATCAGCAGGCAGGTGCTCAGCCACTTCAGCAGGGCTTATCATGTGTAACAGTTTCTTGGGAAGACAAGCACCATCACAAACATACACCCCCAACTTTCTTTTCCCCAGCTTTTCTGGCTGAACATGGCGTCATATGGTATCGAATATCTCTTTGGTCAGCTATCAGGGCAGCAAGAGAAGTACAAAAGTCCTTGGCTCTGTGTAAACACTACTCAGCAACAAACAAAAAATATTGGTGTGTTATGATCAAAATTTTAATCAAAAATCCAAAACACAGCATTGCATGAGCATTTATGACGAAAATTAACTCTACCACAGTCAAAACCATGACACTCCTTTCCATGTATTATTTTACTCTTATTATTTTGATGAGAAACTTTGATCTATGGGATTTTTCTGTGTACAGGGACACTAAATTATTCAGACTCTAAGATATCTGTATGTCTTTTTGTCATATGGTGCTAAACTGATTTCTGAAAATGGATGATGTAGTAAAAAATATATTTATAATAATAAAAAGTTTAGCTAGTACACAGTAGTGCTTTCATATATCTTTGTTTTGATCATTACAGGGTGGCATTAACTAGACAGGTGATACACTTCATCCTGCTTATACTGCTACACTTCCTTAAAAGTCTAAATTTTTGTGGTATACTGCTCATTACACGGTAGACATAGGAGTAATGTAACCTCCTTGTCTTAAAAGGACGTAGCACCATTTGCTGGATACAATATCATAGTAACAAACCCTACTCTTCTACAAGCCACTGTTTCTCTTTCTCTTTTGGTTACTTAAATAAAGATTGTGCAGTAGAAAGGGATGTGTTGCACATTTATACCATGATTATGATTTAATTATTTACAATTTGTCCCTGAAGCAGAATAATCTTACTGAGGAAATTCTTCAGCACCACTATGCTGCAAAGCAAACAGCATAATACTGAAGAAAGAGACATAAATAAATAAATAAATAAATATTGTGCCGCAGCAGCTGTGACCCCACAATGGAGCAGGGGAAGAGAGTGATCGTGAAGGAGCAGCAGAGACAAGTCATTATGCACTGACCCATTCCCATGTGCCACTTTGAGGGAGGAAGTCAAAGAGGGTGGATGAGGAGGCAAGGTGTTTTTAGTTTACTTCTATTTTCTTGTCTCGTCTTTTAGTAACAGGCAATAAATAATATGAATAATTTATTATATTCAACAAACTCCCTATGCTGTGTCTTTTTTGCCCATGACAGTAATTAGTGAGTAATCTCCCTGTCCTTACCTCAGCATGAGCCCTTTTTCATCATGTTTTCTCCTACAGTTCCTTTGAGGAGAAAGTGAGAGAATGGAGTGGTGGACTCCCTATTGTTTGTTAACAGGGAGAGTATGGAAGTGTGAGAGGTCATCTGCATCTGACTCCTAAGGAAAGCACTCACAAATCCACATTGTCATGGATGAAATTATACATTTCATTCGTAAGAGAGAAGCAGCAATATATTTTTTGATTTAATGTAGTGAGCTAACAAAGCTTAATCATAAATAAGGCAGGGTCTTAAGATTCAGGAAGGTAAGATACACTGCATTATTTGTTGCACAGAGGCAGGGTAAATTAGTCCTGGGAGTCCTGGGAGACCTTTCTGTTGAGTCCCAAGGTTCAAAGTGGACCCCATTTATTTCTAAACTCTTTGAACCAAAGAGCTAAGGAGCCCAGGTGTAGCTGAATCCACTCAGTCCCAAAATTGGTCAATGGTTTATGTCTAAGGATTATATGCACACAATCAATCTAGCATATAATATTAGTAAAGCTTACAAAGTTTAGCAAGCTGTTAATCACTTACTGAGGATCTGTTTCAGCAAGAAATCTCTCATGAGGGGTAAGGGATCTTTGTAACAGGCGTGACCTGGAGATGCATCCCTACTCAAAGGGAGATCTTGTCATGCAGCCAGCTGATATTCAGAAGAGCTCAAAGGGTTCTTGGTCTGCTCATTGTTTATGGTGTGAGATGATTAATATATTCATAATGTTTTTTGGCTCATGTTCGTTTGGCCCTCAACTGCTGAGCTAGACATCTGTGAGTTTCTCCGTCACCCAGTATGAGCCAATATTGTGATTGCTATCTTCCTGAGCAAAACCTTGAGTGTAGTTAGTACACTGGTCACTATTTGTCTGAGCAAGGCCTTGGGTGCAATAGCTAGTGTTTGAGCAAGGCAACAGCCAGACTAAGAATGGGATGGGGCAGGGGAGAAACACATAATTACACACACATAAACAGTAAAAAAGACAAACACCAAAGCCTCTGGGACTTAACAAATGAAAACTGCTAAAAATAGAGCTGTCTTCTGCTGTCTCTTTCACTAGTTCTCACACCCTTAAAAGGAGAAAATTACTGTTAAGGAAACACTAGGTAATATTACAGCCATTGATTCACAGAATAACAGAATCATAGAATCAAAGAATTACAGAATCACAGAATGGTTGAGGTTGGAAGGAAACTCTGAAGGTCATCTAGTCTACCCTCCCTGCTGAGCAGGATCACCTAGAGAGCACATTGTGCAGGATGGCATCCAGGCAGGTTTTTTTCTCCAGAGAAGAAAGTTCACACCTCTCTGGGCAACCTGTTCCAGTGCTCTGTCAGCCTCACAGTAAAGATGTGCCCTCTCATATTCAGATGGGTGCAAAAAGTCAGGTTTGCTACCTGAGAAATGCCTGACTTTAAACTGTTGGTAGGGTAACCATATGTTCAGAAATGAGTTCTAAGAGTACTGGCTTCAATATGCCCTCTGAGATCTATTTTCAACTCATTGACTCTCACTATAGTCCTTGACATATTTGTCACATTCCAGGTGCTATATCAAATCTACAGAGAATACTCTGGGTTGCTGACCCAGAAAGTCTTCATTCATGAGGTTGGCCTCAGAGAAAATAGAACTCACGAATGATCAGACATGGAAGACTCATAGACTGATAAGCATCATGTGGTTAAAGACCCAGTGGAGCTTGACCTCACAGGGAAAAATAAAGTGGACTAAAATGAACCACTTATTTCTGCCTCATATTTTGATGCATAATATCTTTAAAGTTCTTGAAAGCATTTTCCAGAGAGATTTGTTCCATGACATTCTCATTGAATTAGGTGAGGCTGACCAGTTTATAAATCATTGAATCTTCCTTCTTCTCCTTCTTGAAGTTTGGTGTGACATTTACCTTTTTTTTTTTTTTTCCCAGTCATTGACTTTCTTAGAAGTATTTTTTCTGGAATCATCATATTAAAAGATATAGCTATATTTCAGCATTATTCACACACACACAAAATAATTAATAATAATAATAATAATAATACAACATTTATAGCTATATATATATTCAAATATATTCTGATGTCTTTAAAAAATAAGATTTTACTTTTTTTTTTTTTGGCCTAGATGTGGAAACAGTACAATGGATAATATGCAGAATTTTTTATTCACTATTACTTTTACTATAATGATTTTAATACTGAAGATCCTTGCAATGACAGTTGGTTGTACATGGACCCTTGTTTAACTCCATCTTGTTAAGAAGCACTTTTATTGTTTTTCTCAGGGAGAGGAATCATTGCAGCTGAGTAGAATGATTACTTTCTGTTGCTGGCATATAGTATTTGAGAAACTTACAGATTCAACTATCCTCCATAGTCATCCAGCTGATTTTTCAAGGATATATTATGTAATATCTATTACTTTAGAATACTAAGGCAGAATTAAATAAAGGTGAAGGTATAAGTAATTCTGCCTATGGTTCTCACAGGTATAAGTTATTCTTTAAAAAAGGAAAAATGAATAAGTTAAATAAAATGAGCATGCAAATGAAATTAATATATATGCCAGTTCACGTAGGTAACCAAGTGAATCTGATATTATTATAGAAACCAGTTCAAACTTTCTTTCATTCTGAGAATTTCCATTTCCTTTCATTCTGAGAATTTCCTGTGGTGATGTTTAATTTTGATTTAATATTTTAAATGGTTTTAGAATGCCTGTCTTTGGGGTTATTATTCTTTCAGGTGAAAATACATATGCAATGTAAAATTATTCTAGTGTAAGACACTCAAAGGAAAATTAAAATACAAACAGCAACAATGTAAATGTAAACAAAACCTGGCAATATTTATTTGGAATTTAGCTTCTTTACATTGTATAGAAAAGTTCATGTAATATACATTGACATACACTTACATGATAACAGGTGTTTTACCTGCCAGCAGAAAACATGTGTCACTTTGCATCACATGAATATATCTATGAAGAAGAAACTAGATTTGTCATCTCTAAAAATCAAACTCACTCAGAAACTATATGAAGAAAAGTAAATAAATACCCAAAATATCAACTACTGAAGAACTGTTAACAATTAAAGAACTATTAAAAACTAACTTTGTGAAATAATAAACAGGAGAACATATCCAATTTCCACAATTTCAAGCATTACAGAAATGATATAAAAGTGTGCTGCATTGTTTTGAAGAAATTAAGGGGAAATAAAAGAAGCAATATTAGAATAAGGAAAAGAAAAAAAAAAAAAAAAAAAGATGGGTTTATGGTCAATATTTGTGATAGAATTTTAGAGTTTTTGTTTTGTTTTGTTTTGGGGTGGGTATGTGGAATCAGGATACATCTTATAATTTTTGATGCTTGAAGTCTGGACGAAGACAAAGGCTGAGAATGCTGGGCTTCATGCTAAAAATAGCAAGCCAAGCAGGGTCATCAAGGTCAGCCCTGTAGCTTCTTTTTAAGATTAAGTTTAAGGGTTAGATTAAATCTAAGGATTACGTTTAGGGTTAGATCTACAGAAAAGAAAGAAATATAGATAGATTGTGTCTCCTGTGAAATTTTCACATAGTCTTGGGTCTAAAACAAGTCTGTTTTTCTCATGTGTGTCCTTTAGTAATTATATACTAATAATTAGTATATATTATATACTAATATTATAATAAGTAATATATAATATTATATATATTATATATAAATATTAGTATATAATTACTAAAGGACACACATGACACACACACGAGTGTTAATATTAATTAAATTTAGCAAGCTAAACCTGTGGGACAATAGACACTGTGTAGAATATCTTACTCTTAACTGTTTTTTTTTCTTTTTTTCCCCACAGATTTAGTTCTCCTTAAAGATGCAGAATCACAAAGAAACAGACTAGTTTGCTATTTCAGTTAAAAGTAGAATCAAGCAATGATAATAAACTATAAAAGTAGAATCAAGCAATGATAATAAACTATGGCAAACAACATCAGAAATAATAACCTTCTGAAAAAAAAATCTAGCCCTTTTGTGTGGGAGAATGTAAGATAATGAACAAGAAAGGATTGTGAAACAAAACTAAAATACATGGACAATACTGTGACATGGAACTGTATTTCTGGAGGAAATGGGTGCCTCTGAGGCCTTTAAGAAGCTTACGGATATCTCACTCTACAACACTCCTTGCAGCTGATATGTGTGTTTCCTTGACCCTGATTCCTGTGCCACATTTTACAGTGGATTTATTAATTAGTTTCTAGACCAACAGTTCAGTCAGAAATAAATAAATAAATAGATAAATAAAAGGTATAAAATTATGTAATGCTGTAGCCTTAATAAAAGGGAAGCATCTGTGCACCACATAGTTTTTTCACTTAACCTTCAGGAAAAATAAAAAACGAAAATAATAATAATTCCCTGGACACAATTAAATCCAGAGAGTAACCATTGCCTATCTTATAAATTCAGTTCTTTGTATATTTTCTGTTTTTCCTCATATATATATCAAAATGTAAATGAAAATTAAGTACCAAATATGACGCCTGGTTTAATAGTCATCTATATTTGTGTGTAAAATATTCACTAGAAAATTCACATTTTTTACAGTAGAAATAATTAAAAAAGCTGATACCAGCTTCTATTCAACTTCTGTTTATAGGGGATGAGGAGAGGGGGAGAGGGAACATTACATTATGTCTGCTTCCAGAAATAAATGAATAAAATCAATAAATAATATTTGAAGACAAAGTATTCTGAGATTGTGGAATGAATTACTAGATATGCATCCATACTTTACTAATTAGTAGGTTTAACCAGGATGACTACTAACAAGAATTTGAAAACCAGTAGTCTATCCATGATTTAATTCCATAGGTCCCAAATAAACATGATATGCTTATATTTAGATTTGTGAATAACAATTTTGTCCAAGACTATAATTCTTCAGCACCATAATTTTAAACTGTGAAATTTTGATTATTGAAACTGAATATTTCTGAAGGTGAGTTAATGATATGAAAGTCTATCTGTTTTGTTTTGTTTTGCTTTCTATTGCTTACTACTATTTTAATGGAGGTAAAAGAAAAGAGAAAGTACACTTCTTAAGAATCTACTTTTTATAAGGATAGACTACATCCTTACTACTTCTACTACAGGAAGAAAACAACCTCTCTTATGTTTCCCAAGATGAAATCTACTCAGGGGTTGGTTATGTTTTAATACATAGCTAGACAGTGCTTTCCTGAGCCAGCTGTGAATAAATACGTCAACATTTTTCATCTTTCGATATCTGTCTGATATGTATCAGAACATTTCCAGGTCAAGGAATATGGGTAAATAAATACTTAATTTTGTGGTTATGGTTATGGTTTGTGGTTAAGACATATTTACACAGATACTGATTATTATTATAATTATCAATTTTATTATATAATTTATAATATTATATATATAATATAATATATATTATATATTATGCATATATAATTATATATAGGTGTATATATGTATGCAAAATATATTATTTATATTATTAATATATAATTATAATCATAATTATTATATTTGTGATATATCTCTGGGGAGTGATCACAATAAGCCGGTGAGATCAGAGGTACCTTTAAAAATTCAGAAATAACTGTACCTTTTGTAGAGATTCAGAAGGTATTTTATTAGTAAAGCTTCTGTCTTCCACTTTTTTCAGATACATAACCTTTAATTACTGAAGGAAATGTAATATATTTGTTTATTTTGTTGAATAACATGAACTTGTACTGGTAAGAAAATCACTATGTCATCTGAACATCTTCATGCACAGATATCAATGTTTTATCCACCTGCTGCAGGGAAGTCTGTACTTTTATGCTCAACAGATGTTGTCATTTCATTTCTAGCACTATAGAAATATTATTTTGGTCAGCAACATAGCACTGTTGACAAGGACAGAAAAGGAACATTTCTTCCTGTCACATAAAACACCATCTTTTTATTAGCTGACAGTAGCTCCTCAAGATCACGTCAAACACAACTGACATGAGTGTGGTCCTAAATGAATATCCTTTCCCCCTCAAATACAGTATCATAACTTTTTTTTTTATTTTATTTTTTTAGTTTTTAGTTTTTTGTTTGTATAATAGTTAACTTTCTTCAAAGAAAGATTTTCTTTAATGTGTAGATATATGTATATTTTATATGTATCAGAAAAATACTATCCTATGTTACTCTACTTCTCTTGACATTGTTATTAATATGCTTTGGGAATTAGTGTAACATTTTGGTTTTCAATATTATAATCTTTTGACTACTTTGAATATGTAGTGAAAATTATTGTTAATATTTGATAATGTGCAAAAGTTATTATCATGATGATCTTTTAAGGCCAGCTAGGTAGAGGACTGAGGTAATAACATATTTTAAACAAGACATTTGCATATTCTTCTTGTCAATAAGGTCAATATTGTTGCAGGTTGGTCTTGAATTAGTAACTGAGAGATGAAAGGCTCCTAATGTAATTATACTTCTCCACTCTTTATCTATTATTAAGTGGTCTTTATAGCTTCAAAAGAAAGATGCTCAGCTATTCAGTTTCCAAAGTTTTTGAAATTGCTTGCTTTTTCTGACTCCTTGGTGTCATAAAATATTAATAAAACAGCAAAAATCCTTCATATGTAATGTTTTCTAGATTCTATACAGATAAGAATCCATAAATTTTCATGTTCAGTATTTTGTCCATACTGAGCAAAGTAAATGGCCGCTGTTTTGAGGAGGAATATGTAAACTTATAGAGTGTGATGAAAACAATACAAGAGGGGACTTGAAGGACTTGGAACAACTGCTGCATGTGAAATACAATTCAGAGTGGAAAAAAAAAAAAAAACACAACAACAAACAAACAAAAAAAAAAACACAACACAGCTAAAAATAAGTCTTTGAAGTGTATATGCTATATCATACATTACAAAGATATGACGAAATCCCTCTAGCAGGAGTTATTAAGTAAGATTTTGTTCAAAACAGTGTATTCTAGCAGTTTCCCAAGAGTTTTCCTGGCTATTAAAAAAAAAAAAATAAAAAATCCTGAAGAAAGTTTAAGGCATTCTTTTCATAAATGATTTTGGTCTCACTGGGCTTTGATATTAAGGAAAAAAATAGATTTAAAACCTAAATCCAATAAAGGAACCAGGCCTTCAAAGATTAGAAAATCTTTCTCTGCCTTGGGAAGTGGTATCTGTATTATGGCGGTAAGTGCATTATAACTCTAAAGGAGTGATAGACAACTAGCTGCACTTATTTACAGAAAGCAAGAAGCTGTCAAGGCCTACTTAAAAGGAAATGTTTCAAGGACAACTCTGTTTTGAAATCTCAAAAAGTTATTCAAAGCTGAAATACCTGGCTTATCCATATAAAGAGACAGAGCTGTTATTCTCCCTAGAAGTCCATATGGTTATTTATTGTGTAAACAGCATGAAGATTTTTAATTCAAGATGTGATTATGATAGTTTCATTTCATACAGTTGTGGTTATAAACTTTCTTATCTTTTCCCCTCAGAAAAATAATGCTTTAAATAGTCATTAGCTTAAAATATATAAGCAGATACCTGAGTAGAAATTCTAAGTCCAGGAGTCCCTTTTTATTCTGCTGCATAGTATAATTATTAAGTTAAATAGATGTGCTATCTTTTACTCAATTTGACTCTGAATCCTTGCTTTCTTTATTTTTATTTATTTATTGCATTGGAACAAATACAGCTTTATTTCTAATAACTTGTTGTGATGGGTGCTTTAATGTTAGCTGGCTGCCAGGTGCCCACTGTCACATTCCTCCTGTTCAGCAGAACAAGAGAAGAAAATAAGAAAAAGCTTGTGAATCAGATAAAGACAGGGAGATTGCTCACCAGTTACCATCAAAGACACAGCAAACTTGAGCTGAGGAAGTTTAATTAATTTATTTTATTTTTTTTTTTGTCAAATAGAAATAGAGCAGGGTGGTGAGAAGCAAATACAAAACTATGAACTCCTTCTCCCTACCAACCCCCAGGTTCAATTTCACCCCTTCATTTGTGACTTTCTTCCTCCTCACCCCTGAGCAGCACAAGGGGGTAGGGAATGGGAGGCTGCAATAATTTAATAACACAGCATCTTTGTTGTTCCTTCCTCATCACACGTTTCCACTGATCCACTGTGGGGTTCCTCCCACAAACTGCAGTTTTTTGAGAACTGCTCAAATGTGGGTCCTTCCCATTGGGTGTAGTTCTTCAGGAACAGACTGCACTGAGTACCCCATGGACAATATTGACATCCTGACAATAGTCTTTTCCTGCATGGGCTTTCCACTGATTTCAGCTTCCTTCAGGGCATATTAAGCTGCTGTGGTGTGGTGTCCATGGGCTGCAGAGTGAATCTTCTCTGACATGATACACCATGCTCTGCAGGGGGGCAACCGGCTTCTACATGATGCTCTCTATAGGCTGCAAGTTACTGTCTACTCTAGAGCTTAGAACACATCCTTCTCCTTCTTCACTGAACTTGGTAGTTGCAGAGTTTTTTCTCTCTCTCTCTTTTTGTTTGTTTGTTTGTTTGTTTGTTTTGTTTTGTGCTTTTTTTTTTGTCCCCCTCTCACACAGCTATTATGCAACATTCTTTACCCTTTCTTAAATATGTTATCAGAGCGGCACCACCAGCATCACTGGTTAGATCAACTTTGGCCAGAAATGCAGCCAATTGGAAGCAGCTGTGACTGACATAGGGACAGCTCCTGACCTGTTCTCAAAGAAGCTACCCCTCCAGCCCTTCTGACCAAAACTTTACCATGTAAACCCAACGCAGTGGTCAGCCACCCTACAATTTTCCTTGAGCTTAATGAGCACATTTTCCCTTCTCATCTTTCTTCAAAGTTTTCTTCAGCTTGGTCTCAATAAGAAAGAACTGCATTGGAAAATGGTAACTTGGCTGAAATTCATGGGAAAAAAAAAAAAAAAAGTATGAGACTAACTACTATAAAGATAATTCTTTATATTTTTACACAAAGAATTTACATTAAGAAATATTTTTACTTTCCACTGCCCATCACACTGCTCTCTGGAAAGTTACCTTAAATTTCCTAAAATCTACAGATTTTTTTATTTATTTATTTATTTATTTATTCCTGAATGAAATAAGGGAAACATCTGACTTACACAGATTTGACATGAGTTCTACAGGGGACTCCAGATAGTGTTACATTAGAGATCAATAGTAATTTATGTCTTCTATTGCATAATATTTTGGGTACTTGTGTAGAAACATAGATACCACCTTGAGTCCTACATAACATGGCCATCCCATTTGTTGTTTTCGTTTCTATAAGCATGCCAAAATCTCAGCAGCTTCAGAAATAAGGAATGAACTAAGTTACTTTGCCTCAAGGAAAGCAATTTGCTGTACAGCTTTTGATTCCATGATTCTTTCATAGCTGTTGCAATATTCAAGAGCCCCAGTTAAAGAAAGAATTTATGTGACAGTGTCAAAACTACTTTCGATAGAGTTCATATTATTATTACAGAATATATTTCTGATGTCCTTGCCTTTAATCTAGAATTGAGCTCACTGTGGAAAGTCAAGATCCAGTATTGTCAATGCCAAGGTATGAGTAAATTATTTTGGACATATAGTTTAATGTTAAAGCTCTTCAGATTTCAAGAGTGTTGTAGTGCTTATTATCATTATTAAGTTCATGTTTCTCTATCCTAAGTAAATGAAACAATGCTGGAAATAAGCGTGTATCAACGTACAATAGCCAACCCTACATATGAAAAGAAACATAGGAATAAAAACTTCAGATAATAAATAATTGAAAACTTGCCATCGCTATAAATAAATAAATAAATAAAATAAAGATGTCTTTTCATAAAATATCACAGGATAGTAACTAGAGGCAAAATTTGTTCTTTGTAACAGAATCTATTTCCATTTGTTTTGTGACAGAAGACTTCAGAGATGCAATCAGCCAAGCATGACCTATATGATGTTAAAGGGTCTGAAGGACAGTTGTTTTTTGTAAGGTGGGTGACCCAGTTTTGATCTTCCTTACTGTTGCGTTAAGGGGTGTAGCTGATTAACCATTATGGGCCCGGTTGGATTCAGGGTACTGAACTATCACAGTCTCAGATTTCACCAATAACACATTAACTGTTAGGGGTCCAGTTGGATTCTCAAATAATGCATTAAACGTTAGGGGTCTGGTCAGATATTCACCAATAACACACTAACCATTAGGGGTCCAGTTGGATTCACCAAAAATGCATTAACCATTAGGGGTCTGGTTGGATTCAGAACACTGAACTATCACGGTCATAGATTCACCAATAACATATAACCACCCTTACCCTAGTTGCACTTAATGAGAGCTATAACAATGCAATCAAGTGTGATTTATTACAGCAAAAGGTACACAGGTTCTTTGGATTGCCGGCGATAGCAACTGTCTGCAAAAGCAAGCTAGCATGCATGAAATACACAGGTGTTACAGGTGTTACAGGTGCACAGCCTAGAAATTAATGTGTTAAAAGAATCAAATACTCTAGAAAGATTTATAAGCAAGTGTTCAAATCTCACCCAAAGGCATCCCAATGGGGGGAAGAGAGGCTCAGCCTGTCAACTGGTCCCAGGAGTCAGGAGGTCCTAAGGATGTTGTATTCCCTCAGGATGGTATCTCCCCTGACGGTGGTATCTTCCCTAACATCCCCTCTCTCTTGGGCCAATTTATATTATTTTCTATCTTTTAGGTGAAGCTTGAGTGGCTCTAGTCAAGCATATCTTAGTTATGATTGGTGAAAAGTTCTCCCATCTCTGTTTAAAGTAATAAGCTCCGAGAAATTCAGGGCGCATGCTCAGTGAGGGGTGGTCGCACCTTGGAGGTGGGTAGCTTTTAGGATGGAGGTGTGTTTTGGTATTATAATGATTTTATAATGAGCAAAAGTACACTAGGGTACAGCATTTGTCAAAACATGACAGGTCCTTGGCTCAGGGTAGCAAAAAGTGTAGCTTATCAGTCTCAGTGTACACAAGAACAATCGAGTCCCTACCTGGTCACAGAGCCTAGCCGTGGTGTCTTCACTCTATGCTCCGTGCTGTTCCTTAGAGCTAGCACATCAGGTTTCCCCAGCGTGATAGCATCTAAGGTTGGAAGCCTAGGGAACACTCAGGTAATGCAGCTATGCCCTTCCCTGAAAGCCTCTTTAATGCTGTACATTTTCTTTAAAATGTGAATGTTAGTTTTATTTTTCCAGTTACTTCAGGCAATTACACCACACTTACAAAATACTGTTATCTGTAAAGATCTTCTACTTAAAAGATTCATCCCCACACTTGTATATAAGCACACACACAAGCAAGGATTTATTTGTTTTTTCTTAATCTCCATGTCAAGCCAACCAAAATTAGACTTAAAAAAAAAAAAAAAAAAAGTAAATCTTCTTGTGTCCACAATTTATTAGAAGAATAGCTGTCAGAGAAAGCTAACCTACTGAACAAAAGTGAAAGGTAAGACCCAAAACCTACTGAAATAAGTACACGGTGCCTTCTTTGAAAGACCAATATACTGACATGCATTTTATAAAAAAATATACCTAGCTTAAGCAGGTCAATATTTGTCCAAAGTAGCATCAATAGGTGTGGAAAAAGGCAAATTCTCTGTCTGTGGTTGTGCTAGCCAGCTCTGACTGTGTGCTGGGAGCTGTCAGGAGATGCAGATAAGTGCACATCTTCACACACTGTAGCCCTCCTGGGGACAGAGACACTCTTTCAAGCCCACCTTGGAAATCCATCACTAGGATTTACCTGGCCCTGGTTCTAGCCTGGTAGATGCTGAGTTAACCCAGCTCTGCACTTACTGGTGTCCAGGGTAGCAAAATTGTCACACTCCTATTTGGTGGCAGTGTCCCTCCAGACAGTGCAGTACTGGTGGATGTCTTTGACAGGCATGGGAAGAGAAAAGGAGAATATACCGTGGCCTGGAAAAGCTGATAGTGACCACAGAAGCTAGAACTAACAATGATGCCAAGGGACATTGCCAAGGGCAAAGTGAACCAAGCAAGTCCACAGTTCTCTGAGCTGTCTATTACTTTCCCTGTCACTTATCTCCTGACATCTCTACTACAACCAACCAAGTTCTGATTAGCCAATGCTCTTGTTAAATACGTAGCAGAACAGCCACTGAAGAGCATTCAGTGTATTAATTGCAAGTGAAATAAAATCTTTTTTTTTTTTCCATCACTTAACAGATTTCCTCTATCTTATCAATGGCAAGTGTCTCTTCTCTCTCCTTTTAAACTTTTTTTTTTTTCTAATTTGTTTTTCGTAAAAAATTGTAGTGCAAGATGAATAATGACACATGAAAAAGTGAGAAGGCGAACCATAAGACTCAACTAGTTCCTATTAAGCAGAGAGGGACAACATGAATGTTTGATCAGATTGGAATTTATGAATTAAATGATTGCATAGAAGGAACTGAATTGTAATTTTCATTTGCAATCCTGGGACAGAAAAGTGGAAAGAATACCATACTATACTGCTGAAATACTGAGGGGTAACACAGTAGCTTGATAGACTGGCTTAATAGACTTGTGAGAAGAAAACCTATGAATAAAATATATCTTTCTGCTTTTGTTTATTTGTTTGTTTTTGTTTGTTTTTGTTTGTTTTTGTTTGTTTGTTTGTTTGTTTACCAGAAGGTATCAAAGAGGTATCAAAGTGCCTCTAATGCATTAGTAAATTAATGGTCTATTCTTTTAGAACTATGGAATATTGCAGTAAAATATTTTATAATGGAATGATTGGAGAGTCAATGTGAACATACAAGGGCAAAATATTCATAGGAGAAGGGTTTTAAAAATATCACATGTTGCCAACACCTACAGTAGCAGGTCAACAAGATCCTAGTACACCTCTGTCTGCAATTGCTCAGGACAACAAGCTCTGAAACAGAGACAGTGACTAAATCCTAAGGACTCACAGAGGTGGGGCAATCTAGAGAGATTAATCACTCTCAGCATGAAAGGTATGAAGGTATCACATCTAAAAGCAGCATGCTCCTACGAGGAAGCCAGGATGTGTGGGGATGGGCTCAACACCTGATACCCCTTGTCCTCCATGTCATTGCAATCAACCCTGCACAGACCACCCAGTACAGGGCCTGCATGCTTCAGACTGGTTGCACACGTTTTGGGTCTCATGTATATGAGTGTGAGAGACTGACATTGCTTCTCTTTTAAAATATATTCATCTTTCCTTCCCATGAGGTCTGGTACTAAGCTACATTGCTGCTACACTGTTGCAACATTATTTTCTTCAGGGCAATCTGAAAATTTTTTTATGTTTTCCAGAGTCTGTAAAATACATGTATACTGCCATAAGCAATTCAACAGCCATTCATGTAATTACACTCTGGTATATGAAATGCTGTGCTTGTCAAAACTCAAAACACAAGGTCATCTTCAGTGACAAAGTCCCCCCCCATTGAGGGATTTTTGAAACAGCAAGGAGGCCATGACTTGCTGCAGGTGAGCAAACCAAGCTAGCAGGATGACTATGAGAAGTTCCCATGACAGTGTTCCCACATCACCCGACTGAGGAATTTAGAAAAATATTGTTGCCAGCAGCTGGCTTGAAGGATGAGATCTATGTGACTGCTAATCACAAGGGGGTTGTTTTCTTGCAGTTCTTTGTCTGAGTGCTTTTGACCAATAATCTTGTCTGAGACACTATCCGCCTCTGTTAAGTTTGCTATAAAAGTCAGGCTATTTGGGTAATAAAGGGAGAGCATGATCTGACCATACTACTCTCTGTTGTGTTTTCAGACGTTCTTCCTGCAACACCCACCCCCCCCCCCCCCAAGTTCAAAAATAGATTAATTGAAACCACTACAGAACAGAACAGAACAGAATTGAATTTCTTCTGGTATCAATCAGTACCAGACTATATATAAATAAATGTAGATGTCTAAACATAGGAAAACAATTTAAATGCCTAAACTTATATATTTAGTACCATTTTAGATGTCCTAGGATACTTAAGATATCTACATAGACCTAGCATTATTGACACTGAATCTATGAAAACAGTGCCATGTGAGAGTTAACGGAGCATTTGAGACATCTAAACAGAGCAGGCTTACGTGGCACTATATTTATATTAAACTTGCACTGCTGTGGAGCAGTAGCTCTGATGAAGTAAGATTCCTTACTGAGGTGACACTCCAGAGCTTATTTTCAGACAGTTGAATCCTGTGCTGTGGGTGTTTAGATGTGATCTGTGCATATGTATTAATATATAGAGAAAGTGAAGTTCTCAGTACTTGTAATTAAAATAAACATCTTGTGCAGTCTGAAATATCCTTACATGTTTCATCTGTGGAGGGGAGAAGATGGGAGGACAGGAGCTGCTGCTGTCCTTTGGAGGGCTGGAACAAAGATGCTGTTTCCTGAGTCAATCCCCACTGAGTCTGGGGGTTGTCACCCTCTGTTGTCCTCAGATCTGTCCCTTTCCTGGCCATCAGGGTGACTTGGGGACAGTTGTCATAGCCTGAGGCTGAGAGGAGAGGTGTGACTTGCCTGGGCTGTTGAGGGAGTGGTGGAGTCTCCACATGTGATTTGGGTCCTCTGCTGCAAACTCCCTGTGTCCTGCTTGTCTCTCAGATTTAGCTTCTAATTCCCCTATGACTACGCAGACATGCATCTCCCTTTTTTTTTTTGGTGAGTACACTCACCACTCATCCTGGGCCTCTTCTGCTTCAACCCTTCTCTTACCAGTGCTGGCCAAAAAGATGAAGAACCTGCTTGCCCTGCCCCACAGGTAAAGTGAGAGCCCCTACTTCCCTCCTGGTATTCTCCTCTAACTCTCCATAACCCTGAAAGCAGAAATCAGATTCATTTTTCCATGTCACAGAAAGTAAATCTGGAGACACCCCAGAACTGGCTGCATAGGACTCACAAGTGCCCTGCAAGTCTAGCACTTTGCTTCACTGAGGAGTTTGAAACATTGGAACTTGAAGGTCAAGGATGTCCTGGATCTGACTTGGGCAAGGGGCAATGGAGGAGTATAAATTTCCTTTCATTTACCTGCAGAGAAGCAGCATGGGAAACAAATAGTGCCTGTGCAGACCTGTATCAAAAGCACAAAGGATACACCTACAAAATTGACCAAATTGTACTTAGATGAGACAAGTGTAAATAGCATAAACTGTTCTGTCAGATGTAGAAGTTGTCACATAGGATAGCCTTCTGTACATAGTTAGATGTTTTGTGTATAGCATCAGGACTGATGAAACTTCGATTCACTGGTATGGCAACATAGGAATATGGGTCACCTGCATACAGAAACTCAGCAGAACAACAGTCTGGGGAGTCTTCTTTGAAACAGATGAAGACAACACTGAGTATCTATGTAACTGTATCTAGTCCATGGATTTGTTGGTTATGTCTGGTTGTCTAACTTTCTGTCCTTGAAAACAGCCTCCTATCTGGACTAAAAAATTTCCTAGCTTTTGTATGTGTTTGGCAACATCAACATTCAAAAACTTTACCTAATGACAAAGAGTAATTCGATATGATCTATAGAAGTATCCTAATGTCCCCTACAAACAAAATGTATTTATCATGCAGTGGGACAGCTGACTGCTGTCATAAACCTATTGTATTTTTATAGACCTTCTAGAGTATCACAATTATTCATAATTAACATGGTACATAAAATGGTTGAGGTCTTTTCTGGGACTAAGGATGACATAACTATGCTTTTGAAAATAATATGAAATTAATGAAATTACATACACAAATGTAGGTATATTCAGAATACACGGGGTTACTGATCTATTAAACTTCAGCATGTTTAATGTTGAGGGTCTGTTGATCTGTCCTTTGTAGTCTTAGCAAAGAGATCAGGCTATGCAAATAGGTTGCTGGTGTGGTTTTCTTTTGATGTTGTTTTTTTTTGTTTGTTTGTTTTTTGTTTTGTGTTTTTTTTTTTTTTCTTTGTTTTGGTCAGTGAATGCACCTGGATGAACTTTTTTCCCCTTTATTCTGTCAACAAGATCATTTACCAGAATGATATGGAAAGCACTTGGAGAAACAACAACTATCCTGTCCATATCAAAGATTAAAATAAATCCTTCTGTAAAACTGGTAATTTGGCTTAGTTTTATACAAAGATCCTAAAATCCAATGTAGATTTGAATCATCACTACCTTGTAGGTGTGGGAATTAAAAGAATGAATAAAGAGAGTACATTAATATTTTGATGTTAAGATATTAACAATCACCCATTCATACCCTCTCCCAGAGAAAGAAAAGAATGGAACTGAAATTTAATCATCAATTCAATAATTAATTATAATTAGTGAAATTATCAGAGCAATACAATTATAGCTACTCAGGAATAAGCACAGAGGCAGGAAGGATGACTTAAATGTCTTCACATTTCTACAATAATAAAGACACATTTAATATTGTAATTTATTTATTTATTTATTTATTTATTGGTCTCTGGTGTAATTAAATATGAAGGTTATAGTATAATACTAGAAAATAAATTAATTTTAACCAATCAAAAAAAAAATGACAATAAGAGTGAATCATATATATAAAGTGGTTTATCCCATCAAAAAAAAAAAAAAAAAGTCACTTAATTTTACATTTATTGTTATTGTCCTTCTGGAAGAATATTTGTGTCTCCATTAACCAGAGATCTCAGAGATTAAGCACATCAGGAATTATTTCTTATTCAGTGATGTCAATAAAAATACATGTTCATCATGTTAACCGTTGGAAGATAATGAGGTCAGCCCACATAGTGACTACCTCTACTAAAGTGGGGGGAAAAAAATAATAAAAAAATCTCTATCTAGCTCAATCTGAAATGTTGTCAGAATACTAACTAACAACTGTGCAATGTGAACAATCTGTGATCTAATGTTCAGCTTCATTCTTTCTCTGGCCTGCTATTTTCTAGACATGTTTGAATGGCTTTTTTTTCCTGATATTTACTGCAATAGTGGCAATTTCCGTGCTGGGACCAGGAATAGCTCCAGCTGTGAACTGTACCTCATATATGCAAATATGCGAGGGTTCAAAGAAAGCAAAGAAACTAAAAGCTCAATATGCTAAAACATTTAACTGAAATAGAGTGGGAGACTGAAAAGTGTTATTTTACAGAAAGAAAGCATTGCTTGCAACATTAAAGAGATGTTATTAGAGGGAAGGAGATAATTCAGTACATATACTCTCTTGTGAGGCTCTACCTGGAATACTGTATTCAGCTCTGGGGCCCCCAGTATAAGAAGAACATGGACATATTGGAGAAAGTTCAGGGAAGGGCCATGGGTGATCAGAGGGCTGGAGCACCTCTCCTATGACTGGCTGAAGGAGTTGAGGTTGTTCAACCCGGAGAAGGGAAGGCTCCAAGGAGATGTTATAGCAGCCTATAGCACTTAAAGGAGACCTACAAGAAAGAAAAAGACTTTTTATCAGAGAGCAAGCAATAAGACAAGGGGTATTAATTTTAAACTAAAAAAGAGTAGATTTCTATTAGATAGAAGGAAGTGACTCTTTACATGAAACTGACATCAATGAATAGTTTATCACTCTGATGTGGCTATAAAAATTAAATGTCATTAAACTTCAAAAAAATGTTTTAATAATAAATCTGAACGTAATGAAAATACTAAAGTAAAAGTTATACAAAGGTGTGCTTTGTAATATCAAGATTACATCTGGGCATTTAGCAATTTGCAAATATTACTTTTCAAGGTAAACACTACTTTAAAATTACATTTTGTAATATCTCACTGAAGAATTAAAAAAAAAAAGTTGTTTGCAAATTTTAGACAGAGCAATTATTCATAAAATAATTCTGCAGATATTTTCTTCGCATTCATTAAAACCCTGACAGTGCTATTTATAATATAAAAATAGCACACATTAGCAAAGATTTGTTTCCTGTCTTGAAGCACTTACTCCTTAATTAAAATGAAGATTCAGTGATTGCACACTAAAGTGTAATGGACACGTTTAAGACAAAGGAGAATATATAGAATAGCATTATTAAATTATTACTAATTATTAGATTAATAGAATATTAGATTATTAGAATATTAGATTAGATTATTAGTAATTATTAGATTATGTGAGCTAGTTACATGCATCAGGCCATCATTCCAGATGAGTTCTTTATTCTCTTTCAGCTTAGAATTGATGTATATTTCGATGTGAATTCATAGAAAATTTTTTATTGATTTAGATTTGGGCAGAGCTGAGAGCTAATCAAAATCTGAGCTTTTAAACACAAGTTTAATAGTACTGTCATCTTCTTAAGTCTCTCTCTTCTTCCCAAGCATGCTACGAAACTGTATCAATTCTTTCCTGAGCATTAGAGTCTCTCTAGTCCCCTCATTGTTACTGAAAAAAAGATGACAAACGCTATGGAGTCTTTATTCTAAAACTGTGCAAAACCATTTATTTTTATTTATTTATATTTATTTTTATTTTTAGCTTTGGAAATCTTCACTTTATTCTCAAATATACTAGCCCAAGATTGCAAACATATAATAATATTTCTCTTCTTTGCTATTCTTAGTTCATGAACAGACTAGAATTTATTATTATTCATAATGATGATTTAAAAGTCCTTGTTAAAATCACATTTATATCTTTATCCTGTTATAAATCAGTTTAAAAAGAGAAAAATAACAAGTAGTAGTTAACTTTTGTTAAACTAGATAGGAAAAGTCCATCATATTCATACATGAAAATATTCTGTTTTATGGTTGAATTGTAAAATTTTTATTAAGTCTCTATAGATGTGGTTCGTAGGGCCATTGTTTAGTGGTAGAGTTGACAGTGCTAGGTTAACAATTGGTTTTGATAATCTTAAACGTCTTTTCCAACCTAAATGATCCTACGATTCTAAGAAACATAAAGGCTTCATTTTGCCAAATATTACACTTAAGTACAAAAACAGATCTCTTTTGTAAAACACAGTGAAGCCTCAACAGAGAAGACAAACAAACAAACAAACAAACAACAAAAACAAACAAACAAACAGAGGTAAAATGAAATTATTTTTGTAATAAGCCCAATGTAATTTTACAAAACTTTTCCTGTGCAGATGAAAAATCTGCAAGTTAGAATGAAACCTAGGAAAATCTGATTTAAAAGGCAGACTGGAATAATAGCTCTGTGGTTATCTTTGTCGAACACAGTGTTATACGTATGCATGCTTAACAAAGCTGTAAATAGCTTTAAGCAACCAGTTAACTTTTAATAGTGACTCAGAAAGCCATTCACAACCTTTCCATTCCTAATACTTACCAGGTACAGTGAAGCCTAAGCACTTTGCTAATACAATATTGTCTATAACTCATTCCTGTTCCAGTGAGACATATGGGAAACATGCAATGAATTACATGGGGAGTGGGGGGCAGAGAAATCTTTTGTACCTCACTGTATCTCAATATGTAGAGCAATAATGTATTTTCTATGGACAAAGAAAGAAAATACCTTCACCCAAAAATGTATTTTATCACAATATTTAAATATGTGCCTTGAGAGAACAAAAAGGTAGTACCAGAGCTACTTCAACAAAACTTCTTTGCCTTAGAATTCCTTCACTCTGTTATGAACTTTTTCAAGCTTCAGTGCTTATCTTGTAATAGGCAACATTTAGTCGTATAAGGTATAGTTATCATTTAGTTCATTCTTTTTCAAGACACAGACTTCCATGAATAATTGCACATTTAAAGGTCAGAAGAAAAATCTGAATAACTCTTTTTATCCTAATTGTACCTCTCAGCTGAACCAACAAATAGCATTTTAACCAGCACCTAAGGGAAATAAAAAGTTGTCATATATCTGCAGTAGACTGCCTAAGAGTAATTTACCATTTTTCACGAATTTAATAAGTGGAAATACTGGGGAAAACTATATTCAAGTCATTTTCTTCAGTTCATTAAGACTTCCAACTAACTAAGGCTGAAAAAGTCTTGGAAACAAAAATAGCAATAAAAATAAAAATAAAAAAGTAATGAGTTATATTGTTGACAGTGTATATTCACTCTGGGGAATAATTCAGATACCATGATAGTGTAAGAAAATTTTAACTTTGTTTTTAAATTAGAAGCATTTTAAACTGGTGGCACAAAAAAAATCTCATTCAGTCCCTTAAATGAACATCTTTATCAGATAGTGAAATATGATTATTAGGATCCTGGAAATGAAACATACTGAATTCCCTACATGGCAGATGGGTTCCTAGAATTTATGCTTAAAAATTCATGCTGCTCTCAAAGCAACAAATAGCTTAGAGTCAAAAGATAACAAAATTTTAAGGTATTTGTGATACCTGAAATTTACAAAATAAGAGTTAGTCTTCTGTGCCTAGGATAACACAGCATTATCTCATGAAAAATGAATTGATCCCAGCAGAGCATAGGTCTCCAAAATGAGGCCAGCATGAAAGTGCCTCTGTAAACTCAGCTTCTGTTGTGTTCTTAAAGGGATATACTTCTGTATTATCTGAAAAAGGGGTAGCGTGTTAAATAGGAAGAGATTGACCAAATAGCTTCTCTCCACCTGTTCAAGCATCCCTGTAATGTTAGAGGTTTTAGATTATGATTGTTCTACGTATATTCACTGCCTGAAGTAAAAGATATCTTAAACTTCTCATAATGCTATTATACCATGCCTAGCCTAAAGTCAATTTTCTTGAATTGACACCTCTCCCCCCCCTCCCCCCACCCCATTTATTTTATTTTTTTTTCTGTCAAAGATGCTGCCCATAAAATATTCATGTCTGTCTTCATGTTTTTCTGGCCATACCTTTCCTTGTCTGCATGTACTTCCTGGTACAGACTTGCTGTATGGACCAGTTTTAAAATTCTTGTGTTCAGTATTTTAGTTCTCATCTGTTTCCTGTTCCCCACAGATCTTTTTTCAGCCCCCTGAAAAGCTAAATAAGTATCTTCTCCTCTGTCTTCCTTCTATTCTCCTCATTATGTCCAATGCATAGCTGTCACAGGTTTAAGTTCTCAGCCAAAGTCTAATAGATAAATAGAAGCAACCAGGTTCCACTTGATATTCCTGAAAAAACATCACATACTGTGTCTTGGCTCCTGAGTTTAGAATTTTTCTTTTCCCTCAAAACTCAAACTGGTTTCATCAATACTTATCTGGCCCCTTTTATCCCTTGAGGGTTGCCAAAGGCTTTTACACCTGTGGACTGTAGGAATGCTTACTGACCCTGCACCAGTGGATACACTTAACAAATAAACATAATACATTAACCAGTGCTTAATCCCGTGTCTAGTCTATGCTAAATTTGCTGGTGTAATCATAGCCTCAGGTTGCAGAAGTCAAACTGAATATAAGTGGTATGCATGGCTGGCATTCGTACCATTTAGAACTGCCTTCCTCTAGGTCAGACAGACCAAGCAAATCTGCCTGCACCAGGGTGAGCTGAACCAATCTGAAGCCAGGGAATGAGCTAATTCTTAATTATATTTATCCTATTTTTTCTGTTATTGAAAATGAGTGATCTCTTACTCAGGTGCACTTCAGACTCGGTCTTTGTTTTAGTAGTATCATGTGGGGTCTAGGAGTATATGATTTTTATTCTAAAATAAAAATGTCCCTTTTTATTTCCTACAAAGTATCAGTAGAAAGCAAATCTATTGCAAGGAATGGTAAGCTATATAATTATGAGGTACTCAGAAGCCTAAATAGACAAGAATATATACTGAAAGTATTTAACATATACTTGAAAGTACTAATAGCTTTTTAACTAATGAAATCAGAAAAGATTAAAGATGAGTAGGACTCTGGAGGTTAAATTTTCTTCTACAATGATATATGTAACAGGAAGGAAATCTCATTCCACTTATAAAGAGTCCTGATTAGAAAAGAAAAATTCAGAATACTCAAACTGCAATTTAAGCAGAAGATTAAACTTAATACCTCTCATCTTGTGAAAAGGAGCAGAAAATTGTTTTTAATTACGGCTTATTAAATAAAGCTGAGTGAAATATTTGTCTTTATTTTTGTTCCATTCTCTTACAGATTTAGTTTCCTAGACTGATTGAATTGCTGTGTTTAGTGTCCTTTGTGCTCTTTGGTTTACCTTAATTTTAACCAATTTTGATGGAATTACATACAGTTACAGTGGTATAAAGTATTTGAAGTTAGATGATGTGAGTTTCCTTACTTTCACTTTTTAAAAGTAATTGCTTAAAATGTACAAATGCTTTCTGAGAGACAAAGGATTTAGAAAGAAGACACAGATGACTACATTCCAATTCATTGGATTCTTAACAGCTTAGTGTTGTGGTTTAACCTATGCAGGTAACTAGGCGTATCACACAGCCACTGGCTCACTCACCATAGGTGGTATGGGGGAGAGAATCAGAAAGGTAAAAGTGAGAGAATTCATGGATTGAGATAAAAATAATTTACTAGGAAATACAAAAGCTGCACACACAAAGCAAAATAAGGAATTAATTCATTTGTTACTTCCCATCAGCAGGCAGGTGTTCAGATACTTCTAGGAAAATGGGACTCATCATGTGTAATGTGTTTTTGGGAAGACTGTGGTGGTTTTACTCGGGTGGACAGCCGACTTTCACCACAACCGCTCTCTCACTCCCCCTCTCCTCAAAGAGGAAGGGGGAGAAAATACAACACAAAGAGCTCAAGGTTTGAGATGAGAATGGTTTAATTAAAGGAAAAGGGAATGGGGAGAAGAAGAAACAAAAGAAACAATAAGGCCGCACAGAAGCACAGAGAGAAGGAAAAAAGTTATTCTCCACTTCTCATCAACGAGCGATGTTCGACCACGTCCTGGGAAGCAGGGCTTCAAAACACGTAGTGGTTGTTCAGGAGGAACAGCCCCCTCCCCCACAAGAGCCCCCCCCCCTTTTATTGCTGAGTGTGACATCAGGTGTTATGGAATATCCCTTTGGTTGGTTTAGGTCAGCTGCCCTGGCAATGTCTCCCCCCATCACTTGCCCACCCCCAGCCTGCTGGCTCCTGGGGGCTTGGAAGGAGTCCTGATGCTGTGCCAGAACTATGTAGTAATAGACACAACACTGGAGTGATATCAGTGCTGTTCCAGCTACGAGTGCAGAGTACAGCACTGTGTGGGCTGCTTCAGGAAAAGGTAACTCCGTCCTAGACAGACCCAACACAAAGACAAACACCATCACCCTGAATGTTCCCCTCTTCATCCTTCTTTTTTCCACCTTTTATTGCTGGCCATGACATCATGTGGTATGGAATATCTCTTTGGTCAGCCTTGGACACCTGTCTGGGCTGTGTCCCCTCCCAGCTCCTGTTGCACTCCCAATCAGTTTGCTAGTAAGGCAGTACAAGAAGTAGAAAAATCTCTGTGCAAGCACAGATCTGCAACAACCAAACCCATCCATATGCGTGGGTTTCCATCCAACACCACTATTCTCATCAAAAATCCCAAACACATCATTATGTGAGCCTCTACGTAGAAAGTTAAGTCTATCCCAGCCAAAACCATGATACCTAGATAGATCATTCTATTTGGTACACTCTTTTACAGAAATTGGGTTCACTGATTAAATAATTCCCAAAATATGCTTCCTTGAAATATGACAACTGTATTAACCTGAAGAAATAAAAACTCATTATTCAAATCTGTTCTGAAAAATTACTGCTGCTTTAGGCTTGATTTTATACATAAAACACCTATTTCTAGACATATGTGCATATATGTATATATATTTATTTTCCCATAAAAAAGTTAAATATCTCCAAAAGGGTCTGCAAATTTTTGGAAGCTTTTCAGAGAGAACTATTTATGACTGGGACAGGTCTAGTTCAAAGATAAAATGAATTTGATAGGTGTGAGAAGATACCTAAGATAGAGATATTTTTTAACTCATTACAGTACCTGATGAAAAGGATGAGAAAATTAATCCCAACCCCAAAAAAGTCAAAAAGTCACCACCAACTACAAAAAAAAAAAAAAAAAAAAAAAAAAAAAAAAAACACGCAACTTTGCAATTTAGACAAACTCCAAAGTATGAACTATGATTTAGGAGAAGTTTAACATCTCTCTTTTTTCTCTCTTTCTTGATTTTGATGAAAACTGCCTGAACTGTAAGAGGCATCAAATATGATTAGAATATATATCAGCTATAAGTCACAGTAGCCCTCTTTTTTTCTCACATAATCAGAAGGCAATCACTCATCCTGCTATTTTCTTAATAACAGCCAGGACTTCAGTAATCAGTCCTTCTAAGTGTTAGTTCCTCCAAAAAAAACTAGAGGCAAGAGAAGACGAACATCACATGTGCTGGGGCATTCGTCACTTTGACAAAAGTCTCAAGCTATACATACAGAGGTATGTTTAGTGAGCTAATTTGTGCATTCTGAGTGCTGTAATGTAATGTAATGCACTGAAATAAAGTGCATCTCCAGCCCTTGGATATGATTTTGTTTTGTGTTTGTTTGTTTTTTAAGGTATTTTACAGGTGTTCCTGCTCACAATCATACTTGTTATAATTGACCATTATTCTGAATTTCTGGAGCAGATTTCCTCTCCTTTTAAACAGAATGTCTATGCTTTTTAAATATTTCTACTTCTGTGTGAGTTTGAAATGCTTTTTGATATAATTAAGAACCTCTTAAGAGTTTGGGAAAACCTTGTCTGTTTGTCTTTCTGATTATTAGATTAATATTCTGTGTGCCCCACATTTAGTATAGTTGTTCTAAGACCAGAAACCATCAGTTTTTAAGGTCTCCAACTATGTTAAAGGCTTGACAGTTCAGCTTCACCAAACTTTCATCCAGATCGCTGTGACCTGTGTTTTGTAGTATATTTGTTAAGAATCCCAAACGGATTTTCTCCAGTACCTAAAGAGGGCTTACGAGAAAGAAAGAGAGGGACTCTTTGTCAGGGATTGTAGTGACAGGACAAGGAGCAATGGCTTTAAACTAAAAAAGGGTGGATTTAGATATTAAGAGGAAATTCTTTACTATGATAGTGGAGGGGCACAAGAATGGGATGTCCAGAGAAGTTGTGGATGTCCCATCCCTGAAAGTGTTTAAAGCCAGGATGCACGGGGCTTTGAGCAATCTTGTCTAGTGGAAGGTGTGCCTGCTGAAGACAGGAGGGGTGGAATTAGATGATCTTTACTATGATTCTGTGATTCTTTGACTATGATTCTATGATTCTCAGAGTCCAGTTTAAATTAGGTCTAACATTATTCAATCTGATATATTTTGAATGGAACTTGCTGAGACAATTAAATTACTGCTTTCATCAAAACAATTTACTTACTCCCCTCCTCCCCCCCCCCAAAAAAAATATATATATATGTTATATATATATTTTATATATATACTATAATATATATATCTCATATATATATATATATTTTGTTCACATAAATTTAGCTTTAGAGATTCAAATTTCATATGAACCAAGAACAATTTCTAGGTAATATAAGGAAGGGAACAATCTCTGTCACACCTTTTAATATTGTATTAGTTTACATGGTAAGGTCTTAGTAATGGTGGGCTGCAGGGGTGGCCTCTGTGAGAAGAATCAAGAAGCTGCCACATGTTAAATAAGGGCCAGTTTCAGCCAGTTCCAAAGGGAATCCGCCACTGGTCAGAACCAAGACAATAAGTGAGTTTTTTGTTTGTTTGTTTGTGTTTGTTTGTTTGTTTGTTTTTGTGCCACTGTGAGAATAGATTTACGTGTAAGAAAGGAAACAAACAAACAAACAAAAAAATGCTAGAACACAGCAGCTGGGAGAGTGAGACATGAGAAACTGGTTGGTGAAGAAGGAGGGTAGGAGCTAAAATTCCCCTGCAGCCTGTGGAGGAGTCCCCGGTGGAGCAGGTGGATGTGGCCTGGAGGAGGCTGCAGCCCATGGAGAGCCCCCTCAGGAGCAGGCCCCGGGCCAGAGCTGCAGCCCATGGAGAGGAACCCATGCAGGAGCAGGGAGCCTGGGGGGAGCTGCCATCCATGGGGGACCCACGTTAGAGCCATTTGCTCCTGACAGATGGACCCCTTGGCACGTACACATATGGGAGCAGTTCTTGAAGAGCTGCTGCCTGTGGGCAGCCCCCACAGGATCAGTTCGGGAAGGACGACATCCCATGGGAGGGACCCCACAAGGAGCAGAGGCAGAGAGCGACTGTGATGGAGCAGCAGAGATGAAGTGTTAGGGACTGACCGCAAACCCAATACGCTGTTCCCCTGTGCTGCTCAGGGAGAAGAGGTGAAAGAGAGTGGATGGGGGAGAAGGTATTTTTAGTTTGTTTTCTTTGCTTCTCACTGTGCTTAAATGCACATAGACAAGTAGTGACTAATATTTTTCATCACCTTTTCCTTTGTGCTGTGGTACAGGGTTTGGTGGTAATACATGTGCAATCCATGGTTAGTCCAAGACAGAAATAAGACAGGAAAATTTCACTGGGGGTATAATAAGGGCTCTCCTACCCACAAGGTAGGAGAGGTACACAAGTTAGATCTCCATAATGTGTAATGAAGGCTGCTGCATACAGATCCCTGACAAGCCAGCAAAGATGAAAGTCTAGCTGTTGGAAGGGAAGACAGCATTTGACCTGGAAGAGTTTTGGATGAACCCATCTACATTCTTTCTTTAAGAGTTTGCTGCAGTACTCTGTTTATTTGTTCCTTGTAAAAACTACTTTCCTTGAACAATATGCAGCAACAAGCGGGAAAGAAGCCAAGCCATTAGGTTGCTGCAGTATTCCTGGTCTGAAGTGATGTGGTGGTTTTACCGTGCTGGGCAGCTAAACCCCACAACCGCTCTCTCACTCCCCCTCTTTTTACAGAATCACAGAATCACGGAATTTCTAGGTTGGAAGAGACCTCAAGATCATTGAGTCCAACCTCTGACCTAACTCTAACAGTCCCCACTAAACCTTATCCCTAAGCTCTACATCTAAACGTCTTTTAAAGACTTCCAGGGATGGTGACTCCACCACTTCCCTGGGCAGCCTGTTCCAATGTCTAACAACCCTTTTGGTAAAGAAGTTCTTCCTAACATCCAACCTAAAACTCCCCTAGCATAACTTAAGCCCATTCCCCCTTGTCCTGTCACCAGGCACGTGGGAGAATAGACCAACTTAGATGGGGAGGGGGAGAAGTAAAGCAAAGAACAACTCACAGGTTGAAATAAGGATACTTTAATTAAAGGGAAATAATAATAATAATTAAATAAAGATTATTATGAACGAAACAATTTAACTAAAGGGAAATAAAAAGGGAAAGGGGGAAAGGGAGGGGGAAAGGGAAAATAAAAAGAAGGGAGGAAAACAAACAAATAAAATAAATGAAGGCTATGCTGAAGTGCAGAGGAAAGAAATTACTCTCTATGTCCCACAAATGAGCGATGATTGACCACGTCCTTGAAGCAGGGCCTCGACGCACGCAGCCGGTGTTCGAGAGGAGGACCGACGTTTTCACGACGAGAGCCCACCCCTCCCCTCTTCTTCCTGTTTCCACCTTTTATTGCTGAGTGTGACAGCACATGGTATGGAATATCTCTTTGGTTGGTTTAGGTCAGCTGCCCTAGTGATGTTTCTCTCCTCACTTTTTGCCCACCCCCTAGGAGGGTTAGAGAGAGGCCCAATGCTGTGCCAGTGCTGCTCAGCAGTAGACACAACACTGGTGTGATAACACTGCTGTTCCAGCTACAAGTACAGAGTACGGCACTGTATGGGCTGCTGCAGAGAAAGTTAACATTCCAGCCAGACCCAGTACAAGTGAGTAAGAAGTTTTATGAGATAAATATGTGAGATAAATATGACGACAGTTGCACCAAGACAAAAAGTATAAGTTCTGACAGACTTTTTTTTTTTTTTTTTTTTTTTGGCAGTGATGTTTAACAATACTCTAACTAACTCTCAGTGCTATACTTTGCTTGCGGAAGGAAACATGAGTGAGAGCACAGGTATTTGTCACTTACCTACTACGTGTCATCAACAAAATAAAGTCTTCTAATTTTTTATAATGGGAAAGTGTAGAAAAATATTGTTTGTTTTGTGTTTGTTTGTTTTTAAGTACCTATATATGCAGTCTTTGTTCTTCAGCACAAACGTGACATACTTGTCATAATGTCATAATTGAAAGGATTGACTTCGGTTTTGAGAAAGTTTCATTTTGTCCTATGCCATTATTGGTATATAACTAACAAATTGCAGAAGAACCTGTCCTATATTAAATAACACAAAGCAGAGTTTCCAAGTTAATGCACATGACTTTGTACTTTTGCACATCAGCACAAGAGCAGAGGTAATAAGAGTGTACTACCTTCTAATGCAGCGACTGCTCTGAGACTTCACCAAAGCTAAACTGTACAAGAAGACATCAGATTATTATGGGATAACTTGAGAGTCTCTAACGTTTCATTTTGTCATCAAGAAATGGCCTTAGACACATAAATCTACTTGACTTTCAAATGTAATGAGAGATATTTTACCAAAATTGGTTTCTAAATCATGTAAACCCCCTTTTAGTTCCAATCTTAAAACAAAAACAAGCAAACAAACAAACCTCAATGATTTCTTTACCACTACTGACTTTACACATCTGTGATTCTCTCTTTCTGTGATTCTATGAATGAGATTTTTTTATTGAACTATATTGCTACTGCACCCTTGCATTTAGATTATAATAATATCTCTTGAACTCTTAGATTAGAATCCTATGGACACAGACTCATTGATTTACCTGGATCTGATGCCATAATAAATTATTGGAGCATGAATTTTTGAACGGCTGATTTTCTGGAAATTCTGCTTAAGTATATGTGACATTTAAGGCTTGCTTCAAGTCACAGTAGATATTAAAGCAATCAACTTCCTAAAACTTATCAAAAGATAGCCAGCTCCTCTATTAATTTACAAGAATCTGTCTCCAGCACCTAAGGCACATAGGACTTCAGGCTATACACATGTTGTCCTCTGCAAAGATCTAATACCTCTTCTGGAGTAGCAGTTTTTAGATTCACTGTGGACTCAACATTTTATTTTCATTTTGCCCCCACAGCACCAAACTCTCAATAATATAGACAAGGTTTATTATTCTGTGGTTAATGAAGATTTGTTGCTGTATAGTTGAAACAAGAAGTGAAGTTCTTTTTCTGTGTAAGTGCAAACAATAACAGAGCCAGAACCCTAGTCTAGTTTCCCCACTGCATACATGTACATTTATAGTGTTTCTTATCTTGGATCTATGTGTATATCAGCAACCACATTTCTTCATGCAGTTTACATCTGCTGAATACTTTCCTCAGCACTCACTAAGTACTGATGATTTTTAAAGATTTTTCAGCATGAAGCTGGTGATACATCCTTTGGGATCTCTTTCCACATCTCTTCTGTATGTAGCACAAAGGAACTTGCCAAATGAGCCAATGGCCTCATTTTGAAGACTATAATCCTGTACAAACATCACCAGTCACTGAAGTTTCCTCTCTCATTTCTCTCCAGATGTTTTTCTCTCTTGTTATCTAACAGAAATATGGGTAACTTTGTTGGATACTGAGCTACTTGGAGGAATTTAGGTATCATCTATGATATTCAACCTCCTTTTTTACCTACTGCTATTAAGCACAAACCACAAGCCCTGCCCATCTACCAACATAGAAGGAATGTAACACAAAATAACTGCTATTTATCTTTTAAACATGTTCATGATACTTTCTATGTTCTTATCTTTCTGTAGTATACTATTAAAGCAGGTAACAGATTGTATGATGAACAAGTTTATCCAACATGCTTCTTCTCTGTTTCAACAGCCCTGATGTTTACACCTTCAATCCAGAATTGCAAGTCTCTGAGATACTACTTTTTGTAAATTTATTTATTTAATTTCTTCTAGCTTAGATTTTAATATAAGTAAGAGATCTCTATCTATAGCTCCTTTGTTGCTTGCATTCCTAAT
Organism: Netta rufina; assembly: GCF_964035555.1. Lineage (NCBI taxonomy): Eukaryota > Metazoa > Chordata > Aves > Anseriformes > Anatidae > Netta > Netta rufina. Next base: position 46,941,305 of record NC_140123.1, on the reverse strand, counting down.
TTTGAGCACAACACAGCAGGGAATTCACTCTAAAGTCTACTAATAGCCTCATAGCAATAAAGGATTAAGTTTAGGAAAGTACTTCTTATATTCCCCCTCCAAAAGCCTTTTAGATACGTTTTCTCTTTCTCCTATATGTTGGTGGGAATGGTAACATCTGCTGGTGAGATTTTTTCTATGTATTCTTTCCAATAGATATGTCCAAATACAGCCTTAGGAAACAGGAAAATGGATTGTTTAATTTTCCCTGGAATTCAACAATCTGGCACCAGAAATTTATTCTCATAGATAAAAAACTATGTTTCTTAAATAAAATGTAGTAAATATCATTGATTGTAGTTAAATATCTTTGTGAAAGTAACTGGAACTGTGACTGTCAGAGTCACAATGTACTTTTTTATTGATGATCAGAGGGCTGGAGCACTTCTCCTATGAAGAAGAATTTAGAAAAAAAAAAAAGTATATAACAATATAAAGAAATATATAAGAATGTAGAAAAGAAATAACAAAACATATATTCATGTTTAGTTTTGCCTGCATATACAGTCTGTTGTATAGATGAGAAACAGGGATTTAAGTCTTTACATAATCATAAATATAATGTTTTCTACTCTACAAACATTTTAATATAGCTAAGAAAAAGAAAAAAATACAGAAAAGGAAATATAGTTATACACATCTATATATGAATTTTATAAAAAATGAATGTAACAAAAAAAAAGAAAAAAAAAAAAGAGGAAAAGAGAAAATGTTTTAAAACACCATTATATAAACTCATTCAATTTTCTGTTCCTATTTCTGCTTGCCTGATTGCACAAATGCAAATTCTAAAAGGAAGCAAAATATGTGGCAAAGAGACCAGAGAGAAATAGGAATAACTAGGAGTATCTCTTTAGGCTATCATGCAACAAATAGTGCTGTTGAATCTATCCTCTTCTGCTAGAATAGATTTTAATCTTTTCCATGAATGTATAGTTATATGGATATGTTGTGAATAATGCGATTTAGTAAAACCATGTGACTGGGACTGAACAATGAATCATTCAAGAAAACATGTGACTGAGGCATGACCCCTCCATCTAGTGTCCTAGCCAGCTCTATTCTTCCATAAATAGAATATCAATCCTGTCGCTATGCAGGAATACTTTTTCAGCTTTCTTATTCTCAAGGTTAGCACCATATTCAGAAGCAGCCTCATTAGAAAGCAAATTACTCTTGGCTTTTGTGAGGCTAACATTTTTGTTTGTTTGTTTTCCCACGTGGTCACTTAGAATTAGCACTTCTTTTTGCTTGGTCATGGTCACCAAAGGGGGGCCACCCATGCATCCTTACAAAGAGAAAGAGGAAAGAAACATTCCTCTGGCAAAGCACTGTGATGCAGCAGGGATGGGACTAACAGACCTGCAAAACACAGCAACAAGCAAGAGTTAACCAACATGTTAGCAAAGCATGCAAAACTAATGATGTATCCAGAAATTAACGCTGCACAAAAATATGAGTTAAGAAACAAATAAAGAAGCTTATCAGGACTTCTTACCTGAACCAGCAGATTTCTGTTCTTGGACTTGGTACTTTGAAAGCTTGATCTTCTCTTAATCAGTGATAACATGTAATATTCATTACTTACCACAAATACACATATATATATGAACTACTATCAGTGTTAAATAATTCTATATTCCATATTCTAAATTCTGCAGAAAAGATAGATTTATTTAATAGACCTCTGCATATTGCAGAAAGCTAAAATTGCAATATTTTTCTTCTACTAAATATCATGATTTTATTATTATTATAATAATTTATTTAAACAATATTAAAATATTTATTTTTATTTTAAAAATATTTACTGTCATATTTTATTATTAAAATAAAGAAAATGTCTGTTTGTTTGTTTTACATCTTAATAGCTGATAAAAATATCCTTAATGTTGCCTATAATTATGTAGTATCAATTACATATTCTCATGGATTTTTTCTTTCATTAATAGAGGTAAACTGTTAGAGTTATCTCTATATATAATAGGGAGAATAAATATCAGGTGAAATACTTCAATTCAGATATTTAAGATGTTCCTTTTCCTATTTCTTTTCCTTTTCCCAGGTCTTCTAAGCACATTCATAAACTGTTTTGTTCCTTGGATATATTCTAAGTTTTCTTTGACTGATCCTCATATTTCTAATGCTACATCCTTGTCTGCTAGATAGTTCTGTATATTTGCTACTGTGTAGTTAAAAAGATATTTTTTAACATCTATTCTGTATTGTTTTTCTTTCATTTCCACTTGTGCTCACTGAGCTTGTCATATGAAATTATCTGGAAACAGTTTTCTTTGCGTTTATTAACCACTCCATTTAACAAAGTGAGTATTTTAATATGACCTTCCTCTTTTCTTCCTCTTTTAAAGTTTTTTTTTTTTTTTTTTTTTTTTTTTTACAATGTGAAGAAAATGACCATTACAGTGTTTACAATTACCATTTCAACACAACAACATGGAATTTTTATCTTTTTAATGCAAACAGTATACTATAACTTCTTGTGAGATATATGAAAGTATTTAAATGCTGTGATGACAAATCACTGCGGTTAATCAGAGATATAATTAACATGCTTTCGGATATTAAAACACTCATCATTAACAGGAAATCAATGGAAGTTCTTTTTCTGATTAGTTGGAATTGTTTTCTCCCTACCATTATTGTTTTAATTGATTCAGCTTATAACAGATTGCAATCATTGATATAAATAACTATGAAGATAGAAGCTTTTTGAAGATTGAGGGGAGTTTAAAACATTTAAAACATTTTTGCTACTTATAGTTAGAAGTCACGCAAACTCTGGATTTCAAAGACAAAATTATTGTTTAAATACACTGTTTAAAAACATTTCTAAAAGGAAAGTCACAGGAGATTTGAAGCAAACATAAAGAGTGATTGAAGCTCAGTTGCTCCAACTGATATTCTTTTCCTGAGAATAACAGCTATGAAATGAAGAGAAGGTGAACTAGGAACAGAAGAGTGAAAACAATTTAGATATCACCAGTAGGTTACTGTGGATGGTAAGAATCTGGAGGAAAATAAAATGTCAACTACAGTCAAAAAAGCTCGTTGAAGAGGGTTGTAATGGACCAGAAATACACTTCAGTTGCAAGAGTGAAGCAACAATATTTATTGATGAAAAGCAGTGATTTAACAAAGTTTAATTATAAATAGGAGAGTGGTTTGACAAGATTTAATGGCAAGGTAAACTCAGTTATTTACTGCATAGAGGGCAGGGCCAGACATTCGTTAAGAAGACCAAAAGGATTTTGCACATAAACAATCTAAAATATGACTTAGTAAAGCACACAAAATTTCAGCATGCCATTAACCATTTACTGAGGATCTCCTGACTTCAAAGAGTAACCTTGAGATGTGTCCCAGCTCAAAGGGAGATCCAGTCACACAGCTTGCTGCTTTGCAGAAGAGCTCAATGTACTTATCTGTCCCCTGTTCAGGGGGTAAGATGATTACAAATAATCATATTTGATATACAAATAGTCATATTTGTGTATCAGACATATTTGGCTGGTGGATGCTCAATTAGCCCTTCGCTATTGTTTTGTTATCTGTCTCCCCAAAATCCAAATGAGACAGATGCAGCCATCATGACTACCACTGACAGTTATCACTTGAGCAGAGTTATTGGTGAAAGGTCATGTTGTCAGAGTAGGTACAAGTATACTGTCAGAGAGGGTATATGGCAAATTATGTGGATGGTGACACTTCAGTATTAAATCGGAAAATTTGTAATTACTCGAAGAGAAGGAGAGAAAAACATTACAATTTTTTTGGAAACTGTTCAATGAAATGGTATTTTAAGTTACATTTCTCTTTGAAGGACAGCATGGAGGAAGGATATGGAAGTATATGGCTTAACATAAGTGCTTAAAATAAATTAGATTTATGTCAGACAAGATACAGCACTTTTACATATTACTGGTTTTCATAAAGAAATGGCATAACTTTCTAGTATAATTTTCTAGGTGGTAGAAGCTTTATGACAAGGAACCACACCCTTTTGGAAAGGTATCTGGGACTCCAAAAGACAGAGACTATACTGGTAAACACACAGATGGTTGAGGTATTGTGAGAGCGTCACCATTGTCGGGGTTAACAGACCAACAGACCTAGCACAGAATCTACAGACATTTTCAGTGTTGCTTTTTTTTTTTTTTTTTTTTTTTTTTTTTCAGAAGAAGCTGGAGGATGGTCAGAAAACACTGTCATGTTTCAAAAAGTTTGCCACCATAACTTGTCAGCAACGACTCAAGCCCTACCATCCCATATAGTCATATGAAACCTTTCAGTTCAATAACCTTACAGTCCAGAATGCCTATAACTCAATGAGAATACACATTTTTCTTTTTAATGACTCCTGGTTGCACAGTGCTTTGTGTGAAATCTGGGAATCTAGTTAGTTAATACCAAATTCTTTCTATGTAATGTATAGGACTGGGATTCAAATCTAGTTTAGGACATTCGAAATGTACTCATCTACATGTAGATGTTTATATGTGTGCTGAATTTCAGAACTCCAATAACAGTCAATGTTATTCTAGATACAGTTGTTTTGACAGTAGTAGAGGAGCAATAGGGTGTCCAAGAAGAACATAGCTTCATATCATTACTTGAACTCTGATTCTAGACAGCTGTATCTACCATAGTGATCAATTTAACACTGGAGTCATTTAAATTTTACAGAAATGGATTACATTCATCTATCTTTTAGTGTAAGATAGGCCTCATTATGGTTATTATTGTGGGTTTTGGCAGATTTTGTCTTCTTTATATGATTTTAATTGCTGTTTATTATATTCAGCTTTTAACAATGTGGAAAAAGTTGAATAATATGTTAAGTATTGACAAGTGATTCAAATAATTAAATGGATACAAACCAGTAAATGACTGTCTTTGAGTGTTTTGACTGGTTTTGCATTTTTGGGACCAGATAATGGGGAAAAAAAAAAAAAAAAAAAAAAAAGACATAGAAGTAAAAGTATTTGCATGTGTTTTATATTATGTGTATTTATACTATTTATCACACTAAGGTTATTTACCCTTCCTTATTTTTTTCTGAATTGACAAATATTTCATAGTATCTGATATTAAACACTATGAACAGAAAGCACAAAGCACAATAATAATCTACATATCTATATTATACCTCTTTTCACTATGATAGTATCAAATAATTCAACATATTTAGCACTATCTAAAACTGCGGAGAAAATTCACAAATTAAAAATCACTTTTTAGTTTTTGGACACAATAAACTCCATGCTATACGAAGCTTCAGTTCACTCTGCAAATTTTGCAAGATTACCATAATGAACTTAATATGTGAAATAAAGTTAAAAGCCACTAGAACTGGGAAGACAGGTGCAATTCCTGTATTCTGTTTTTAATCATGATGACTGTCAAATTAAAATGCAAATTAGGATTAATTTACCAAAAAAAAATGACATAATGAATTCCAAAACATGAAGGCAAGCCATCTACAAATGCATTACTGTTGCTACCAAACAGCTTACTGAAAAGGAAGGGGAAGCAGAAGTGGAAGAGAAAGGGCAAGAACAAGGGGGGAAGGGAAGGGAAGGGAAGGGAAGGGAAGGGAAGGGAAGGGAAGGGAAGGGAAGGGAAGGGAAGGGAAGGGAAGGGAAGGGAAGGGAAGGGAAGGGAAGGGAAGGGAAGGGAAGGGAAGGGAAGGGAAGGGAAGGGAAGGGAAGGGAAGGGAAGGGAAGGGAAGGGAAGGGAAGGGAAGGGAAGGGAAGGGAAAAGTCATTTCAGAAGATTTTTTGGCAGTGTGATTTTTATTTTGCATTATTCATCTGGTATCTAAGAAATAAATAGTTGAAGGAACAGATTATAAAGTTCTTTACATGGAATCTTCAAATGATTTTCTTTTATAGGGAGAGAAAGTTTAGTTTTAATGATTCAGTATCTCTTATGCTTTGGTGTGTGCCAGCTTCTGCATTACATACATAATAGCCTCATTTGGCAAGCAGCACTGAAATTTCAGTAGCAAAGTTTTGCAACTAATTACTTAAATCATTCAAAAGTTGTAGATCTGTCCAGCAATAACAAATTGGATGTCTAAACTTATTTTGTATCATCTATTTGAATATTTATTGAGATTGCATTAATATTGGACATGAAGCGAAGAAAAAATCAAATACATATTCAATAACAATATGAATTCTTTTTCAAAATCAATAACATCCTTGTCCTATTCAATATTTATTTATTGACTACTTCATGTCTATTTACTCGATCTCCAGAAATATTTTGAAACTGTGTATAACTTCAGACAAGGAACTTTACCTTTTGTGTAGTATGTACATATACATACATATATGTATGTATATATATATTATTTAATATTATTTTAAAAAGAAAAACAATGAAGCAAAGGTGGAAGGGGAAAATGGTAGAAAAGCTTAGCAAGGAGAAACAAAAGTACAAAATATTTTAGGAAGTTTTATAGGCATTATCATAGCAGTTCAGACCACAGAATTAGTCAAAGAGTTAAGTCCTTGATAATGATTAATATTAGAAGAGAGAAAGAGACTGACACATACACAGTATTATGATGACATGGATAGTTTTTATAGTTCATCAGGGAGGAACACCATTGATCAGAGCTGCTCTACTTGTCAGATTGAATTCTTGATGTCAAATATATATACAAGTATATAAATATATGTGTATTTCTTCCACAAAGTGGAATACATGAGTAAAAATTCCTTTTTATTTTTTTTTCCTTCCTGTTTTCAGTTCTTCCACCTATACACATAAAAGGAAGAAATTGAAGTTTTCTTAGACATTATGAAAAAATAGCTAAGCAAAAAGGGTGATTAATCTAATCTAATTTTAGTTTGAAATTGACAGCCTAGATTTTGATAGTAGCCAGGCTTCCAATGCTCCCATGAGGCAAATGCAGTTATGCTATTCACAAAGAGGTGGATGCTGGTATGTGTAAGCAGATAAAGAAAAGGAAGGATGGGCACGTTTTAAATCAGTTTTGCCAGAAGAGAAAATTACTTGTCAAGTTATAGACTGGATTTGTGGAAATGTGTCATCACCTTGTGAGTTCCATTACACTTTAGAGTAGTCCAAATGGATTGCAAATAGATTATTTCTGAAGCAAGTAGTACTCAACAAGAAGACTGAAAGCCACAAGCAACAGCCTTTCTACATTGTAGATTTTCCTAATATTACTGCACTTTAAAGACATTAAAAATGAAATTTTTATGCAGTTCTACTGAATAAATTAATAGCACTATATTAAAAAAGCTTATTGAAATGATACAGCCTAGAATAAACATTTTTCACATAACAGAACACTAATAATTTTCCAGTAGTCTTACTTTTTAGATCTTTGCATGAAATTTCCCTAGAGATCTGAGGATCTTTTATGCTGAAGACATGTATACAGCATACACTCAACCACTGATGTAAACATTTAGAAAATATCATTTTTAATCATCACCAAAGAGAAGAACTCTTAAATCATTTAGGAATAAAGTGCCACTGTGATCTAAATCAAAGGTAATGGGGTGAGAATTTGATAGTTACTTCATATTATTAAAAGCCATGTTTCACTTAAAGTGCCTGAAATCTATGGAATGGTCTAATTTCAATATTCATGCAACATTTAGTGAACAAGGAATTCTTTGTTTATTTAAATACCTACATATTAATTTACAAGACATTTCAATATCCTCCATAACTGAAAAATTATAGCAAAATTTCTATAAAAGAGGAATCACCTTGTGCTGTAAGCTCAGGAAAACTGCAAAAGTGAAAATTGTTAAAAGAATTGAAAGAAATATGTAAGTCTGTTCACTTGAAAAGTGATGTTACCTTTACTGTACATCTGTGAGGATCATTCCTAACTTGAGGTCAAATCAGGTATTTCTTGCCTTTTCCAGATGTTTGCCAGTTGTCTTTTAGGGGATTTATGACTCATTACCTTTTTGTCAAACAAGCTGAACAAATCTTCTCTAAACTAAGCCATCAAGAGTAGCTGTAATATTTTTCATTTATTTATTTATTTATTTACAGTGTTGTACTGAGGAGAGAGTATAAAATTTATAAAGCCTTATGGGAAACACTTTTTTGGGTGTTGAGGATAAATACAACAGCACATTGCTTCAAACAACAATATGTTTACTTGCTCAAAGACTGCTACCCTTTTTGACATAAAATATGGTTATTTTGTATTAACACATTTTAGAGGAGATAAACAGCTCTTAGATACGGGCCTCTGAAGATTCTTCAACATCTGTAATAGAATAACTTCACACTTATCATATTGTCTACCAAATAAAAAAATGGATAATAGAAGTGCAGAATTTTAACAGGTATGCGACCGTGTATGAGGCAGTCAGGCCTCTTCATAGCTAATGGTTTATACGAGCATTTTTAGTTTCAATGCAGCTGTCGTGTTAAGGGGTGTAGCTGATTAACCGTTACGGGCCCGGTCAGATTCAGGGTACTGAACCAGTCAGACATTCACCAAAAACACATTAACCGTCTGGGGGTCCGTTCAGACATTCACCAAAAACGTATTAACCATCTGGGGGTCCGTTTGGACATTCACCAAAAATGCATTAACCGCCTGGGGGTCTGGTTGGATTCAGAACACTGAACTATCACGGATAACCACCCTCATCCTCGTTGCACTTAATGAGAGTTATCACAATGCAATCAAGTATGGTTTATTACAGCAACAGATAATCAGGTTCTTTTGGATTGCCGGCGATAGTGACTGTCTGCAAAAGCAAGCTAGTATGCATAAAATACACAGGTGTTATAGGTGTTGTAGGTGTTACAGATGTTACAGGTGTTATAGATGTTACAGATGTTACAGATGTTACAGAGGTTATAGGTGTTGCAGGTGTTACAGATGTTACAGGTGTTTACAGGTGTTACAGGTGCACAGCCTAGAAATAAACGCGTTAAAAGGATCAAAGACTCTAGAGAGGTTTATAAGCAAGTATTCAGATCTCACCCAAAGGCGTCCCAATGGGGGGGGAAGAGAGGCTCAGCCCGTCGACTGATCCCAGGAGTCAGGAGGTCCTAAGGATGTTGTCCTCGGGATGGTATCTCCCCTGACGGTGGTATCTTCCCTAACATCCCCTTTCTCTTGGGCCAATTTATATTATTTTCTCTCTTTTAGGTGGAGCTTGAGTGGCTCTAGTCAAGCATATCTTAGTTATGATTGGTGTAAAGTTTTCCCGTCTCCGTTTAAAGTAATAGGCACCGAGAAATTCAGAGCGCATGCTCAGTGAGGGGTGGTCGCACCTTGGAGGCGGGTAGCTTTTGGGATGGAGGTGTGTTTTGGTATTATAATGATATTATAATGAGCAAAAAGTACACTAGGGTACAGCATTTGTCAAAACATGACAGGTCTTTGGCTCAGGGTGGCAAAAAGTGCAGCTTTGTGCACAAGAACAATCGAGGTCCCATCTGATTACAGAGCCTAGCCGTGGTGTCTCCACTCCACTCTACGCTCCGTGCTGTTCCTTAGAGCTAGCACACCAAGTTTCCCCAGCGCGATATCATCTAAGGCTGGGAGCCTAGGGAACGCTCAGATAAAGCAGTTATGCCCTACCCTGAAAGCCTCTTCAATGCTGTACCTTTTCCTTAAAAAATGTGAATGTTAGTTTTATCTTCCTAGTTACTTCAGGCATTTACACCACTGCAGCTTATCTAGTTTAGGTATTAACTTTACAAAAAGACAAGTTTTGTCCTAAAAAATTTTGTCTGTTTATTGTCTACAATAAGACACTGCATGCACATAAGATTTTATATAGAGATATTTTTTTAAATGAACTCCTGTGTGAGGATTTTATTGTCCCTCACAAGCTCAGAAGTTTTCCCTCCTTCTCCAGTAGCCCATGCAAAACCTACTTAGTCCTCAGCTTTGACTCCTATATAATAAATTATAGCAGTAACAAAAATCAATGAAATATATTATCCTGAGTGGAAAGGACAAAGTAGTGCAAAGACAATAAAAACACATCTAAAAACAAACAAACAAATAAACAAACAAAAACTTTGGACAGAAATAGAACCTAACTACCAGTAATGTTCTGTTGAATCAGGAGTGCCACCATAAACTTGGGGAAGGGATAGAGACAGATATCCACCTTACTCCAGAATGGCTTGATCATGGGCATGAGCAAGGCCTTGATAGTTCATCTATGGAAAATTAATAACCTTTTGGAGTTCTTGTTATTGAGTAGCAGAGACTGCCACATAAGCATTGTCTAGGATGCATCTGACATTACTATGACGGATTTTCACTGTGTATGGAAAAGAAAATCTAAAAAAATCCATGTTTAAATAAACATGAGGGGGGGGGGGAAAGAGAGAGAGAGAAAAAGTCAGGGAGGAGGAGAGAAAATGACACTACATGTAGAGTTTTACACATAGAGTGAAAAAAATAAAAGACACAGAAGTAAAACTTATTCAAGGTTGCATAATAGTTGAACACCATGGAAACCATAACAGTGAAAAAAATATGGACATAAGATGATAGCTGGTTATTTAGAGTGTTTCTTAAATTATAGTGGAAAATACCTCATAATAAATTATTTGACTAGGCTAATGGGGATTGTCTTCTCCCAGGTTCCAGGACCAAGTGATTTCTCCTGCGCCTTTCTGATGGAAGACTGAGGCTGCTGCTGGCTGGTTCCTCATTCTCTTTGTAGGTAGCAGAAAGACAAGAGATCTAATTCCCATGTCATCGTCCTTGGATGGCCTAAAATGTAGCCAAAACAGTGTTCACAGTTCACCAGTTAGGTCACTAACTTCTTCTTTCACCTTCCACTGTACCTCTGAACCTGGCCTTTGTTTAATTAGCCTTTTATCAGGTATTAGTTAGATACAATCATGCAAACCAAGACAATGACAAAATTAGCAATGTTCATAATTAAGTGTTAAAAAAGGGTACATGAGTAGACTGTAGAGCTTATAGCCATGAACTTTTTCTACTGTGGGTATGAAGAGGAAAAAGTAGAGGACAGGCAGAAGGGAAAGGACAAAAACAAAAGTGATAGAATCTAAAGAATACAGAATATAAACATTTGGGGTACATTATAGGGCTGTAATATCCTAATGAACACAAGGCTTATGTTTTTTTAGGAGTTTCCTTCTCCTTATAGCAGAAGTTGCTAAATTATTTATTGCTTGAGTGAATCACTTCATGAGCAGCAATATTCTCTGATTATTAAGCAGGGAGGGAGAGAGAAATGACTTGTATTATCATCTTTGATTTTTATTTATTTATTGTCTTCCTTTCTTTCTGTTTGACCATGGAAACAAAACACTTTTAAATGAAGTATAAAGAATTGTGAATACAATATTAAGAATCTATGCAGCCATGTTAGTGTTTATGACCTCTATTGAAGGAATTACACCATAAATAATTTACAGTCTCTTTAGGAGATTAATGCTTTGTTTGTGAAATGCCAAAAATATTTTTTCTCAGAAATGATAAATGGATTTATGGTTAAAGGAGTGCTAGTGATAGTTCAAAAATATCATTCCGATATTTTTCAAATTGTATAGAAATTAATATTATATCAGAGCTGTCTTTTTATCTTTGGAAATGTTCGTCTAGTAAAAAAGTATATGTTAAAAAAAAAAGCGCTCTGTTCGATGCATAGAACATGTAGGAGAAAAATAATGAAGTGCTTTGAAAAAGGAATTCTTTTTATAAGACAGAAAAATGATTTAGAATAAAAAGGATCTCTGCAGTAGCAAAATGCATCTAATAAATATTACAGGAAACAAAGGAAAAGGAACAAGAATTTTCTTTTATGAGCTTTATACTTAGAAGAATACTTCAAAGATCGTCTTATATTTTAAAATAGTGGTACAGTATTAAGCATAGGCAAGATAAATTATTTTTCTTTGGTCTATGTCATGGTTGCAAATGAAAATGAATGCCTAACAACATTTTAAACAAGACGTGAAAATGATGCAGAAGCATTCTTTCCTATTGTGGGTGCAGGAAATTACTTTAATGTTTCCTAAATAATGAATTTTGTGGGTAGAACTTTGTATATACAGTTGTAATTTTCTGTAGGGAAGTCTACTAAAATTGTGTCAAATTGTAAATAATTTTATGCATGAATGTTTGAAAATAATGCAACCCATCAAATAGCTTGCTTCAAAGCAGCAAGTCAGAATGAGATAAGAGGTACCTCATTTCTCATGAGATAAGAGGTACTCATTATCTAACTGTGGTTGCCTGTATTTTCAGGTGTTGGTAAGTAAAAATCTTGCTGTTTCAGTAATCTCATAAATCTGTTGTATTAGTCAAAACCACAATAATTTGGCCCTAAATCCTTGATTTTTCATTGTCCAGCTAGAGAATTATAATGATAAAGTGAATCATAAAATAACATTGGAAAGTTAAATTCAAATCACATCCTGAAAACTTCTGATTCCTTGATTTTCCTCTAGAACACCAGATTTGTTTTGTTGATTTTACAGTGACATTATTACTCACAAAATTTCAGCGTGATGGATGCATTCAAAACTCACAAAAACTTTATATAACTTCTGTTTGGAAACATGAAACCCCCTGAGTTAAATGAACATATATCATTTGTGCCATTGTATCATATGTAGAGACAAGTAGTACTGAACTAACAACTTCACAGGAACCTAAGATGAAGTATTATTCCAACTGTTCTTCATGAATACCCAGGAAAGTCTGATAAAGCTGTGCAGTAACAGCCCAGACCTAGAAATAGTGAACTTAGAGCAAGACAGGGACAAAGGTAAGATCTTCTGCATGTTAAGCATCATGAGTCATTTCTACTATAAAAATAGGTAACAAGCAGATGCCTATAGATTTGATATCATCTAATCAAATTCAGCTTTGGTAATTATAAAGAAAATGTGGTGGTATTACCCAGCTGGGCAGCTTAAGTCCAGTACAGCTGGTCTCTCACTCCCCTCCCTTAAAGAAAAAGGAGGAGAAAATATGGAAAAAGGTTTCAAGGTTGAGATATGGACAGAGAGATCAATACTAATTATTGTCACAGGCAACATAGACTCATCATAGGGAGATTAATATAATTTATTACCTATTACTAAAAACCTAAAGCACTAAAAACTAAAATCAAACAAAAAACACCTTCTCCCCATCTGCCCTCTTCAATGTCCTCCCCCCGAGCAGTGCGGGAGAATGGGGAATGGGAGACACTGTCAGGTGTTAACGCTTAGTCTTTGGCTCCTTCACTGTCACTCTCTTCCTGTGCTCCATGCGGGGTCCCTCCCACTGGATGCTTCTCACAGAGGCCACCCCTGCACCCCTCATCCCCTCCCCTCTCCCTCCCCTCCGCTACCCTTGCCTTGTAAACTCAATATAGGAGAAAAAAAAATCTTTCTCGTCTTCTTATCCTCAATTTCTCAACACTTCTTTTAATAATAAGCATTATTATTCCTGATTCCAGACACTGGGATAAATTCATACATCTTCTTGAAAGTCTCACTGAAGGCATGCATCTGCAAATTGCCTCTCACTATTCATTATTGAGTCACTTTGCTAAATTTGCTCACTTTCACTGTCATATGTTATTTTTGCTTTGTCCTTTTTTGCTCAGGAAACCCATGGAGGAACTCCTAAATATTTGTTATTTTGAGTACTTAATATGTTTGCTGTCATCTTTATCCAGCCTGCTGAAAAAAAAAAAAAAAAATGTGCAAAATGAAGTATGCATTAAGGTTTATTTTTTTACTTCTATCATGAGCCTTTTCAACTTTGGATTCACATTCTTATCACTGTTTTTTAACTGCCTGTGCTTCTTTTCTCTCTATCCATCCTATTAATTTTTCTTTCCAAGCAATCTCAGATCACGTAGCCTTTTGTCTGCTCTTGAAATAGTTCTTAAATCCAGTGTTGTTTTTCTCTTCCCTTTCTCTTTCTCTTTTATTTTTGTTTATAGAACAACTTATCATCCATTCTTTTCAACGTCTTCCATATATTGTCCTTCACTCAGCATCTCTTCTCTCAGTTTCCAAAATCTCCTGTCTTCTTACAAGGAAATTTTCATTTTCTTCCTTGTCACTTTGTTTTCTTTTTCAATTAATTTCTCTTTTGCATTTTTCAATCTAATAAATTATAGAATCATAGAATGGTTTGTGCTGGAAAGGATGCTAGAGATCACCTAATTCCAATCCCTCTGCCACAGGCAGGAACGCCTTCTATTAGACCAGATCAGACACCAACGTCAGTGAAGGAGGTAGAGGGGTGCTCCAGGTGCCAGAGCTGAAGTTCCCCTGTGGCCTGTGGTGAGGACCATGGTGAAACAGGTTTTTCCCTTGCAGTCCGTGGAGGAGACCATGGTGGAGCAGGTGGACCTGGCAGGAGCCTGTGGGGGACCCAGGTTGGAGCAGTTTGCTCCTGAAGGATGGACCCTGTGGTATGAGCTCATATTGAAGCAGTTCTTTAAGAGTTGCTGCCTGTGGAAAGCCCACACAGGATAAGTTCAGGAAGGACAGCAATCCATGGGAAGGACCACATATGGAGCAGGGTAAGAGAATGACCTTGAAGGAGTGGTGGAGATGAAGTGCTTATAGGCTGACTGAAACCCCCATTCCCTTGTTCCTTTGTGCCGCTTGGGGTGAGGAGGTAGAAGAGGGTGGATGGGGGAAGGTGGTTTTGTTTTTTGTTTGTTTGTTTTTTCCTTTGTTTCTCACTTCTCTAGCTTGTTAGTAATAGACAATAAATCTTACAATCTCCCTACTCTGAGAACGTTTAGCCCATCATGATAATTGCTGAGCAATCTCCCCATCCTTATCTCAATCCTTGAACCCTTTGCATTGTATTTTCTCTCCCTTTACCTTTGGGGAGGAAGAGTGAGAGAGAGCAGTTGTGGTGGAGCGTGGCTGCCCACTTGAGTAAAACCACCACAGGAAGGGAAAAAAAAGGGAAAGGGGGAAATGGAGAGGGAAGGGAAGGAAAGCTGATGAGGTTCTTTGCTCTCATGTCTCAGCCTCTTCAGAGTTGTCACTAATCAAGTTCTTCACCACATCAGCATCTCTCTTTTTTATTTTTCCTCCAGGCACACTAATTATCATCTGTTACAAATGTAAATCAAGATTATAGCACTGGAGTATACTTATCATGTTGCATATACATGAATTGCAATATTTTATCAAGGACACTCACTGCTAAAAATAATGTGTATGTAACATTTCAAACCTACTCTTGGCATTTTAAGGGCTCAACTCTAACAAATTCAGCAGAACTCAGTGGGGGAATGGAGCAAATGGGGAAAAAAATAAGCCCCTCTTAGTCTTTTTTATCAGGGTATGCAGAACATTGTTGTCTCCCTCACTAACAAGGTACCATGCTGAGTGCTGGAAGAGAGAGCTGCTGTGTAACAACATTAAACTGTTATATTTCTTCACAGGAAGCTTAAAAAACTGTAAGCTTTCTCAGCCTCTTGATAAAAGAGCAATTAACTTGTATCTTTATAGTCCAAAGCACAAAGCCTTCCATATCATGGATTAAACAGACTTCTCTCAGTTCAGTTGCTTTAGAGTCTGTAAAATACATTCCTTGCCTTTATTGCAGAGGTTCTGCCATCTTGTTCACTGATTTCAAAGTTAGCAGAATGATATTACAAAAAGAGTCAGATATGTTTAGCTAGGGATCAGTAGCTTATTTCACCACTGTTCAGAACATTATTTAATTGTATTTGGAATAAATTCAAAGAACTGCCTTGAGAATATTAATTAAAAAAACACCTTTGACAAATGTGAAACAGTCAGCTGAATGACTTTGTAATACAGTTTTGAATATTTTGACATTAGTGGCCCATGGTTTTTTTGTTGTTGTTGTTGCTGTTTTTGTTAAAAACAAAACAAAAACAAAAACAAAAAATTAAAACAGCTATTTATTATGATTTACCAAGAGACCTCTTTTCACAGTCAAAAATCTTTGAACTGTCTGTGCTTGGATTATGACAGGACCTCACAGTTTTGACATACAGAGGATAATGCACTGATGGGGATTTATTTCTGCTGAAAGAAAATGTGACGCTAAGATCTGTTTTTATTAACACGATTTGTCCCAGATTTCTTGTATGGCCTCGAACAAAGATCTCCAAGGTAGTGCCAGTTAAGGTGGTAAGTCACACAGCTCAGCACAGCTCACATTCATGGTCTCAGTCACTGAAGCAGAAAAACCTTGTCTTTGCTAAACTTGAGTTAATAAATATTATTTCAACAACAACAACAGCAACAAAATCATTTCTCAGGAGAATCCCTTAATGATTATACAGGTCAAAGTTTATTTTTTTACTTTTTCACAACATTTAGCCACTTACATTGACTTAGGTGAAGTCTGTATTTGGTTTCTGGATCCATAGTAACGACATGGCTGTGGTGTCTATGATCAGAAGTCAGAGGAATATAAAACCTCCCACAGTGCTCAGTTAACAGTTAGCTAATCCACTGGTTAGCAGATTCATATCTTAGGTAGGAACTTAAATAGGGCTGAATGTAAGTGATCTTGTCCTGCCTATTTTCTGAGTTCCTGATTATCTGAAGTTTCAGTATGCCATGTACCTGTCTCCTCATTTTTTGTGAATTACCACAGTGTTTCACTTACAAATCAGGAAACCTAGAAATCTGGCCTTTCTTAACATTGTGGTTTCAAAGCCACAGGGCTTACTTTTTAACAGAATACTGAAACCAGTTGGCTGTAGTAGAATTCAAACCAGAGAGATGCTCTTCTGAGGTACCCGTGTACAAGACTCATGTGGCCAGACACAGGGAGAGAACTTTGTTATGCATAGCTTGGAAAAGGAGACGTGTAGTAGAAGTATTCAGGTACCTTCTCCCAGGCTCTACTTATGCATTTTACCCAAGCACTTTATAAAGTGGAAAAGTGGAATGCCTAAACAGCTTACAGGGCAGAATAAGAGAAGCATTGTGCTTTATGAGACAATATTTGTCCTTGAAATGTGTGTGTGTGTAGGGGGGGGGGGAACCTTCCTTGTATAATTAAGTACTGGCATGTCTTTATTTCATTGAGACAGTCTTTTTTTGAGGTCATGTTGCTGGCACTTTTCTCAAGAATTCACTACATATAATGTGGGTATGAGCCTTGAAGAGAATAGACAGCTCTAATAATTTAAATTCAGTACTGCAGATATGCTTAATTTAAATATGCTTAGAAAACTATGCACAGTTGATTCATGACCACAGATTTCTAAGAACTTCTTTGTTACACTGCTAGTGCAGTTTTTATTTCTATTCAATATTTTCTTTCACAATAAACTCCAGCTTTTGCGGCAGTCTGGTAAAAATGTAAGATGTAAAAGGACTGTAGCATTCTTTAGAAGACAACAATAATAAAGAAAATTGCTGTGAGTGATATTCCATCAAGTAGGTGATAAAATAAATAAATAAATAAAAATGAGTGCTGCATTAGTCACTAATAACCCAGAATCACCATTGCACCCTCTTGAAATAGGTAGAAGTAAGCAGCTGACACTGGTTAAATCAGTGCTATCATAAAATTATTATTTTTCTATCTTTAAATATGACATAGTTTAATAAACACAACCCTAGTTTATGGCACAAAAAGTAAAAGGGTTCTAGAGCACAACTTTAAGTCCTGTTTAATAAATTATTTTTATTTATTTATTTATTTTTCTTTGCAAAGGTTTTGTATTGCCAGTCCTGGAACAGCTTTGAGCTCCTAAGTCCTGATGGGTACCTAGTCATGATTTTTTATCAGTCCAGTAACCTGGCATGCAGCAGCCCTGCTTACCAGGCCTGGTACCACAGAAAAGAAGTCTAGGTCAACAAGTCACACCAGACTTCAGGAAGTGTCCAGGATTTGGTAAAGTGGCCTAGCAAATTTAGAACTGCAGTTGTGGTGGACTTTCTGCTTGGTCTGCAGTTTCTTTGCCTTATGTCTTATTTTCTTGTGAGAGCAGTATAAATGCCAGGGAAATTGAAACAATTTACTGAGAGAAATGGAAAGTTTTGCATGTGATTTAAAGCTTTTCTAGCAAAATTAATGGAAAACATATCATATGCAATGCAAAGTAATAATCCTGTAATTACAAAAAGCTTATCTAAACATTATAACAGGTCTTTCCTATCTCTTAGCTCTAGGTTCCTGATAAATGGATTAAAACTGTTAACATTATCCTCCTTATACTGTAAAAATAACTGTATTCTCCCATGCTCTTTACTAGAGATGTAACTCAGTAATGGTAAATAACAACACCTAGAGGGCATATTTTAAATTACATTAACATTTTACTTCCTTTTTTTTTTTTTTTTTTTTTTTTATTATGCTGTATAATTAACTTAAAGGAGATTATAGCAAGGTGGGGATCAGGCTCTTTTATCAAGCACCAAGAGACAAGATGAAGGGAGAAGGCCTCAAGTTGCACCAAGGGAGGTTTAGGTGGGATATTAGGAGAAATTTCTTTACTGAAAGGGTTGTCTGGCATTGGAATAAGCTGCCCAGGGAAGCAGCTGAGTCATCATCCCTGGATGCCTTCAAGAAATGTGTAGATGTAGAACTTAGTAGCATGGGTTAGTGGTGGACTTGTCAGAACATTTAATAACCTTGTAAGATCTCTGTGACAGCCCATTTTTAATGGAAAGGTTTTCGCACTTTACTAAGAACTAATTCAATACTTGTTGATGACCTGAACATACAGAGTGGCCACATTTCATTCTAATCATCAATGTCCTTATCACAGACCAAAACAACAGACACAAGTAATGCATGCAAAGCCACTTGTACAATGCCTATATATTTTATTGTTTTGTTAAAAATCAAAAATAAATGTTATAGGTTAGTAGAATTTGTTGACAATATCTCAGAAATACTAAATTTACTTTACACAGAAAATCATGAAAAGTGCCATTTACTTTTCACTCTTTTCCTGGCACAACATAGTTTTATGGGAGATTTATGGCAGCTTAAGCGCTCTGTGTAATAATCTTTAGAGACACACTGAGGAAATCAAGCTTGTTCTAGGGCATTAGATACTGTCAGAAGAATTCAAGTTCTCGTGTCTGATCTCCAAGTGTAGCACTGCAATTCCTAAAGTGTGGTCTAATGAATGAGGGTAACTTTTGTATTTTTATTTTATTTTATTTTATTGACTGTTTTGGTTCTTTGAATACTAAACTTCATTTTTCTATGTGAACACCTGAGAGTCTTCACAGCATGAATTACCTATAATATATGTCTTAAATCTTCAAATTTAATTAAGTCCTTTTCACATGTCTACTAAAAAAAATATTTACTACTATAATATTCATTTTTGCGGAAACTAAGATACCTTTAACTTAAGAAAGTAAGACCTACCCCTTTTCATCACTAAAGTAGTAGATAGGACTTTCCTGATCTAGTCACTCTTTGTCACATTGATTTATGTTTATGGAAAACTATGTTATGGAAGATTACATCATATTAAATATTTTGTGGTTCTGAGTAGTGTATATATAAATCTAGTTCTTGTCTATGTCTGCTTGCAGCAAAACATTAATAGGAATATTATCAGCTCCAGATGCCTAAAGGCAGATTTTAAGAAATGCATTTGTAAAGTAATCTGGTGCATAAAATGTGCAGAATTTTCAAGTGGTATCAAAACATATTTCTTCAGTTTCATTTTAAATTATTCTACCAATCATTATAGGTAATGCAACAATTTGAGCATGGTTTTATGCAGACTGAAAAACAATGATTAATACTTGGAGTAGAAATATTAACTATTTTTGATATTTTAGCATTTGTTTTACCGAACATTTTTATCCTATGAGCAAGAGCATTAAATTTAAAAAGACTATTATGAACAGAAAAACTTTTATTCAATTTTATGAAGATGGCACTAGCTTTGACTGGGAATGGAACCAATTAATACACTAGAGGCCAAGACAACCATCCAGACCTAGAGAGGCTAGGGAAATGAGCTGACAGAAACTTCACGAAGCTCAGCAAAGCAAAAAACAAAGTCCTGTCCCAAGGAACAAAGACCACCTGGCAGCAATACAGGCTGGGCACTGATGGACTGGGTAGCAGCTCTGGGAGAATGGCCTTGGGAAGCCCTGGGGGGCTGGAAGCTGAACATGAACCAGCAGTGCATCCAGACACCAAAGAAAGCCATGAGCATCTGAGGCTAAATGAGTGGGAACACAGGCAGCAGGTTCAGGGAAGTGATTAATCAGTGCTGATTAGACCATATATACATAATGTATCTAGTACAGGAAAGATATCAATGAACCACCAGCATGGTCAGAGCTGAAGAACCTGTCCTGTGAAAAGAGGCTGAGGGACCAAGGCTTATTCAACATGGAGAAGAGTTTTGTTGGGGGGAACCTAACAAAAGTAGCCTAGTGCCTATTGGATATTAGAATGGAGAAAGAACCAAATCCTTCAATATGGGCACAGTGGGAATATGAAAGTCAGTGAGCGTAATTTGAAACAAAGCAACTTCAGACTGGATATAAGGAGAACTATTTTTTCCATGAGGGCTGTTGAGCAGTGGAACAGGTTGCCCAGAGAGACTGTTGTTTCTGTGCTTGGAAGTTGTCAAAACCTACCGGTACTAAGCCCTAAGTAACCTGACCTCAGAGTTGCCCCTGTTTTGAGCCTGTTAGACTAGACTTTGCGTGTTACCTTCCAATCTGAATTGCCCTTTGATACTATGAAATAATTCCTGATTTTGAAAAGAAAAAAAAAAAAAAAGTATCAGCACAACATTTTAAAAGGCATTTTGGCTTATACATCAAACTGAACAGGTTTTGTAAGGCAGTATTTTGTGTATGGATTTAGTGCCATTCACAGATTACACAAAACTGGAGGGATTGGTTGATTCACCAAAGCGCCATGCTGCCATCCAGAGGGACCTTAGCCATCTGTAGAGGTAAATAGACAAGAATTTTATGAAGTTCAACAAGGTAAAGTACAAAGGCCTGCACCCAACGAGGAAAAACACCGGGCATGAGTACATTCTGGGGACCACCAAGCTGGAAAGCAGTTCTTCAGTTCTACTATTACTTTTTTTTTTTTTTTTAACAAATTTGATTAAGCATGAAAGAATTATTTTACTTTTGCCCAAAGAAGAAGACAAAACCAGAAAAAATCCAAAGGTCTTACATGCTAAATTTTAGTTAAACTCAGAACTAAGAACTAATTTTCTAACCCTGAATTTCAGTATTAACTCAGATGGTAAAAACCACAATTAGTGTAATCAGTAACCTAGATAGGACAGTTAAGACAGATGACATAGGTGATCTGATCAGTGTGACATAAATAATCGAACAAGGCATCTTATATATTGTATTGCATTAGTAACAGAGCAGTACAGAAGGAAAAAAAAAAAAAAAAGTTTTGCTCCCCTCAGTATGAACACAGCTCTGCATGCTCAAGATCTTGTGGAAAGGAAAAACAAAAATCCTTGATGCACAAAGAAGTCTGGAACAACTGACATAAACTCCTTTGAGATTTATTCAAGGAAAAAGTTATTTAGAACAGCTGTCTTGCATGCCCTGTCTCTTTTAATAATTCCACAGTTACACTAAATGGCTTAGATAAGGTGCACATACTAAATTGGTTGCAATCTACACACTCTGAACTGCATTTCATACAACACCAAATCACTTCAATAACATCCTTAATGGTATTGTATGCTTTTTGAACAGGAAGAATTACATTTTTTGAAAACCCATGAGATCTTGTGCTGCATGCAAGCTCAAGAAAATCCTTTGCAAACCCTCAGCATGAACAAAAGAAAAAAGGGAGGGGGAGGGAATGACTTAGGATCTTTCCATATCCAAGACCCAGCCATTAACAAAGGCATGAAGCCTTCTACTGTTAAGTTTATAATGACATATGAGAAAAGAAAAGCAATTTATTAAAATGATTACCAAGAACATAAAAATAATTTAAAAATAATAATTGGCAGAGTCTTTAGTAATAATAAACTACATAAGTTGTCGTGGTTCGCACTACTCTTTCCAGTAAAAGCCACCCCAGAAGAATTTATGAAAAGAGATAAAATGAGGCATGTGTCCATTCTCATTACGTAATTTCTGTTAACAAGTAATAACAACAACAACAACATTGAAGTGAAAAAAATTACAATGACAGACAATTTGAGAAGGAATGCAGAAGATAGAGCAGAAAGTACTTCATGTTTCTTCCAAACAATGAGAAAAAGATCCTAGACAAAAATCCCTTGTCTGCTTCCGAAAAAAAAAAAAAAAAAAAAAAAAGCTTAGAATGGTATTTTAGGAATTTTAATTCCTTCACTCAAATTTTTCCGTAAGCATGACTGTAGCAGAATCAAGTACCTATTTAAACTAAAAAAAAAAAAAAAAGGTTTATTATAGGAAAATTTTGCAACTTCTAACTAAAATCTTCTAACAATCACTGAAACAGATTTTGACAGACTACTTTCAAATGTGAAATATTAAAAAATAATAAAAATAATATTAATTTGTTTAATTTAAATTAAAAATATAAAAATAAAAGTTAAACACATCATGACAAGCTAATCATCTAATAAAGCAAGAGTAGAAGCCTTTTCATGGAAAATTTCTATTTTCCCCTGTAAAATACACCTACTGGGTTGCCTCAACAAGTGTTGAATAAGGAAAGAACTTAAATAATCATAGAATCATTTAGGTTGGAAAAGACCTCTAAGATCATCAAGACCAACCATTAGATCATGAAGTCCAACTCTTTAGTTGAAGCACTAAACACTTTATCTTAAATTCACAGTAGTTAAGAATAGGTTTACTGTTCTTTAGTTTCTGAGGCAGTCTATCTTAGAAAGTAAATCTGAAAAAAAAAAAAAAAGGAGAAAAAAAGAGAGAACTATATTCAAAGGTTCATAATGTAATGGTTATAAATTTTGAGCATATCTGTTTCTACAGAAAGATCTTTTTGGTTGGATTGAGCTGGGTACTGTTCTTCTTTCTGGTGAATTATG